>NC_138145.1:29622439-29762439 GCF_964199315.1 Orbicella franksi
TTTCATAACAGTGAGCGTCCTCTTCTTTGATTTAATGCGTCAATAAACTATTATTTACTAAACGATTACATAACAAATATTGGAGGATTTGAACTCTAAAAACAAACAGAGATCTATTTTGTCACCATACTTACAGCTTTGAACGATTTAAGTCTGAACCAGCGCCACCCTCCTGGATTGCAATTGACTGGGCTTGCCACCCATTTCCTCAGTCCATTACATCCGTTAATACTTATTAAAAGACAGATAAAAAAAAATAAGCCATAGAGAAGATTGTACATCGCAGTTACATTCAATGCGCTGGTGCCAGAGCTAATATTGATTTCTTCCATTTTAGACACTGTGACAAAATTCTCCCACCATTAATTCACAAGCAAGTAAAAACTAACGAAACAATGTTCCGACGTTTCGCATTAATTTTATTTTTAAGTCACGATTCTAAATTAGATGTATTTTGATCCAAAAAGTATGTTATCTTGAGTCATTTGCAAACATTAAGACATCGAGAGCTCCGCAAGGCGTGGCACTAGTTTGATATCGTGTTAAAAGATCGACTCTTTGGTTGAAAACCACAGCTGAAAGTCTTCGCATAGTCTGGCATACGCATACACCCTTTACACCTTACGAATCACGCAGCAAGTGCACGGAATCCTCCATGGCAGAGCCCACTTGCAAAGGAGGACAAGATGTTAAATCATTAGTGCCAAGTTGCACAATAACTATATCTGGGCGGAACGAGTGAAGGATACGTAGGTCGAACTTAACCGTTTTAGCGATTGTGCGTCCCCCAACTCCACGCCAACTTATGTGAGCTGACGCCGTCAATTGGAACTTTAAATCCAAATGCCCAGAGTCACTTTCAATGAAATCATGTAAGCGACGAATAAACGAATGGCCCAGAATTAAAACACGAGGTGTACCCATATTAGACTACACGTCGAAAGAGCTGCGCAATTAAGCACATAAGGAATCAAAGAAAATGAACTCTATAAATACTACAAGACGAAATAACTAAAGAGCACTTGCCTGAAAGAACAAATACGTCTGAACGCTAAATAACAGAAAAGTTCTTCTTGCGATTATGGCAATAGTAGAAGGGGACCGCGTGTACGAGATAACCAACCTTTTTGTACTTAATTGTGACACGCGCCCATTTTTCATTGGACAGGAGATTTCCATTTTTGCCAGATTAGAACACAACCCTCAAACTGATAAGGCATAGGAAATGCCTCGCGATAAAATAACATTATACTTTCGGTTATCGGCATAATGTTTGTTTTTTAGTTTTAAATTTAGCTAGTTCAATTTTTAAATTCTAATAGTTTTAAAACGAGTATTTTTAACTTAGTAATCTTTCTACTTTTTTTTCTTTCCTTTCTTCCTTCCTTCATTTATTTATTCGTTCATTCGTTTGTTCGTTCGTTTGTTCGTTCGTTTGTTCGCTCGTTTGTTCGGTCTTTGTTTTCGTTCGTTTGTCCGTTCGTTTGTTCATTTATTAGAGATATAAATAACTGCATAGCAGGCTCAGACCGGCATTCACCATCAACACTTGCTTACCTGCCCTTAAATGTCCGTCCGAAGACAGTGATTTCATATCTCGTCGGCCTTAAGAACTTATCTTTGACGCGATAGAAGCCCACAAGAGTTCCTCCTGTCAGTTTCATTCTGTTGATCAGTAGTCTATTCTTCGCTATAAAGAGAAGACGAAGTGGATTTTTTTAAGTAACATGAGATTAGGCTGATATCAGCCCTTGGTCTCGCTGGCACTTGGCTAAAAATGTACCAATCCTGCATGACTTCTGACTTGGTAACTGAATAACTCACATTTGTTTAGTTTTAGCTAGAGAATAACAGAAGATGCAGTTTTCCCACGCTTTTAAGAGAAAAAAATCAATATACAACGGGAAATGCTGTTCATAATAACAACATTACAAAGTTCAAAATTTTCGCACGAACGTCCATAATATTCTAAACTGTGTGTGAAGTAGTTAGGATAACTTTGTCAGTTTGCATCATTAACATGGTGACAAATTATTTCCATGAATTCTCGGTAAATTCAAACTAAAATTAGATCGGTCTGTGAAAACGCCGTGACAAGAATATGGGGTAGTTGCACGCTCCTACTGATGGGCTCCTGTATACGTAGTCTGCAGTCTTCACTTTCTACTAGGTTCCTATCATATGTCCAGTACTGTTCGACAAAATCAAGGCATATTTTAGAATTTTAACAATACACCTCTGACCTTCTAAATGAATCGTATGGAACATGGTTGGATATTTTGGCACAAATTAGGTTGGACTGAATTGAGCTTTTAAACATATTTAACAATGAAACCTCAGTGAAATAATACGAAAACTAATTTAGATTTCCTATTTACTTGTAGAAAAATCCAAACAGTGCTTCGTCGATCCTACCACAAAATTATCACTTTTGTACGAGTTTTATGAATTTGCCCTTCCTTAGATACAAACGTTTAATAAAAGTAGGAAAAATGCTTACGTACCGCACGCTGTCAGTTTCAGGGCATCAACAGAAAAAACCGCGATAACTGCGAAGACGAAGATCAGTTTGAAGGCCATGGTCACTTTGTTTCCAAAGAAGCACGGTGAAATACTGCGCTGCACCATACGCTATTTAAACATTTCTGTACCATGCATGTCAACATAACGGAACTCAAGAAATTCAAACATGAACAAATGAATGTGCCGGTAGATATTGCTATTTCCACCTGGGGAAACTTGTTATACTAATATTTGTCCCAATGAACAAAGCACTATGTTCTGTTTGAAATCACACCTTGCACCTATATTTAATAAAACGCAAATATGAAAGCGAAAAAATAATAGTTTCCACTGACAGATCGAGTGGTTTGAGCAACGTAGACAAACAGACAGCTCCCAGAATAACTACTAAAGAATATTTTCTAACGTTTAAAAGTCAAAACAATGTAAAAGAAGTATTCGAGAGTTTCGATACAATTCTTCTTATTGAGTTATCAGGCAATATTGTCTCCTATGTTTTAGTAGCCTCGTAACTCAACGTAATATTATAACAAGCGCTGTCAGCATCTGTTCTCACAGAAAACTGAAACAGTTGTCAGTGGAAACATGCGCCCACGACTCGTGTTAGCACAGCTGTTACGAATTCTTCAAATTTTATGAATGTTTTCAGCTGTGTTTCAACATCTTTGTGGGCACACTCCAGGGGTACTCAACGAATCTGATCTTTGAAGTAAAGTATCAAACACGAAAGACTGTGTTTGAACCCATTTCTAAACACCGGGAAGAGAAGTTGAAAATACGATGCGCAGCGGAGTATTTTTGACGATCTTCGAGGTGTCTGGAAATGTAGTCAAACACTTTCTTGACTGTTTGATATATCTTCTCAATCGAAACTAAAACTAAGGAGAAAACCGAGAAATAAAATAGTAAAAATCTATGCAAATTAAGATCATATATCTAAACACCGTCACAGTCATGATTTTCTGTGTGTAAAGTTGATGAATATTAATGATCTGAGAAATGTCTATTCCATATCTTAGCCAGTCGATCTCTTGCTGCTCACTTACATAGACTAACCTAAACCTAAGATGTGAACTAGTTATTTAACTTAGGTTGTACTTACTGGCTGGTTACCTTTTGTTTGATTGATTCCCCCCTCACCCCTATTCCAAAAGACACACAAACGTGTTTAGTGTACATTTCGTGCTAAAAATTTCGGGCGATTTTAATTTTGCCAAAAAACCGTCCGTTTGGTGTACCGTAGAGTGTAAAATATGTAAGTAGCTCCAAAGCTCTTGGTTTCCTTCATGGAGTGAACTCCAGCTGAGACACTGATTGAGATACAGCGTACATAAAGGCTTGCTAGGGTTGTAACTGATATAAATCAACCAACCAAACAAAGATGAAGCTTAAGGCAGACGCTTTTCATGCATCATTTTTATCTCAAGAGTGTTTTCATTTCTTATCTCCACTGATTTTCGCTTCCAGGCATGAGACACAACAGTTGTTTCCTCTTCCTCTTAGATTTGCTTTAATCTTGTGTTTTCCCTGAAACATAAATCAATAACCCGTAAACATCCCAAAGAAACGAGGGTCTTCTCTTCTTAATTCGGGAAGTCGGTGGTAACAATTTTCGACGAGAAAATTAGCCTGCGAACAGGCTCCCGGAGAAGAAGGAAAAAAACATTCGGCGAGCGCGAAATAGAAGAATGAGCTTCGTTCGGGCTCACCGGGAACCTATTCGCAGGCTACGAGAAAACATGCGTTCTGAATTCAAGAACTCTGTCCAAATAGAAAAGCTGTGACCAACATGTCGCTGTTATAGCAATATTTAGGGAAGCAAATTCAAACTCAAGGTTCAGTGTTTGTATTTAGGCAGGTTTTCTCCCGCTTAATTCGACTTGTTAAAGGGAAATCTCATAAGCTGGGCTATTATCACGAAGAAAAAGAAAAAAATGAATTTGCGCTAAAGAAACTCGCTGATACACTCCCGTTTCTCATAAATCGAAGGCACATTTTGTTGTCTTTATTTTTAGCGATGATTTCAAGCTTCATGCATGACTGGTCATGCGACTCAATTTTGAGCCAGGCACGAGTCCCTTGATATAAAAAATACATTACAGTAATTTATGCATTGGGTTCGACACATGAGGAGAACGCCGTATGAATCAGCTGCCGCTCCAACGTCGCATAGTGCGACTTACCCTGCCGAATTTAATGTTGTTTGCCGCACCAAACCTAACCTGCCGAACCAAACTGATTCAAACGCTGCTCTTCTGCCGTACTTAACTCATCAGTTAGGTTCGGGCCTTAGCAAAGCACGACGACGACTGTAACGGGAACGCCGCTAATCTAAATGTTTAATGAGCAGAACAATGGCTGTGCACGCGCGTTATAAATTTTTGTGCATTTCTTTGCGGTCCTCTGCAAAACAACGAGAAATGACCAAATTCTAGGTAGTCTGAGGAAGGCGAACGACGATTGCTAATTTTTCGTATTTCCATTTGGAATTATACGCTGTCATTGCATATTTGACCTGAGCACGTTTTTAGAGCCATTGGCGTACTGAACAGGTCTAGACAATTGCGAACTTCGCTGGTAAAATATAAACTCATTTTTGACTAGGCGTCGTCTTTGGCGTTGCTAAAGCTCCCTGTTAAAGGGCAAATCAAAGAAATAATGGCAGTAGGAAGATAGAGATTTGTTAATGGCTGATATCAACGATACAAACAATTCTTTTTCGTGCATTCATGACTTTATTGTATTTCTCTCGTTTCACGAATACTTCTTATCCTCAGTCGTTTTTATAGCATGCAAGGAGTCTTCCACGCCCAAACAGCTTCAACGTGAAGTCCACCTGAAGTAATACAAAAAAAGGATCCAGTGGATACTGAACGCTTCTTCTTTAAATAATCATAGGTTGAATAAACAGAAGAAGATGCGAACTTTTCTCGTAGGAGGTCTTTAATTCAGGTGGACGTTTCGCCCATTCGGGCTTCTTCAACACTAAGAATATCAATACTCGGAATAAAATTTACAAAAAGTGAAAAAGCCTTAAATAAGTTACAAAACAATAGCTTACAAAGAGAACAAAGAAATAAAAAAAGTTTCACATAAGGTTACATAAGAATTGCGTAATAACAAAAATAGCAAAACGCCCGCTAAAAAGCAAATAAAAATCAAATAAAATACAGCAACAAGATGGTGTTAATTGTAGCGAATCCTATTCCTGGAATTAATCTCGCACCTTTTGTTGAGTCCATGAGGTGTGAGGGTGCATAATCGAGCACAACAAAAGGCCTCTCTTGTGAGCAGACGGTCATCAAGACTATTATTATCGTCACTAAGGTTACACAAGTAAGGTTAACATTGCACGCCCGATAATCAGCGGGGTTGCTTTAAATGCACAGCTAGATGTGATCTATGTCGCAATTATTTAAATGAATCCAATTGCTTTACTAGCACTAGTGCTAGCAGGACGTATCCTATTACGCAGATTCTTAATTTTCAGTCTAAAAATGTCATCTACTTGGTTACGTGCAAGAAATGCAATGTGCAATATGTTGGTTCCACAAGTAACGAATTTAAAATTCGTTTCCGCAACCACAAGTCTTCTATGATCACCAAAAGAGGTACTTGTGAAGTTGCTATTCATTTTAACGAAGAGCCTCATGCACTGGCAGATTTTGAATTTTGAATTATTGAACAGAGAGAATAACAGAAGATGCAGTTTTCCCACGCTTTTAAGAGAAAAAAAATCAATATACAACGGGAAATGCTGTTCATAACTTGAACATTACAAAGATCAAGACTACATATAGATTTCTTTTGTAACTCTTTATTTTTCGTCTTTTTGCTTTACCTTTCTTTTCTTTTTTTTACATTTACTAACCCATAGATTTATGTGAAGTAGCGAAGTAGCTTAGCGAACAAAAGATACAGTGTTAAGTAAGTAGATACGTACTTAAGGACGTTCGCGCTAATTGTTTCTGCGCATCCTTACTGCGCACGCAAATTCACACGCCACGTCATGCACGAGCGCGCGCTAAGTCAGTAAAACGAACAATGATAGGGCAGATGGCCATTGCTATAGCTTTGCCTGGATTTAACGATCTTGGACGTTCAGTGACCCCTATTTTTCTTTTGATGGATCATTTTCTCTACCGATTTTCTACGATTGGCGAAAAAATGAAGAAAATCTATCGACTAGAAGTTTGAATTTTTATCGAAATGCACCATCGCATTCCTTCTTTTAAGCTCTTCGTTTATCTGTGCGACGGTTTCAAATGCCTCTTGAAGGATTAAGTTTTGTGAAAACGTTGGTAACGTTTGGAATTATTTACGCAACAGACCCACTTCTACAAAATGTGACTAAGATCATTTGCCTCCGTTGACTCACCTTCGATATTTTTAACTATAAACCCCTGTAGACTATGCTGAATTACGTGCGCCAATTTTTCCAAATCAGGGTAGTTTTCCACACGCTTTATCTCTGAAACGAAGTAGGCGACCCCCAATTTTTTTTGCATTTCTGACACAAGTAACTCATTATCTGACTGCAGTAAAAATTTCAAAAAAATCTATCCACCGGAAAATTTTCGCACGAGCGTCCTTAATATTCTAAACTGTGTGTGAAGTAAATAGGTTAACAAAAAATTAAAGAATACTGTCAAGTAAGTAGACACTTATTATATATATTGTAAACCGTTTGTAAATTAAAAGATAAATTTAAAAAAAAGGGTGCGCGCGTTGTAGCTACACTTTTGTTTAACCAGACGTACGTCGGATTTTTAACCTACAATGCCTAATTTTCTAGTACCACTGATAAAGAGACGGTACTCAGTCACCGGACTCAGTCCTGGTAACTTTGTCAGTTTGCATCATTAACATGGTGACAAATTATTTCCATGAATTCTCGGTAAATTCAAACTAAAATTAGATCGGTCTGTGAAAACGCCGTGACAAGAATATGGGGTAGTTGCACGCTCCTACTGATGGGCTCCTGTATACGTAGTCTGCAGTCTTCACTTTCTACTAGGTTCCTATCATATGTCCAATACTGTTCGACAAAATCAAGGCATATTTTAAAATTTTAACAATACACCTCTGACCTTCTAAATGAATCTTATGGAACATTGTTGGATGTTTTGGCACGAATTAGGTTGGACTGAACTGAGCTTTTAAACATACTTAACAATGAAACCTCAGTGAAATAATACGAAAACTAATTTAGATTTCCTTTTTTACATGTAGAAAAATCCAAACAGTGCTTCGTCGATCCTGCCACAAAATTATCACTTTTGTATGAGTTTTATGAATTTTTGCTTCCTTAGATACGAACGTTTAATAAAAGTAGGAAAAAAGCTTACGTACCACACGCTGTCAGTTTCAGGACATGAACAGCAAAAACCGCAATAACTGCGAAGACGAGGATCAGTTTGAAGGCCATGGTCACTTTGTTTCCAAAGAAGCACGGTGAAATACTGCGCTGCACCATACGCTATTTAAGCATTTCTGTACCATGTATGTCAACATAACGGAACTCAAGAAATACAAACATGAACAAATGAATGCGCCGGTAGATATTGCTATTTTCACCTCAGGAAACTTGCCTACCCGTGGCCGAGCTTTGGAATTTAGAAGCTTGAAGTAGGAAATTCTTACACAAGTCACACCTATTTTTATCACATTTAGAACAACCGCCCTCATTGACCGTCTGATTAGCAGCAGAGCTTGGTCGAAATTTAGATGGTGCTAGAACTTCTTTGAGATTTTTGGTTCGGCGGTAAGCAGGGAAAACAGATTTAGCTGGAAAAATTTCTGTGATTTGAGGTGAAGATCTTAATAAATGAAAGTGCATCCTAAGTGCTTCCTTGTTTTGAATGTCTGGCAAAATGGGATTATAATCGAGTACCAGAGGAAAAACTTTTTTGTTAGTTTTCACCTTTTTGCTTAAAAGTTCGGATCTTGGAATTTTAAGAGCCTTATCAAACTGTTTGTCAACTAAATCTGCCGGGTAATTTTGCGACTTAAGATACCCTTTGTATTCTTCACATCTAGTTTACAAAAAATCATCAGTGGAACAATTGCGCTTAATTCTCAAGGCTACCCCATAAGGTATTACCCTTCTGCAATGTGACGGGTGTGAACTGGAAAATGGCAAATAGACATGGCTGTCAGTATGTAATGTAATGTAATGTTTGTAATGTAAGATCCAAAACATGCAAAAAACTATCTGAATAAACCAATTCGAATTTGATGGTGGGGTACAAAGAATTAATGTAGTCAGTGAATTCAAGTAATTTAGGCAGACCTTGAGTCCAGAGGTCGAAAATATCATCTCTATACCTCCACCAGAGCAACGGTTTTAAGCTACCTTCTAATTTGGCTTTTTCATCGATTATGCCTATTGCTAAGTCTAAGTAACTACGCGTATTCTTTGGTCCCATAACGGTACCATGTTTTTGTTCAAAATTTTGTTCGGAAAAATGGCAATTGTTAACACGGAGGCAAATTTCAACAGCCTCAGCTATGCAATCAGTAGAGGGAAATTTAGAAGATCTAGAATCAAGGGCCTTTCTAACGGCGGTAATACCCAAGTTGTTGTCAATGTCAGGGAACATTGAAACCACATCCCAGGAAACGAGCAGAGAACCTACTGGGAATGGACCTTTTGCATTCAAGGCCTGTATCTTGTTGATTAAATCGGTAGAATCCTTAATAAATGATGGAAGGTTCTGGGAAAGTGGCTTAAGGTAGAATTCTGTAAAGGCAGATTCGGATCCTACACTTGATCATTTTGAGCAGATTAAGAACTGGGGTCGTAAATGGCTCTCTGAAGGGCAGATTAGTCAGGAGATTGCCGCATGGATTACAAATTTAGAGCCAAAACCTGGGGTAGCCTTTGGAAATGTTAAGACACACGAAAGAGACAATCCACTCCGTCTCATTACATCTTGCTGTGGTACAGCATTTGACGATTTTTCGAAGATTTCGGACCACTTTCCGAAGATTTTCGAACATTTTCCGAAGATTGCCGAAGACGAGCGAAGAAGATCCGAAGATGTTTCGATCATACATCAACAAATTTAAGTGTAGTTAAAGGGACAAAAGAAAAATGTTATCAAAAAGGAATGATATCTTCACAGTGTGAAAGATAAAAATAGTATCTTCACTGCGCGCGATGAAGATATGATTTTTTAGTAAAAGGAAAAATCCTGGTGTTTCACTGTTGTTTATATATATAGAAGATAGATATTATAGAAGATATTACACGGTGGCGAGAAGATATGAGTTTTATGTTCGAGTGGCAAGAACAATATCTTACTCGTTCGCTACGCTCACTCGTGAGATATTACTCTTGCCATGAGAACATAAAATTCATATCTTCGAGCTAACGTGTAATGTTCTTTTTATTATATATATTATATGGCTTTGGCTTGTGGCCGATATAACGCGCGCTCTGATTGGCTAAGAGCGAGATCTGAGCGGTCATTATGCAGCCGTAACGCCCACGGGCCGATTGCGGATTATGCAAATTCGGAAGAGCCCGGCTCTGAAAATCCAAGCGCATTGAAACGATGAAAGTCGATTAACAGTAAGAGAAAGTAAATTTAATTCCGACTAGCTAAAAGTTCAGAGATTTTTCCTTAATAAAATTTATATAGAAGTCGTTTTTGACTTAGCAGCCCAGCGGGTAACCTTGGCGGGCACTAGTGAAAAACAATCAAAGTTTGCCGAGTCTTAAGTAAAGCTAAAATCGCTGAGTGAAAAACACCATCGGCAGATCTGTCATGCATCCTGAGCAGAACACCACGAAGAAACTTGTAAGTTATCATCTTAGTCACAACAATTACCGAAATATTGAACTCTGTCACAGTTCTCATCAAATAGATTCCCTCGCTTTAACACAAGCAAGTGTAAATCAGCTTCCAGGATCATCAAATGTAAACAATCGGGTGGTTGCTGTGGGTAGCAGTGTTCCTGGAAACTGCAGGTAGTTTTAGACGTTCACAAGGCTTGAATAGTTCATCCATAAATCCCAGAATGAAGAAAGCGAAGATATGTTGTCGAAAGCGAATGCGAAGATCGAGTTATTCTGAACAGTGCATTCTGAGGCACAGAAAGTGCTTCAAAATCGTCCAAACAAACGGTCTTTCGGTGAAAGAAAATACTGATTTAGTGTTTTCTTTCACCGAAAGACCGTTTGTTTGAACTATTTTGAAGCACTTTCTGTCTTCTCTATATGCGTTGACGTTTCGCCACAAAAGTCGGAAAAACTCCCCTTTGAGGCTGTGACGATCATTTTTCCCGTAAAGAAATCTGTTTTTAACGGAATACGTGATACAGTGGTAAAGTTCACTGACTGTGTAGTTTTGCCCTGAGCTTGAGACGATGAATGAATCGGTAAACGCGCGCATCGCCAGATGTAAATTAACGACTTCCGCTCGAATAATGTTTTTCTCTTCTTTAGATCATAAGCCATATAATAAACAACTTAATAACCTCGACCGTTCGGTTGTTATGGGAAAATCTCAAACCTCGGCCTACCGTATGGACCTAGCTATCGCTCGGTCAATACGGTAAGGCCTCAGTTTGAGATTTTCCCGTTTATTATTTCTCGGTTATTAGATAGTTAATACTGATGACGGCGTTTTTGGCGATTTTCCGAAGATTTCCGACCACTTTACGAAGATCTCCGAAGATTCTCCAAGCCTTGTTCGAAGGTTAAACCAACATTGCCGAACATCTTCCGAAAATGTCCGAAGATTGCCGAAGATTGCCGAAGACTTTCGAGGAAGACCCGAAGATATTTCGATCATCCACCAACAAATTTAAATACAATTTTACAGACAAACTTGATATCAGTGAAATCATCGACATCTTCACTAGTGAGGATATGGAAAATACGCCACCCGAGTCCCGGATGTGGTTTCGTATGAATTTTGCGAGTGGCGTATTTTCCAGTAAAACGCTCGTGTCTATATAAAAAAATAAAATACTTCATCTTTTCTCATCAGTAAAACAACAGCATGATGACACCACCAACACTACTGGCTATGGGCGATCACGCACCGTTTACAAGGGTCTTTATGATTCGCCAAACGAAACAATAGGTATACAACACAAACAATGCCCCTAGCCCTAAAAGCAAAAGAGGTGCAGATTAACAAGAACAAATCAAAATAGAAGTTTTAAAGAGGTGCAGGTCATCTGCTGGCAAGATATGATTATCCAACTTTGACCACTGTGTAGTGTATTCACGCATTTAACCAAGGATGATTCGGATTTAACCAACAACAGTAAACAACACCATTGCAAGAGTCGAACACATTTTTCTAATCATTAACATCCAACACGCATGCTCCGATATACAAAACAGAGGGGTGAGGAGGGTAGAGCTAAACATTCACAAACACTACATTCCTCCCTTCTTTGAATTACTTGTCAGGTTGAAGGAAAAACAAAACAGAATAAACCTGATCAATTCTATATGCATGCAAATGTCTCTGAATGTCTTATGGAAGTCCTAACAGCGCTTGAACACTTCAAACTGGCATAAACAGAAGTGTAACACAACAAACAGATCAAGTTCAGTTCACATCTGGGTGTAAGAGTTCTACTCTGGGGCCAGCTGAACACAGCCTACAACATAGTCCTGAAATCTAGGCGGTAGTCGTTTGACTCTTGATGGACGTAAGGTGGACGTAGAATCACTTTACCACGTAGTGGCATCATCTGATGGTTTGTACTCCAGTAGTTTTTCTCCACTTCTCATTCCAGGAGGAACTTTTACAGATTCTCTAAACTCTTGGCTTGGTGAACCTGGTGTCACTCCTTGAGCCTCTGTTGTATCTGATGATTTACTGGTGGCATGGGGTACATTATCTCGCTCGAGACACTTTTTCACATGGGCCACATTTCGACGGTACTGTACACCATCGGCCTCAACAAGAACACTATTACCATTCTTCTGAACAGCTGTAAATGGAGACTGTATGTCGTCGACAGTTTGTTTTCTTTCTCCTGTCTCAACAACACCTTATCGCCTTCTTGAATCTTGCTTTCATGCGCGTTTCTTTTGCAGTCCGTATACACCTTCCCTTTCTCTTTCCTTTCGTTGTCACGGTCTCTGACTTCATCTTCAACAGTGAACTCTTGCAGCTGGGGTATTGTGGTCCTGATGCGTCTTCCAAACAACAATTCTGCTGGGCTAACCCCAGTTGTAGAATGAGGTGTGCTACGATACATCAGTAAGAAGTCGTCCATCTCTGATCTCCAGTTACGACCTTCTGCTTGGGCAATACGCAGGCGTTTCAGGATACTGCGGTTTTGTCTTTCAATCTCACCATTTTCCTGTGGCCATAAGGGCGCGGTTCGCCGGTGCTCAATTCCATCCTCTTCTAAGTACTTCTTGAAATGGTCACTGACAAACTGCGACCCATTGCCCGTCCTGAGGGACAAAGGAAGACCAAGAGTGACGAAAATCCTGGACAGCATTGACACAGTCTTCTCAGATGTAGTAGATTTGGTGAATTCCATTTCAAAGAATCGACTGTAATAGTCCACCACGGCAAAGACATAATCCCCGGAAGGCAGTGGACCCAATAAGTCAGCCGCTAGATGTTGTCATGGTGCAGAAGGCAACTCTGTACGTACTATCGGCTCTGGTTTAAGCGGTTGTGAAACTAACTGACAGCCATGACAGGTCTTACAAACTCTTTCCGCCTCTTTGTCAATGCCTGGCCACCACACTTTGGTGCGCAAGCGTCGCTCCATTGTCACAATTCCAGGATAACCTTCATGCGCCAACTTCAGTGCTTGACAGCGAAGTTGCTTTGGTAATACAATTCGAGGTCCACGAAGAACAAGCTTTCCAATTGCACTTAATTCACCTCGCACTGGCAGGTACTCCTTGAATTCTATAGCATGCCATTTCCCATTTAAAAGACATTCTCGTACACTTTTCAGCTCTGGGTCATGTGCAGATGCTCTCTCAATTTCACGAGTTGTCAAGGCAACAGGCATTGATTCTTGAGCTACCCACTTCACATATTCTTCTGTTTCGTTCTCGTCTCTTGACTGTGGCACTGGACGCGGGAGACGTAATTAAGAATCTGCAATGTTCTTGGGCCCTGGAAAGTATTCCACTGTAAATCTATAGGGCTGCATCCTGAGGAGCCATCTCTCAATCCTAGCGCAGGTCTTCGATGTGGGTGAGAAAATGCATTCCAGAGGTTTGTGGTCAGTCATTAATTCAAAGTCAGCACCATACAAATACATGTGAAATCTTTCGCAGGACCACACTATCGCTAAAGCTTCTTTCTCGGTCTGAGAATATCGACGTTCTGTATCTGACAGGCTTCGGCTTGCATAGCTAATAACGCGTAGCTCTTCTCCTTGCTGTTGTACTAATACAGCTCCTAAGCCTACAGGGCTTGCATCTGCGATCACCTTAGTTGGGGCATTCTTGTCAAAATATCCAAGTGTCTCTACACTGAACAGTCGTTTCTTTAACTCATGAAATGATTACTGTTGCTCTGGCCCCTACACAAAAGGTTCTCCATTCTTTGTAAGCAGGCGGAGAGGTGCGGATACTGTTGCCAGGTCAGGAATGAAACGTGCAGTAAAATTGACCAGCCCAAGGAAGCTCCTGACTTCAGCAGCATTCGTCGGTTCACGGGCATCAACAACAGCCTTCACTTTAAGAGTGATTTTCTGAGAGTGTCGAGAATCGGAAGACAGTCACGAAAAATCGATTTTTCTTTCATTTCGCCAAAACATTCCTTTGGGTGAGCTTATTCATGGAAAAATAGTTTAAACTTCCAACGATTTATTTTACGGCCAAAATTTTAAGAAAGTTCGAAATTTGCATATAATGGCGGATTTCGCGGCTTACAATGTTCAGAATTTCACGCTTCTTTACGAAAACAGCGGGGACGTAAAAACAATCTTATGAAAACAACACTCGGCACAAATATTATTTCATTCTTATACTTTAAAATCGTCTAATAAGTTTCTTGAAGTTTTGTTTGTAGCTTTTTAACGAAGGGTATTTGTACAGCCGCCATTTGTGTCTCTTGGCAAGGAACAAATAAAGGCCAACTTTGACTAGTATAAATGGCCTCTGGTATATATAAATTGGTCAAAATATCTACATTTTAGGAAACCTTGGTTATTGTTTTTTTCACCCAAAAAGTTATAGCTCTGGGAATTAAAATGTTCTCCGTCAGTAAAATAAAATGTTACGACATGTAAGCGAGTTCAATTTTATGCAAATCACAAGGTTGTTCTTTGGAAGTCAACGGTTTAGAACAGAAAACAACGACTCACCGTTACTTACGTTCATTCTGCTGCTATAGAAACGATGTTAACTTCCCAGTGTCCTTGTGAGCTGTTCTATAAAATATTTCCAGTAAAACAGCGAGCATAAACGGCCATAAAATTCGACAAAGTTGACAATGTTTATATTTGAGATGGGACACGGAGTGGCACAGACAGTCCTGGCTGTTTTCATCGTCTTGTTCAGTCGAGAGTCCTTTAAAAATATGATAGAATATACGCTTCAGACCGTAGTAAATAAGTTTCTCATATCCATATGCCTCATGTCGACTCCAGGGTAAACAAATCAGTCCCCGTATACTGGATAAACGACTCTAATGACCTCTGAGGTCAAGAAGTCACCTGAGATGTCGTTATGTTACTTTTCCCCGGTTTCACATTACACGCGTAACGCCGTACTTAAGGACGTTCGCGCGAAAATTTTCCAGCGGATAGATTTTTTTAAAAATTTTTACAGCAGTCAGATAATGAGTTTCTTGTGTCAGAAATGCAAAAAAAGAAAATAAAATAAAAATGGGGGGCACCAACTTCGCTTCAGAGATATAGCGTGTAGAAAACTACCTGATTTTGAAAATTCAACATGGCCTACAGGGGTTTATAGTTAAAAATATCGAATGTGAGGCAAAGGAGGCAAACGATCTTACTGGATAGCACCACCACCTGTGGTTTTTAAAGCAGCGACTATCCGGGTCAGATCTCCAGACATTGTCAGTTACGCGGACTATAAGTGGAGATAAATAATGCCCTTAGCATGGCAGTGAATGCGTGATTTAGAGACACGAAAGGAACGAGCTGAAAACGCGAATCTCACGCGAAAAAAATAAGCTTTGCTCTCGCTGCTCGTATATCACCAGCCTTTGCCAACTAAAACGACACAGCCTGTTTCTGTGTTTTAGTCATTTCAGTCACTTATGACGCTTTTTTTGCCACCTTTTTTTTTTTTTTTTTTTTTTTTTTGAACACCCAAGCCCGTTCGCCGTAAAAGAATCTATCTGGACATACTTTTAAAAGCCATATTAGCATTAAAACGGATGAACTCTGTGCTACTGTAACTGAGGATCATGTATTGAATGTTTGTTTAATTTTTCACACAAAATGTTATGCTGCTAGCGCTCTTGACAGATATCGCAATAACTTTATAAGGAAGTGAACATGTTTGATTTGTAATAACAAGTGCATCTTAAAACTATTAAGAGTACAACTTCAACAAGTAAATAATAAATGTCTGACACTTTTTTGACGCCTTCAAGGACGCAGGAAAATATTGAACTTCCTCAAGATATGTGATTGTAAAGTTTTACAGTAGTCAAATGAGAAGGAATGTCTTTAAATATGGTCGCGATAAGAAATTGAACGGTAAATTTGAAAAGAAAATCTTAAGCCTATATAACAGAAATTTCAGATTAGAAAAATAAACGAATGAAAAAAAATGTAACTAAGCCTTTATTTACATAGAGTAAGTTTGTCACTTTTGCTAAGCGACACGAAGCGTTACTGAAAGCAGATAGCTTGCGTTACTTGAAAAAATAATGTGCAGAATTTAAAACATTATTATCTTCGGCGGTCCAGCTTTTCCAGCAGATAAACGGTTTCTTACTTTTGAGTATTTATCTTTGCGCACGTTTAGATGTGTGCCAAATGTTACTAAGCGCAAAACTATGAATCACGTCGACATCAAAGAGATCAATCCAGTGTTGAAATTATGTCAGGGTATCATGCATGAAGCTAACAATTATGTCAAAATGTTGCTTTTTCAATTTTCTTTTTAAATCGAAATGTCTTTAAAGAGATTTTGAATACCGTAATTCAACCAAATGCCGTGATGTGCAGTACGGCGTTACGCGTGTAATGTGAAACGGGGAAAAAGTAACATAACAACATATCAAGTGACCTCCTGACCTCAAAGGTCATTCAAGTTGTTTATTCAGTGCACGGGGACTGAGTTATTTTCTCATGAGTCGACATGAGGCATATGGATATGAGAAACAAATTTACCACGGTTTGAAGCGTATATTCTACCATATTTTTAAAGGACTCTCGACTGAGCAAGACGATGAAAACAACCAGGATTGTGTGTGCCACTCATCTCAAATATAAACATTGTCGACCTTGTAGAATTTTATGGCCGTTTATGCTCGCTGTTGTACTGGAAATATTTTACAGAACAGCTCACAAGGACACTGGGGAGTTAACATCGTTTCTATAGCAGTAGAAGGAACGTAAGTAACGGTGAGTCATTGTTTTCTGTTTTAAACCGTTGACTTCCAAAGAACAACCTTGTGATTTGCATAAAATTGAACTCGCTTACATGCTGTAACATTTTATTTTACTGACGGAGAACATTTTAATTCCCAGAGCTATAACTTTTTGGGTGAAAAAAACAATAACCAAGGTTTCCTAAAATGTAGATATTTTGGCCAATTGATATATACCAGAGGCCATTTATACTAGTCAAAGTTGGCCTTTATTTGTTCCTTGCCAAGAGACACAAATGGCGGCTGTACAAATACCCTTCGTTAAAAAGCTACAAACAAAACTTCAAGAAACTTATTAGACGATTTTAAAGTATAAGAATGAAATAATATTTGTGCCAAGTGTTGTTTTCATAAGATTGTTTTTACGCCCCCACTGTTTTCGTTAAGAAGCGTGAAATTCTGAACATTGTAAGCCGCGAAATCCGCCATTATATGCAAATTTCGAACTTTCTTAAATTTTGGCCGTAAAATAAATCGTTGGAAGTTTAAACTATTTTTCCATGAATAAGCTCACCCAAAGGTATGTTTTGGCGAAATAAAACACTCTCAGAAAATCACTCTTAACATCTGCTGGACCAATCCCACGCGCTGACAACACATGAGCCATAAATACCAAATGTGACATCCTGAATTGACACTTGTCACGGTTTAACGTCAACCCCTTGCTACTCAATACTCTGACCACATTCTCAAGTCTCTTGTCATGTTCCTCTTCAGTGGGTGCATGAAAACTATCGCATCATCAAGAATGTTGTGGACTCCATCGCTCTCTTGCAGGACTTGGCCAAGTACCTTCTGGTACATCTCAGGTGCACAACTTATACCGAACATGAGTCGTTTGTACCGGTACAATCCTTGGTGTATACCAAGTGTAGTAACATCTCTGGATTCAGGTGATAACTCTATTTGATGATGGGCAGAGTTAAGGTCCAGCTTGCTGAAGAACTTGCTCTGGTTCAAATCTTGCAAAACTTCATCGATGGTGGGTATTGGGTAACGTTCTCGTTTTATTGTGATGTTGGCCTGTCGCATATCTACTCACAAACGGAAGTCACCTGAGGGCTTTGGCACCACTACCACTGGTGATACCCACGAACTTGGTCCACTCACTTTCTCGATAATGTCAAGTTTGACAAGTTCGTCTAGGTTGTAACGTAGGTGGTAAGGAACTCTCCTAATGGGTTGTGCTACGGCTTGCACCTCTGGATCAATTGGAATCTTTGGCTGAAAATCCTTTAGTTTGCCAGTACCTTCACAGCATCCGTGAAATTTTTCTAAAACACTGGGTGCCCCTTTAGCCCCATCAGTTGATGCCTCAAGTGAATTAACTTGAACTGGAGTTCCCAGCTTTAGAACTCCTAAACCAATGGCCGTTTCTCGCCCTAGAAGGGCCTGTCCCTTATTTTCAATAACAACAAATTCAACCTCACTTAGCACTCTCTCTCCAACAGAAACTTCTGCAGTAAATGTGCCAGCAACTTGTGGTGGCTGATTACCACCATATGAATACAACTTCTTGGAAGCCTTGCTCGACGCACATTTAACCTTATTGGCTTTCAAAGATTCCCACACATTACGACCAATGACATTGCAACTAGCACCAGAATCAATAATCATGGTTACAGGCAAACCTCCTATTTTCACGGGAATTGTGCCATCATTTGAAACATTTGAATCATCTGATATGCCAAATGCACACTCACAGCCATCACTCTGCTGATCTTCGCCTTCTATTTGCCTTATATGATGGTGTCCACCACTACTTCTTCTATTGCCTGCCCTACGCATTCCTCCAGCTCCTCGGCCTCGGCCACTATTTTGCTTCCTCTTTGTTTTACATACAGCCTCAAAATGTCCTGTCCCATTACATTTCCTGCACTGTTTCCCTTTAGCTGGGCATCGGTGATCGTTAGCTTTGTGTCCCACATTTCCACAACAAAAGCATTTAACATTCCTTGTGCTCGCATCTTCTTTGTGATCCACCTTTCCACCCACACTATTAACCTCGTTACTCGCATTGCTTACTCCTTCGATCGAACAGGCCTGTTTCTCAGATTCTTCCATAGCACGGGCAATTTCTCTCAACCGTTGCAGAGTCAAGGCTTGACCCGTCTGAAGTAACTTTCGACGAAGTTCGTGTGACAAACACTTATTAATCACTTGGTCACGAATTTGCTTCCCCACAGCGTTTGCATCTCCGAATTCACATGTTTTGGCTTTCTGTCTCAATCTGGTCACGAACTGTTCGACGGTTTCGTTGGCCAGTTGACTACTTTCACGAAAACAAAGCCTTTCATATGGAGCATTTGCTTGCGGTTTGAAATATTTATTCAAGGTCGCCGTCGCTTTCCGATAGTTATCCGACCCTCCTTCCTCTTCTAACGTAAAATACATGTCTTGAACATCTAATCCAGCTGTATGCAGCAGTAGCGCCTTCTTCTGGTCGACATTTTTGACATCTTTTCCCGTTGCAAGCAACTCAAAAGCTCGCAGCCATCTTTCCCAGCGTGCGGAGATACCAGCAGTTTCTGAGCAGTCAAATGGCTTCAAAACCTGTGTATCGCTCAATGGTGCTTACAATAAATCATTAAATGTTCAGTTTAACGTCAATGGGAAGAATAACCACTCTTTCAAATGCTGCGTATTTGTTTCAGGGGTTTCCTAACTCTTCATGTAATTCGTATTTGATGACGGATGTATCGTTTGAATATAAGAACACGGGGGTCACAGCTCCTTTTGGACGAAAATCGCGTAATTAATCCCCATGCCTGTGGATTTTTAATGACAACAAATTATGACAGTCGAGCGGGTTTTCAATAAGGTTGGTTAAAGAAATTTCTCTTTTCACATTTTTGTTTCTAAAGTAGTTTGGCGGGGATGATGCCTTGAAGTCTTGCATGGTGTTTGCTAACAGAAATTCAGGTTCTCTCGCGCTTTACTAGCCTGCATTTGATTGTTTTGGCTTTTTCTTACCTTCTAACCTCTCCCGGGGGGGGGGGGGGTAATCCCTTATATGGGCGATAAAGGTATGTGCGGCCCCAAAGGGTATGGAAAATTTAGTCGTTTTGGTCAGAAAAAGGCATCAATTTTGGCCATTTTGGTATTAAATAGTGTGTGGTTTTGCACCCTAGTCTTGAATTGGGTATGTTTTTTTTTTAAATAAGCTACTTTTTCATCATCGTCATCGATACTGACATCAACGAGAGCCCTTAACAATGCCTTTAACAGGGGTCTCTGATTTAGGATTTAGGTCTTAAAAAGGTATCGAATGTTTTGCTACTTTTGAGCCTGAAGCAAAATAAAGTTTATATATGTACTAGTATGTATGCGTGTATGTGTGCGTATATGTATGTATGTCATAAATAGAGTAGGAAAAATCACAGAGTTTGGTATTAAATAAGGTAAGGGTGAAATGACCAAGTTCTACGTAGTTTGAGGAACGCGAACGACGACGACTAATTTTTCGTATTTCTATTTGGAATTGAACGCTGTCATTGCGTATTTAGCCTGAGCACGTTTTTAGAGCCATTGGCGTACTGAACAGATCTTGACAATTGCTAATTTTGCTGGTAAAATATAAATCCATTTTGACCAGGCTTCGTCGTTGCTAAAGCTCCCTATTAAGGGGCCAACCAAAGAAATAATGGCAGTAGGAAGAAAGAGATTTGTTAACGACTGATAAAAACGACACAAACAATTCTTTTTCATTCACGATTTTATTGTCTTCCTCTCGTTTCAAGAATACTTCTCATCCTTTTCTCGTCACATACTTTTTATTGTCAAGCGTTTTTAATGCATACAAGCATGCCTCCCTTTCCAAACAGCTTCAACGTGAATCTTACCTGAAATAAAACATAATACAATAAGCGGTAAATATCTCAAACAACCGAAGAACCTTTTGGCTTCTCATTCTACGTCGTCAAGAAATTACCATCGTGAAAAAAACCCGATTCCGTCTGGCTTACTCAGAATAGAAACGCTATGAATGTTCCAATTGTCAGTTTATTTCAGAGGTAGAGTGGCACGGAATATAGATTTTTGCAGGAGCCACCCCCCCCTCCCCCCTCCCCCCTCCCCGTCACGCTACGCCATCTCTAACTACAACAAAGATATATTAAACACCTGCAAATGCAATTAAATCAAGCACCCTCGGCTAGTCTAAAAGTTATTCTTTCATTGTTGGCTCCTTGTTTCCTTTGACCTCCTCCCGAATCTGTTAATCTGTTGAGCCCTTCGCCATCTTCACCCTACCCTCAATTTAAAAAAGCGACGTAGTACCCCCTGCTTTGTTCTTTGTCTATTTCAACCAAGCAAATAATGATTCTTTTTTTTTAACCACGGTAACTGACAGGTGCTACCTTTCAGAAGGGTGTGCGTCCTCTTCTTTGTTTTAATACGTCGGTAAACTATTATTTACGAAACGATTTTAGTAGAAATCTACTAGCGTTCTATCACAAATGTCGTTCTCTGACTGGCTAGCTACCCACTATCTATTCTGTAATAGATTAGATAGTGAGTAACGTAGCAGTGTGCCCTTGTTAACAAAATGACGCCGCTTCCTGGCGTTTTCGAAGTGTCTGTGAAGAGGATTTAGATAAAGTTTTGAACGACTAGTAGATTTCTACCAAAACAATTAGATTATTCGCTCTCAATTTCTATGCGTAATAGTTGACTCGAGCTGCACTCTCGTAAACTATCACGCGATAGAAATCAGAAGCTCATAATCTAATTGCTTAATACAAAAAATACTGGAGGATTTGAAGAAAACTCTAAAAACAGACAGAGATCGATTTTGTTACCACACTTACATTTTGGAGGCGATTATTTCCTTTAAATGTGAGCTTGCGCTGCCCTTTTTGATTGCAATTAATTCCACTCAACCATTTACTGAGTCCTTTACATCCTTTAACCCTTATTAAAAGGCAGAAAAAAAATAAGCCATTAAGAAGCATGTACATCACAAATACATTCAATGCACTGGTGCCACAGCTAATATTGACTTCCTCCATTTTAGAGACTGTTATAAAATTGCGGGATCATTAATTTTTTCGATTCAAAAAGTATTTTAGTTTTAGATTTTAGTTAATTCAATTTGTAAATTCTAGACAATTTTAATACTTTGAAAATGAGTATTTTTATCTTAGCAATCTTTTTACTTTTTTTCGTTCGTTCGTTCGTTCGTTTCTTCCTTCATTATTCATTCCTTCGTTCCGTTTGTCCGTTCGTTTCTTCGTTCACAAGAGATCTAAATAACTGAATAGCAGGCTCAGATCGGAATTCACCATCAACACGTGCTTACTCGCTCGTTACTCTCCCATTCTTGCCGTAAGTAAGTACATATTTGTTCGGATTGAACTGATTCATCTGTTTGATTTCATATTGGACCGTGGCTTTCCCTTTTTCAAAAGCAACACGTTTGATCCAGCTTGCTTTAGATCCGCCTATAAAGAGAAGACAAACTGACTTTTTAATGAACATGGGACTAGGCCTTTGAATAACTATTGTTATCAGTCCTAGGTCTTTACTGAACGGACCTCGAGCCAATCTACACAGTTGGTGAATACTCTACCAATTTTACATGACATCACGCTTGATAAATAACCCACATTGGTTGGTTTTAGCTAGAAAATAGGTGAAGATGCACGTGTTGTAGCTACACTTTTTTTATCTTACCTCAGAGCTTTAACCAACAAAGCCTAATTTTCTAGTACCACGGATAAAGAGACCCCCCCGAGAGGGTGACTCCCATATAAAAGGACGGGGGGGTGCTCGTCGTACCTTTTAGGGGTTAAAAAGCGGTGTTAATACCTCTTAGGGAGTTCAGCCTTTAAAGAACCACAGCGGGTGCTTTCGCGCTACCTTTTAGGATATTGAGCCGAAACAAGTATGACAGGAGATAATGTGTTGTCTTAGAATTGGTGACTCTTAGGGGTGAAAAAAAATTCAAGCCACGCCCAAGAAAGAGGATCTTGGAACCTCTAAAGGGTTCTTTTCAAAATTCCGACGAGCACCCCTATCCTCTTTATATGGCAGTCCCCTCCCTCAGGGACTCAGTCCTGGTTACTTTGTCAGTTTACATCATTAACATGGTGACAAATTATTTCCATCTTTGTCATAGTCGGCAGTCTTCACTTTCTACTAGGTTCCTATTATATGTCGAGTGTTGTTCTACAAAATCAAGGTATGTTTTAGAGTTATAACGATACGTTTCTGACCATCAGAATGAGTCGTATGAAACATCGTTGGATGTTTTGGACCAAATTAAGTTGGACTGAACAGAGCTTTTAAACATATTTAACAATGAAACCTCAGTGCAATAATACCAAAACTAATTTAGGTTTCTTTTTTTTACATTTAGTACTTAAAAAATAAAAAAACTAAGCAGTACTTCGTCGATCCTATTACAAAATTATCACTTTGGTATGAATTTTATGAATTTGCGGAAGCTTAGATATAAACGTTTAACAAAAGTAGGAAAAAGGCTTATATACCACACTTGCTCAGTTTCAGGGCATCAACAGCAAAAACCGCGATAACTGCGAAGACGAAGATCAGTTTAAAAGCCATGGTCACTTTGTTTCCAAAGAAGCACGGTGAAATACTGCGCTGCACCATACGCTATTTAAGCATTCTGTACTATGCATGTCAACATAACGGAACTCAAGAAATTCAATCATGAACAAACAAATGCCCCGGCAGATATTGCTATTTCCACCGGAGGAAACTTGTTAAACTAATATTTGTCCCAAGGAACAAAGCACCATGTTCTGTTTGAAATCACACCTTGCACCTATATCTAATAAAACGCAAATATGAAAGCGAAAAAATAATATTGTTTCCATTGACAGATCGAGTGGTTTGAGCAAGGTAGACAAACAGACAGCTCCCAGAATAACTATTAAAGAATATTTTCTAACGTTTAACATTCAAAACAATGTAAAAGAAGTATTCGAGAGTTTCGATACAATTCTTCTTATTGAGTTATCAGGCAATATTGTCTTCTATGCCTTAGTAGCCTCGTAACTCAACGTAATAATAAGCATTGTCAGAATCTACTCTCACAGAAAATTGAAATAGTTGTGGAAACACGCGCTTACGACTCGTGTTAGCACAGCCGCTGCGAATTCTTCAAATTTTATGAATGTTTTCAGCTGTGTTTCAACAACCTTTGTAGACACACTCCAGGGGCACTCAACGAATCTGATCTTTGAAGTAAAGTATCAATCACGAAAGACTGTGTTTGGAAATGTGGTCAAACACTTTCTTGAGTGTTTGATATATCTTCTCAATCGAAACTAAAACTAAGGAGAAAACCGAGAAATAAAATAGTAAAAATTTATGCAAATTAAGATCATATATCCAAACACCGTCATGTTCATGATTGCCTGTGTGTAAAGTTGATGAATTATTAATAATTTGAGAAATATCTATTCCGTATCATAGCCAGTCGATTTCTTGCTGTTCACTTACATAGACTAACCTAAACCTAAGATTTGAACTAGTTTTTTAACTTAGGTTGTACTCACTGGCTAGTTAACTTTCATTTGATTAATTTCCCTCCCCCACCCCACTCCAAAAGACACATAATGTGTTTAGTGTACATTTCGAGCTGAAAATTACGGGTGATTAAATATTTTAATTTCGCACAAAAAACCATCCGTTTGGTGTACCGTGCAGTGTAAAATATATAAGTAGCTCTAAAGCTCTTGGTTTCCTCCATGGAGCGAACTCTAGCTGAGACACTGGTTGAGATACAGTGTACATAATGGCTTGCTAGGGTTGTAAATGATAAAAGTAGTGGTGGTGGTGGTGGTGGTGGTGGTGGTGGTGGTGGTGAAACTAAGCCAGATTCAATCAATTACAGCATTGGCGGGATTGTGTAATGATGCTTTCAATAAATCATGAAATTTTCAGTTTAAAGTCAATGGGAAGGATGACCACTCTTTCAAATGCTGCATTCATGTGTCAGGGATTTTTCTAACTCTTCGTGTAATTTGTATTTGGTGACGGCTGTATCGTTTGAATGTAAGAACACGGGGGTCACTGCACCTTTTAGACGAAAATCAGGGTATGTTACCGTAGGTAAGGTGGCCGAACACAGTTTTCGCGCGCGCTTTTGCTGATGCAATTCAGCGCGCGCACAAGGATTGCAAAAAAAACAAACATGCCGTCAATACAGCGATCATTTTACTTACTAAACACCTGCACCATCTGCGTTATTTTTCTCTATAATTGAACCCAGTGCATTGATGGCTTTAGTCTTTTATTAGAAAGATATGTTAGAAAAGGTAAGGATGCAAAGAACCCAGCAATTCTCAGCTTTTTCTTTGTTACCGAAAGAACCCAGTTAAATGCAGCGCATGCGTACTGAGTCAAAAAATTGCGATTGAATGAAAATTGCACTCTCGGAAATACGCCTATTACTCGAAAACCACTCATTAGAATTTCACGAAATTTGGCACGAAAATACTTATGGAAATAAGTAACTGGAGTATTCAAAATAATTGAACTTTAACAAAGAAAATTCTAGATATTCCGGTAAACCTTCAACAAGGGATAATTAAAGATCTCTGTTAAATTATTAGCAAAATGGTGTTGACTTGTGAGAATCGTTAAAGATTGTTGCATGCAAATTATAAAGAAAATCTGATGACTATTCTATAAATCAACAAAACCGATTTTATAAGGCCTGTTTATATTTAGTCATGTTGCCATGGCAACGGCACATATGTCAGCCTAACCATCAAAAAACCAAAGTTTGTGTTGTTAACTTGCTTGCTGCCATTTTTGGCGACCGAGGGTTCAAGGGTTTTAGAGAAAAAGGTGAATGAACACAGGTATCAAAAACTGTGTTCAGCCACCTTAATCCTCATGCCTGTGGATTTTTAATGACAAGAAATGATGACAGTCAAGCGGGTTTTCAATAAGGTTGGTTAAAGAAATTCCTCTTTTCACATTTTTTTTTCTGAAGTAGTTTGAAGGGGGTGATGCCTTGAAGTCTTGGATCGTGTTTGCTAACAGAAATTCAGGTTCTCTCTCGCTTTAATAGCCAAAAGTCTGCATTTGATTGTTTTGGCTTTTTCTTACTTTCTAACCTCCCCCGCCCCTCCCTCCATGATAATCCCTTATGGGCTATATAGGTATGTGCAGCCCCAAAGGATATATGGATTTTTAGCCGTTTTGGTCAGAAATAGGGTATCGATTTTGGCCATTTTGGTATTAAGAGGGAACGGTCCACTAACGCAGCGCCAGTCGTGGCGCATGACGAAAAATCAAAATATTTCATATTCCTTCCAGAGGGATTTTTTTCGTGAAAATTTTTTTTAAACCCGCCAAAAAATCAAAAATTCGTTAGGGTCCCACATCTGGTCAAAAACACGCAAAATGTAACGACTAATACCTTATCACAAACTTCGCTCTGTTCAAGCCGCATCAATCGTGGGTGTGTTTTTCCCTTCAAGCGGAAAGCCAAACGTGACCCGCAAAATATCTCAGCCCCAGAAATCGCACAAAAACTGCACCGATTGAATGGTTGTCTAACGAAAAGATATCGCACAATTCAATCATAGGCGATGCAAATAAGTCAAACAATGGACTAGCCCCGATACAGCCCCAATAACGTTTAATTGCATCTCATCTGCGACACAATGTCCGCAGAAGTTTCCCCTTCAATGATTTTAACAAGGGACCAAAAAGGGCGCTTATTCGTTTTAAACAAGTTCACTTTCCACCGCAATCGTGAGTATTTCAATGCATATCACGCTTTTTGCTACAAATTGTTTCTTTACATTTCGAGTCCTTCCTTTTTCCTTTATTTTGTGGTCTCATGTTTCAGCGCCGGAGTTCTGAGTCCATGCAATGATTTCAAACGGAAAAAAGACTGATGTGATATAATCCATATCCTACAGCTACTCACCATGCTCTTATTAAATCTTTCGATTCAGTTTTTGGCATCGCGTGACAAATTCCTATCAATTGACCATTACGTGACAGAAAGTCCATATCGGAAGCCATACTTTACATTTCAGCCTGCAGAATGAGCGAGGAGAACAGAACATAAGCTTTTCGCTTCAGCGAGCAAGGGACTGACGCTGGAAGGCTTGACTACTTTTATGGATTGCTGTTTGAGAACAAGGGATAGGAATGTGGTGGATTATCCCGGAGTCATTGGTTGAATGTCATTGAGAAGATGATGTGCTTTGCCGAACTCCACGCGTCGCAGTAGTTATCCGTTACCGTCTAGGATTCTGAATACGCCACTACTTAATATTTGAACGTAATATCTTACAGAAGGTGAGCTAAACGTGACTTTTCTGCCATAGTTAAAGTCCAAATACTGAGGAAATCAAATACAAGAAGACATTTTCACGTCCCTTTTGATTATCTGGTCACAGGCACTTGCCTATTGTTTTCGTTTCTAGCAGGTTAGTGTTGTGATTACCACGACTTTGAGAGCGTTAGTACTCAGCGCTGATGAAAAGCCCGAAACTAATTTTTATACCAGGTTTTACACTAACATTTCTTCTTTCGAAATGTCAGAATCTTAGGCGTTTTGGTGTTTTACCGGGTAGCGAATTTGCCGATTGAAAAAGTGTGCATAATTAAGAATTTTGGGGAAGCGAATTATTGTGATTTTAAGCGGCTCGTCGTGGCCTTGAGAATTAACCCACAGAAGTGTAATTGGCCGCAAAAGACTTGTAAACCCCTCAGTAATAAGTTTCCAGGCTCAAACTGGAGTGTTATTGTGATGCAGATTGAACAGAGCGAAGTTTATGATAAGGTATTAGTCCCTAAATTTTGCGTGTTTTTGACCAGACGTGGGACCCTAACGAATTTTGAATTTTTTGGCGGGTTTAAAAACTATTTCAAGAAAAAAACCCACCACGTTTCTAGGCTTACCATATCTCTTGGAGGAATACGAAAAATTTTGATTTTTCATCATGGGCCACATATGTTCGATATGGCTCGGTCCTAGTGGACATTCCCTCTTAAATAGGGTGTGGTTTTGCACTCTAGTCTTAAATTGGGTATGCTTTTTAGAAGAAGCTACTTTTTCATCATTATAGATGCTGACATCAGCGAAAGCCAATGCCTTTAACAGCGGTCTCTGATTTAGGGTTAGGTATCGAGGTTTTTGCTACTTTTGAATCCGAAACAAAGTAAAGTTTATGTATGTATGCATGTATGTATGTATGTCATAAATAGAGTAGGGAAAATCGCAGACTTTGTCTTAAATAGGGTAAGAGTGAAATTACCAAGTTCTACGTAGTTTGAGGAACGCAAACGACGACGACTAATTTTTCATATTTCTATTTGGAATTGAACACTGTCATTGTGTATTTAGCATGAGCGTGTTTTTAGAGCCATTGGCGTACTGAACAGATCCAGGCAATTTCGAATTTCGCTGGCAAAATATAAATTCATTTTTGTCTAGACGTCGTCTTCGGCGTCGCCGTCGTCGTTGCTAAAGCTCCCTGTTAAAGGGCCAACCAAAGAAATAATGGCAGTAGGAAGAAAGAGATTTGTTAATTACTGATAAAAACGATACAAACAATTCTTTTTCATTCATGATTTTATTGTATTCCTGTCGTTTCAAGAATAATTCTCATCCTTTTTTCGTCACATACTTTTTATCGTCAAGCGTTTCTAAAGCATGCAAGCATGCCTCCCTTTTCAAACAGCTTCAACGTGAATCTTACCTGAAATAAAACACAACGCAATAAGCGGTAAATATCTCAGACAACCGAAGAACCTTTTGGCTTCTCATTCTACGTCGTCAAGAACTACCAAAACACTGATTCTGTCTGGCTTACTCAGAATAGAAACGCTATGAAAGTTCCAATGTCAGTTTATTTCAGAGGTAGCGTGGCACGGAATATAAATTTTTGCAACAGCCACCCCGAATTTGTTAAGCTGATAAGGCCACTCGCCACCTACACGCTACCCTCAATTTGAAAAGCGTAGATTCCCCTGCTTTGTTCTTTGTCTATTTCAACCAATCAATTGATTTTTTTTTATCCACGGTAACTGACAGGCGCTACCTTTCAGAACGATGTGCGTCCTTCTTTGTCTTAATACCTCAGTAAACTATTATTTACTAAACGATTTTCGTAGAAATCTACTAGCGAGTCACGAATCGCGAATGCCGTTCTCTGATTGGCTACGCTACTCACTATCTATTCTGTGATAAATAGTGAGTAACGTAGCAGTGTACCCTTGTTAACAAAATGACGGGCGTTTTCGAAGTGTCTGTGTAGAGGATTTAGATAAAGTTTTGAACGATTAGTAGATTAATACTAAAACAATTAGATTATTCGCTCTCAATTTCTATGCGTAATGGTTGACTCGAGCTGCGCCCTCGTCAACTATCACGCGATAGAAATCTCAACCTCATAATAACCTCATACAAAAAATATTGGAGGATTTGAAGAAAACTCTAAAACAGACAGAGATTTACTTTGTCACCATACTTACATTTTTGAAGCGTTTAACTGTGAACGTGCGCCACCCTTTTGGATTGCAATTGATTCCATTCAACCATTTCCTAAGTCCATTACGGCCTTTAACGCTTATTAAAAGGAAAATTAAAAAATAAGCCATTAAAAAGCATGTACATCGCAAATACATTCAATGCACTGGTGCCACAGCTAATATTGACTTCGTCCGTTTTAGGTCCTGTTTACAAGCAGCCGGGTAGGGTACCCCAGTGCTAGGGTTACCCTAGCAGGCGGGTCAAAGATAGCCCGGGTTTACAAGCAAAATTTCACAGGTAGGATTACCCTGCCACCCGGGATAACTTAATATGCTTGGTAACCGCACGCATTGCAAACAAAATGGCCGACGAGGGAAGAGTTCTGGCAGCCACTTCAATTCTGCTGTCGTTGCTGCCAGTTATAGCCAGTGCCATGGAGTTTTGCTGTGTTACCTTCTCATTTCTAGAAAGCGACGGCAAGTTGCCATGTTAAACGTGGCTCTGGAATACAATAAAGCACTCGCTGGAATGCGACATGTAAAAAGGAGAATCATTCGACGAAGACGATTTCAAAGAAAACCAGGCCGTATGGATCAGTGGTGGAGAAACTTATTTGAGGGCAGGATGGAGGAAAGCGAATGGAAGATGATGATGGCCGTCTGTTGTCAACCTTCAAAGCGTCTGGAAACAAGTGAAACGTTGTCCCGGGTAGCGGAGTTATCCCCAGCAGAGCGTTTGCAAGGCAACTAGGGTTACCCTGGCGCTAGGGTCGATGAAAAAAAGAAGAAATGTGGGAGCGCTAGGGTAACCCTCCTGCTAGGGTAACCCTCCTGCTGGGGTAACCCTCCTGCTAAGGTAACCCTCCTGCTAGGGTAACCCTCCTGCTAGGGTAACCCCCCTGCTAGGGTAACCCTCCTGCTGGGGTAACCCTCCTGCTGGGGTAACCCTCCTGCTAAGGTAACCCTCCTGCTAGGGTAACCCTCCTGCTAGGGTAACCCTCCTGCTAAGGTAACCCTCCTGCTAGGGTAACCCTCCTGCTAAGGTAACTCTCCTGCTAGGGTAACCCTCCTGCTGGGGTAACCCTCCTGCTAAGGTAACCCTCCTGCTAGGGTAACCCTCCTGCTAGGGTAACCCCCCTGCTAGGGTAACCCTCCTGCTGGGGTAACCCTCCTGCTAGGGTAACCCTCCTGCTAGGGTAACCCTCCTGCTAAGGTAACCCTCCTGCTAGGGTAACCCTCCTGCTAGGGTAACCCTCCTGCTAAGGTAACTCTCCTGCTAGGGTAACCCCCCTGCTAGGGTAACCCTCCTGCTGGGGTAACCCTCCTGCTAGGGTAACCCTCCTGCTAGGGTAACCCTAGCACTAGGGTTACTCGACGTGCTTGTAAACAGGGCCTCATGATCAGAGACTGTTATAAAATTGTCGGATCATTAATTTTTTCGATTCGAAAAGTATTTTAGTTTTAGATTTTACTCTGTTCAATTTGTAAATTCTACACAGTTTTAATACTTGGAAAATGAGTACTTTTAACTTAGCAATCTTTTTACTTTTTTTGTTCCTTCCTTCCTTCCTCTCTTCCTTCCTTCCTCTCTTCCTTTATTTATTTATTCGTTCCTTCATTCGTTCCTTTGTTCGTTCGTTCACTAGGGATTTAAATAACTGAATAGCAGGCTCAGATCGGAATTCACTATCAACACGTGCTTACCTGCCCCTTGTTTTCCGTCCATTGTAAGTGATTTCATACCTGGTCGGATTGAACTGAAACTTATGCTTGATTGCATAATGGCCCGAGGCTTTACCTTTTCTAAAAGCAACCTGTTTGGTCCAGCTTATTTTAGATCCCCCTAGCCAGACTTACTTCAGAGTTTTAACCAAAAATGCCTTATTTTCTACAACCACTGATAAAGAGACAGTCTCCCCCCCTTCCCGGGAGGGTGACTACCACATAAAAAAGGACGGGGACACACGTTTTACCCTTTAGGGGTTAAAAAAGTGGTGTTGGTACCTCTTAGGGCTCAGCCTCAAAAGGTCCACAGCGAAAGCTTTCATAGTACGCTTTAGGGTTTTGAGCCCAAAAAACTATCACAGGAGATAATGTGTTGTTTTAGAATTGCTGACTCTTAGGGGCGAAAAAAACTTCAAGCCACGCCCAAGAAAGAGGATCTGGATACCCCTAAGCAGCCCGTTCCTTTTAATATTGGAGGCCCCTCCCTCCCCCCGGGACTCAGTCCTGGTAACTTAGTCAATTTACATCATTAACATGGTGACAAATTATTTCCATCTTTGTCATAGTCGGCAGTCTTTACTTTCTACTGCGACAAAATCGAGGTATGTTTTAGAGTTATAACAATACACTTCTGACCTAGAATGAATCTTAGGGGACATCGTTGGATGTTTTGGACCGGACCAAATTAGGTTGGACTGAGTTAAGCTTTTAAAGTTATTTAACAATGAAACCTCAGTGCGATAATACGAAAACTAATTTACATTTCTTTTTTTTTTATATGTAGTGCCTTAAAGAAATAAAAATTTCAAGCAGTGCTTCGTCGATCCTATTACAAAATTATCACTTTTGGATGAATTTTATGAATTTGCACTTCCTTCAGTATAACGTTCCACGCGGTCTTAGCTTCAGGGCGTCAACAGCAAAAACCGCGATAATTGCAAAGATGGAGATCAGTTTGAAGGCCATGGTCACTTTGTTTCCAAAGAAGCACGGTGAAATACTGCGCTGCGCCATACGCTATTTAAACATCTCTGTACCATGCATGTCAACATAACGGAACTCAAGAAATTCAACATGAACAAATGAATGCGCCGGTAGATATTGCTATTTCAACCTGAGGAAACTTGTTAAACTAATATTTGTCCCGATGAACAAAGCACCATGTTCTTTTTGCAATCACACCTTGTATCTATATTTAATAAAACGCAAATATGAAAGCGAAAAAATAATATCGTTTCCACTGACCGATCGAGCGGTTTGAGCAACGTAGACAAACAGACAGCTCCCAGAATAACTACCAAATAATATTTTTTAAAGTTTACTACAATTTTTAAGTTTTTAATTCAAAACAAGGCAAAAGAGGTATTCGAGAGTTTCGATACAATTCCTCTTATTGAGTTATCAGGCAATATTATCTCTCCCATGCTTAAGTAACTTCGTAACTCGCCGTGACATAATAATAAGCACTCACGGTCACTAACTAGTCTCCTAGAAAATTGAAACAGTTGTGGAAACACGCGCCTACGACCCGTGCTGCCACAGCTGTTACGAATTCTTCAAATTTTATGAATGTTTTCAGCTGTGTTTCAACGACGTTGCGGACACACTCCAGGAGCACTCAACGAATCGGTTCTTTGAAATATCCATTCCCTGTAGCGAGTCGATTTCTTGTTGGTCACTTACAAAGCTCTTGGTTTCCTTCATGGAGCGAACTCTAGCTGAGACACTGGTTGAGAAACAGTGTACATAAAGGCTTGCTAGGGTTGTAACTGATAAAAATCAACCAACCAAACAACGATGAAGGCAGAAGCTTCGCATGCCTCATTTTATTATATTTCTCTCTTCACAAGTTCGTCTGACCATTTGTGCTTCCAGTCATAAAACACTTCTGTTGTTTCCTCTTTCTCTTAGATTTGCTTTAATGTGGTATTTTGCCTGAAACATAAATCAATAACTCGTAAACATCCCAAAGAAACAAGGTGCTTCTCGTCCCCACCCCTCTCTTCCCCCCACCCCATCCAACCCCACGCCACCACGCTTTCCCAATTGTGTTTAAAGGGTATTAATTCGGCTGATGTGTGCGCTGGCTTGTAATTTGTTGTATGAAAATTTGCTGGGAGGTGTAGAAGCTGAGGCATTTCTGCTGCGAAAAAGAAACAGACAAAGAGAATGATTGGCTGGCAAGTAGACGTTCTGGCATTTCTGCTATGAAATTGTTTTAAAACGCGTCTTTGTTGTTCCTTTTGGCCATAACTGATGGGACCATATGAACTCTGACAAATAGGCTCGTTTTTTCACCCCTGACACTTGTCAAGCATTCTCTGTTAACATAGAAAACTTTTTTTCGTCTATATCCTACTATAAAACGTTTAAGAGTGCGTACGCGCGTTAGCACCAATTTTCCAGCTTTTTCAGAATAAATGGTGCTGACACGTTCAAATGAATGTAACCTTTTCGTATACTGATAGAAAAATTGCCCAGATCCATAGATAAATATTTGTTGTGACGGTGCTATTACTCGTCTGCAAAGCAAATGAAGTTTTGACTCCAATGCAAAAGTGAGCCAATTAGAAGTTACATATAAGGAATCCTTTGTTAACACTTGCGCGGCGTGTAGTGCGCTCGACTCCGGCTCGAGTGGTGTGGTTTCGAACCCTGGCCGGGGACATTGTGTTGTGTTCTTGGGTAAGACACTTTACTCTTACAGTGCCTCTCTCCACCCAGGTGTATAAATGAGTACTAGCAATTTAATGCTGGGGGTAACCCTGCGATGGACTAGCATCCCATCCAGGGGGAGTAGAAATACTCCTAGTCGCTTCATGCTACAGAAACCGGGATAAGCTTCGGCCCGACTGGCCACTTGGCTCTTATACAGATTTTATCTTTGTTAATTAACACTTAAATTTCTCTTTCACGAATTTTAACTCAGAAATAATAAAAAAAAAACATACTTTATATTCTCACATCAGTAAAACGACAGCATGATGACACTGGTGGCTATGGCCAAGGGTTGCCTCAGTGATTCTAAGCCAGATTCAATCAGTTACAGCGTTGGCGGGATTGTGAAATGGTACTTACAATAAATCCGTAAATCTTCAGTTTCATGCAATTGGAGGGATGACCACTCATTCAAATGCTGCATATTTGTTTCGGCGGAGACTACGCCTAGTAAAAAATTAATTTATATTTTACCTTCGAATGTCGCGATTGTGTAGATCTGTTCAGTACGCCTAACGGTCCAAAATCTTGCCCGGGCTAAACGTGCACCGAGAGGGTTCAATTCCAAAAGAAGATACGAAAAATTAGCCGTTGCCGTTCGCGTTGTCCAATTTTCGCAGAATTTAGTCATTTCACGTTGTTGTTTTGCAGAGGACGGCAAAGAAATGTACAAAGATTCAAAACGCACGTGCACAGCTATTGTTCGGCTCATAACCCTTTTGTTTGGTGACACTCTCGTCGCCGTCGCCGTCGTGGTTAGCTCAAACTCCCTAATGTAAGAACACGGGGGTCACAGCTCCTTTTGGACGAAATCAAGGCATGTAATAGCTATTAATCCTCATGCCTGTGGCTGTTTAATAACAAGAAACGATAATAGTCGACTTGGTTTTCAACAATTTTCGAATTGATAGAGGTTAGTTAAAGAAATTTCTCGTTTCACACTTTGTTTCTGGAGTAGTTTGAAGGGAATGATGCCTTGAAGTCTTGAATCGTGTTTGCTAACAGAAATTCAGGTTCTCTCGCGCTTTACTAACCAAAAGTCTGCATTTGATCGTTTTGGCTTCTTGTTACCTTAAAAAATTAAAGTCAGGTTTTAATTTGGCTTGCTTGTTATTGGTCATAAACTTCGTCATAATATTATCAGAAACGGAGTGGAGATCACTCGGCTATGCCTTGTACCAGAACCATATCACCCAGAAGCGTTTAACTCTGGTTCAATGCTGCCGATTATTCCGAACCAATCAAATTTAACTTCCTAATATGGAGCAACGGCTCTCGCGTGGATATGTCATATACGCGCGGACTACACGCGGACAGCAATGGCGGACACATTTCGTTGCGAGTTGAGAGAAGGTTGTTGTTTCTGGACCGATTTCTGCACTCATCATGAGAATCAAACGAACCTTTTCTGGGAGCTGCCAGTGTAATACCTAGGCCAGTTATTTGCCAAGTCTCAATTGCAGGTAAGCATTTTTTGCATCAAAACTAGTCAATGGAATTCATGCTATGCTGAAAACGTTTGTTTGGCACACGCGCTTTCGTTTGCTGGATAACAATGATCGGTATTGTGGATTATTTTTGCGTGATAGTCGAACTTTAAGAAAATCGGACTTGAAAACGTGGCTTTTCCCGTGATTTGTCATATGTTCGCGTCATGATTGTGTGATTTTTACCCTTGTTTCATCACGAAAAGTGAATAATTTTGTGGCTCGGCTTGTTCCCTTTATATCTTAATGAATGTTTTCTTGTTAATTTCTTGTTGTACTACGTATGCCATCCGTTTGTTTGGCCGATGTTCAAGGGTTTTGGATCCTGCTTTGGATACTAACTGGTCTACTAAACTGAGACATCATCTCATTTACCCTGCATTTACATATTCATTACCATGTTACTGCCTGTCTTGAATTGTTGTCTCAATCAAAAATTTACTACTCTTGGATGTTATTGTTCAGTCATTTTTGATCTCCCACTTCTGTACACTTGTTTTCCTTTGAATGTTGGCGGTAGTGGGAGACTCTACATGAGCTTAAATCAATAAATAAGTGTTTTATGTGAATTTACACATGGCTGTCAACCCACCTGGTGTTGAGTTTAAAAAACATACTTTGTAATTAAATTATTATTTTCAAGTAGGTGCAAGTCAGTGTGTTTTTCATCTCCCATCTGCAATTTAAGTTACAACCACTGTAAATAGTATGAGGTCTATTATTTGTCCGAAATGTTCTTTTCATGTACTTCAACCAGGCCTTTCCATTGAGCCCAATTTCCCTTTACATGGCCTCACATGAGGGCCCCTCACATGTACTGAGAACCCAGGAATGGACACACCGAGCAAATACAAGTTACATACAACAACTAAACACTAGGTGAAGAGAAATCTCTAACTCTCATCAGTTTTAACATTGACATTGTCAATGACAATGACTGAGGCAAACTCATCAGTAGGCCTTTTACTTTAAACACATTCAAGCAAGTTGAGCAAGACCAAAATCATCTTTATCACACTTGTCTACAAAATAGATACATGCAGCACATTAATCTTGGATTTGTAATGTTATTTTTTGCCACTTACATTGGTTGCCCTTAACTTAGTGATTGTTGAAACAAACCATACCCTACTTCTACAATATTATTATCAATTTGCCATTATTTATTTATTCATTCATTTATTTATTCCAGTTACTGCAATTTATTTTTGTTATTTCGAAAGAAACATCACTCATTAGGGACTGTTCATTTTTTATGGGGTGGGGAGGGGGACAGCTGGTGGGATTTGATAAAAAGTACCTCTTCATCAGAAATTTTTTTTCCTGCCCCCTGTGTACCCCTAAATGTCTGTCATGACCCCCCATGAAAATTAAAGGGTAAAATCATTGCAGTCTGAAAAACATTGATGATTTTACGCCAGTATAAGCAGTTTTGACACTGCACCAGTTAAGACATAAAAATAGACAAGGATCAGAGCCCCTAAATCATAGCTGAATTGCCTTGACTGTTTGATGAAAAGGAGTTGTATGCTCATTAGTGAAGGTTTGAGTGTATTTACAGGGTTCAAAGAAGGGGGGTCTGAGGGCATACTCCCACATGAAAAATTGAATGTTCAGGACTTCAGGAATTTTATTTCAGGCATTCTAGCAGGCACTTATAGATGATGTCATCACAACACCCACATTCAAATAGAAATAAACAAAGCCTGAAAAAAGCTGACATTGCCTCTTTTTAAGTTACTCAAGGAGGTTCAGCTATATTTAGCAACCAAATTCTTACAAGGAGTTTAATTCCTGCTGCAGGGTACCTAGCATAGCAGGGGGGGAGGGGGGTCTGGGAAGATTTTAAAGCTTCAGACAGGGTTCGCACCCTTTCCAGAAAAAAATTTCCAGTACTTTTCCAGGACTCAGATTGTTTTTTTTTCCAGGACTCTAAAATTCACATTATCCCTTTCACTCCTGAGATCTCAATGTTAATTCTCCTTACTGTCTGCCATACATTTCATATTTTGCACTTGAGTTAAACAGATTTCCAGAACTTTCCAGGACCAGTAGCCTTTTTCTAGGACTTTCCAGTCCTGGAAAATGCCACCATAAAATTCCAGGACTTTCCAGGTTTTCCAGGACCGGTACAAACCCTGTTCAGAACCCGAGGAATGCTATTTAGCTATTCTGGCATAAACTTTGCACTATATAGATGCTATCATGAAATACCTGTAAAAAAAAACGACGGAACAAAATTAAATACAGTTGAACCTCCCGTAAGCAACCACCCAAAATGTCAAGCCTAAGTGGTTGCTTTCAGGAGGTGGTTGCTTACGAGAGCTTAGACATATTGGGTCAAAATTTCACCTCATTAGCATATGGTAACTGCAGAGACTTACCCCATGTTTTAAATGTTTTATTCATGTCAAAAGTTAATTTTGGGAAAGAATCCGGTACTTTCCAATGAGAAATTTCAGTCTCTTGTACTACACAGGAATGCAATAATGATACAACATCAGATTATCGAATTTAGGCTCTATTATTTGTGAAGTGGTTGCAGTCGCTTAAGAGGTGGTTGCTTACAAGAGGTTCCAAATATAGTGCTTTGACTTTGAAACTTTTTGTAATCTGGAGAACTGGTTGCCGAGGAGAGTAGGTCACGCCCGGAGGTTCAACTAGACCTGTATTCAAGTTAAAAGAGACAAAAGCTGACATTTCCTCTGTTTTATCAAAAAGAAGTTATTTGTGTAAGTTGAGCTATATTTAGCAACCAATGCTATAATCTTTCTGGTTACCACTTCTCTGGGTTCCCCTTTTTGATGTTTCTGTTCTCCACTCCCACTGTTTGAGCAAAAGCAGGATATAATTTCCAGCCCCACAAGAAGGTGAATAAATTAGAAAAATACTTACAAATGAATTAAAATCTCAGTCATTTCCAAGACTTATGTTATTTTTGGAGTCACAACACAAAGTTCAAGTTGCTATTCAGATTGGCAATTATTCTCAGCACCTTGAATTGCTAAGTTTTGCATTTAATTTACACAAGTCACACAACGTAAATTATGCACACACACCAAAAAAGCTTTTCATTCAGTTTGATTGGCTTTTATCTTTCCTTAACACAATCGTGATCGTCTCTTTGCCGCCCTAGTAGACACAACCGAATAGCCATAATTTCTAAGGTGAAACAAAAAAACTCTGGCAGTTTCCCAAAAGCATGGATCTGCTGTTGCCCTGGATAAATAATTTGCCAACTTAAAAACATAAAGGAACAACTCTGAACAAGTACATCAAGTAAACCGTACGACTATAAAGCTAGAAAATGATGTAAATGTGATAAACGAAAGGTTTTAAACTGACCTTGACGAAATGATGGGTTGTTACCAAACAAGTTGTAGCTCACTTGGTTTACCACCTAGCTCTGAAAAAACTTTCGAAAATGACTCGGCGAGAAAGGGAATTAAATCTTACTTTAACACGAACAAGTTCTCCTCCTTCAAACACATTTATTTTTACTACTTATAACCAGGCATCCTTTTTTTTTCTTGTGCTCCGTAACATCGATCGCTGCGATCTGCTTCGCAATCCAACAGGTGGCTGGACGTTCGACTACATATGGAGATCTAGAACTTTACGAAGCCGTTTCCGAAGACTAAGAGCCGCAGCAGACCCAAACTTTAACAAAGAAAACCTTATCCTCTGGCGTATATGGATGATACTTAACCTTCGACATTTTGCTTTGCCATTTCTCTGAACTTCCATGACATACTTCAAACTGTAGCGCTTATTACATTCCAGATAACACGAAACGATCGACCGTACAATATCACCATCTTTGCAACTGTCCTGAACAATCTTCCTAACTTCCTCACTTTTTCATACGTCCGTTACATATTCATACCACCTAACCTAAGTACCGCGTATTTGTCGCGAAAGAACTTCGCCTGTTCACTAAATAAATCAAAAACTCTCTCACTTGATCTCTTTATTTATACTACGGACAGACTGCTACAATGTTTTACCGATCCGAACTCGCTGGCACAAGAGTCCAGTTAAACCTTGAATGTTTCTGCCAACTCACCAGAAACTCTTTCAAGTACAACCTCCCCTCTTATTAATGCTTTTCCCTTGACGCAAATCTTCTTTATCATCATGCCCGAGAACTTCTTCCCTTTCGACGCCATTTTGAACAGGTTTGTTTTGCAAGAGATTCACGCGAGGAGTTCGCGAAGAGCGCGCTATGCAGAATTTCCTTATATGGGCAAAAATTGGAAGAGTGATTTTCATTGGTCGGGAAACATCGGCAGCATAGTTTAAAACAGATAAGGGAAGTTAAACGCTTCTAGGTGATATGCTTCTGCTTGTACAGGATCCACAACTACTTCGACAATGTTCTTACCTCCTCCTACCCCCGCACCACCCCCGGCCGGGGAGTTATATGGATTATTGATATGTGCAGCCTTAAAGGGTATGGATTTTTTAGCCGTTTTGGTCAGAAATAGAGTATCGATTTTGGCCATTTTGGTCTCAAATAGGGTGTGATTTTGCACTCTAGTCTTGAATTGGGTATGTTTTTTAGAAGAAGCCACTTTTTCATCATTATCGACTACAAAAGCCCTTAACATCGGTCTCTGATTTAAGGATCGGGTCTTAACTAGGGTTTCGAATATTTTTTCAAGTCATAAACAGAGTAGGGAAAATTGCAGGTTTTGGTCTTAAATAAGGTAAGGAAGTTTGGGAAACGGGCGGCACACCCCCCATCCAATTGTTCTAGGAGTGCCCCACCCCCAGCGCTCTAACGAAATTCACGATCGATAACAGAACAGAACAGCCGCAAGAAAAGCTGAAGATCTATTTGTTAGTCGTTTACGGCTCTGTTATCTTTGCCTAATAAAAAAAAGAACTGGAAAAGTTTGGGAGATTTTCGCTCAAGTGGTAGAATGAGTCTATAACAAAGATATCAGCGACGTAATATACCGTTATTAGGGAGTTTAAGCAAAGCACGATGACGACGGCTACGGGAACGTCGCTAAACCAAAGGTTTAATGAGCAGAACAATGGCTGTGCACGTGCGTTATAAATGTTTGTACATTTCTTTACCGTCCTCTGCAAAGCAACAACATGAAATGACTAAGTTCTACGTAGTCTTAGGAACGCGAACGACGACGGCTAATTTTTCGTATTTCCATTTGGAATTGAACATTGTCATTGTGTATATTTAGCCTGAGCACGTTTTTAGAGCCATTGGCGTATTGAACAGATCTAGACAACTGCGAATTTAGCTGGCAAAATATAAATTCATTTTTTACTAGGCGTCGTCTTCGACGTCGTCGTTGCTAAAGCTCCCTGTTAAAGGGCAAATCAAAGAAATAATGGCAGTAGGAAGAAAGAGATTCGTTCATGGCTGATATCAACGATACAAACAATTCTTTTTCATGCATTCATGACTTTATTATATTTCTCTCGTTTCAAGAATACGTCTTATCCTCAGTCGTTTTTAAAGCATGCAAGGAGTGTTCCACCTTTAAATATCTTCAACATGAAGTCATCCTGAAATAAAATTTATATATCTTATTAGATGTTTTGGTGGGTAGTATCGCTGTATATTTTTACGAGTTGTGCCGTATTTTGACGAGCCCTTAGGGCGAGTCAAAACACAAACGACGAGTAAAAATATAAAGCGATACATCTAATAAGAGATTTATTATCCAACTGCTGTAGTCAATGAATTTATCAATCAAAGAGGGAGAGTGTGACAATTTTGCATGCGCGCCGACCTGTACGGCAAACAGTTGCTGTACTGTACAGATAACTGTGCAATATCGCTGTATATTTGTACTGTTATTTGGACGGTATTGGCTGCAGTTGGATAATAAGCTGGGATATTTGTCCTTGGACATTGCCTGTTCCTCGAAGCTCAAAGTTTTCCTCAAGCTACGCTCTCGGGAAACTGTTCGCTTCCCGGAACAGGTGATGTCTGAGGACAAATATCCAAGCATATTTCCGCGCCAAACGGAGGCTGTTGTTTACATATTTGTACTCGTTTCGCGCGTCATTTGGACGATATTCGCTGCCGCTGGATAGTTAAATACAATAAGCTGTTAATATCTCAGACAAACGAGTGACTGACCTTTTCGCCTCTCATTCTACGCCGTCGAGAAATTACCAGCGTGACAAAACACTGATTCTGTCTGGTTTACTCAGGCTAGAAACGCTATGAAAGTTCCAATTGTCAGTTTATTTCAGAGCTAGAGTGGTACGAAATATATTATCATTTTTCTTTTTAGATTTTTGTTGTTGTGCGTAGTGTCTCAATCATACCCATTAACAGCCATTCCTGCAGGAGCCACCCAGTAACTGACAGGCGCAACCTTTCAGAACGATGAGTGTCCTCTTCTTTGATTTAATACGTCAGTAAACTCTTATTTACTGAACGATTATATAACAAATATTGGAGGATTTGAAAAAACTCTAAAAACAAACAGAGATCTATTTTGTCACCACACTTACATCTTTGAACGTTTTAAGTGTGAACCGGCGCCATCCTCCTCGTTTGCAATTGACGTTGCCTCCCACCCATTTCCTTAGTCCACCACATCCGGAAATTCTTATTAAAAGGCAGAGAAAAAAAAAACATAAGCCATTGAGAAGATTGTACATCGCAGTTACATTTAATCCGCTAGTGCCAGAACTAATATTGATTTCTTCCATTTTAGACACTGCGATAAAATTCTCGAATCATTAATTCACAAACAAGAAAAACTAACGATACAATGTTTCGACTTTTCGGCGACTTCATGACGCCATTATCAAGGGATAAATAAATCAGAGCGAGTTCAAAAGAGTTAAGACCTGTAGATTTACATAAATGAATCATTAATTTTATTTTTAAGTCACGATTCCAAAGTAGACGTATTTCGATCCAAAAAGTATTTTACTTTTAAATTTAGCTAGTTCAATTTGTAAATTCTAATAGTTTTAAAATGAGTATTTTAAACTTAGTAATCGTTAAATTTTTTTCGTTCCTTCCCTCCTTCCTTCATTTATTCATTCGTTCGTTCTTTTGTTCGTTCGTTTATTCGCTCGTTTGTTCGTTCGACGGTTTGTTCGTTCGTTAGTCCGTTCGTTTGTTCATTCATTAGAGATATAAATAACTGAATAGCAGGCTCAGACCGGAATTCACCATCAACACGTGCTTACCTGCCCTTAACTTTTCGTCCATTGCCGGGAGTGAGTTCATATCTGTCCGGATTTAAGTACCCCGCTGAGACGTAATATTCGCCCATGAGAGTACGTCCTTGCATTCTCAATTTTCTGGCCTTTAATTTATTCCTCCCTATAAAGAGCCGGAAGACAAAGTGATTTTTTAAGTAAAATAACACTAGGCCTCTGAATAACCACTGATATCAGCCGTTGGTCTCGCTAGCACTTGGCTAAAAATGTACTAATCTTGCATGACCTCACTCTTAGTAAATAACCCACATTTGTTTAGTTTTAGCTAGGGAATGACAGAAGGTGAAGTTTTCTCACGCTTCTAAGAGAAAAAATCAATACACAGCGGAAAATTGCTCTTCATAATGACAACATTACAAAGTTCAAGACTATATATAGATTTCCTTTGTAACTCTTTATTTTTAGTCTTTTTGCTTTACTTTTCTTTCTTTTCTTTTTTTTTTTACATTAACTCAGTAACCCAGAGATTTATGCGAAGTAGCGAAGTAGGTTAGTGAACAAAAGATATATTGTTAAGTAAATAGATATACGTACTTCATATTCTAAACTGTGTGTGTGAAGTAGTTAGGTTAACAAAAAAAGAATATTGTTAAGTAAGTAGATACTTATTATTTATTGTAAACTGTTTGTAAATTAAGAAAAAAAGGTGCGCGTGTTGTAGCTACACTTTTATTTAGCCAGACGTACTAGCTTCAGATTTTTAACCTGCAATGCCTATTTTTCTAGTACCACTGATATAGAGAAGGCACTCAGTCCCCGGACTGAATCCTCGTAACTTTGTCAGTTTGCATCATTAACATGGTGGCAAATTATTTCTATGAATTCTCGGTAAATTCAAACTAAAATTGGATCGGTTTGTGAAAACGCCGTGACAGGAATATGGGGTAGTTGCACGCTTCTAGTGATGGGCTCCTGTAGTCGGCAATCTTCACTTTCTATTATCTTCCTATCATATGTCGAGTACTGTTGTACAAAATCGAGGTATGTTTTAGAGTTTTAACAATACACTTCTGACCTACGAAATGAATCGGATAGAACATCGTTGGATGTTTTGGCACGAATTGGGTTGGACTGAATCGTGAAACTTCAGTGCAATAATACGAAAACTAATTTAGGTTTCTTTTTTTACATGTAAAAAAAATCCAAACAGTACTTCGTCGATGCTATCACAAAATTATCACTTTTGGATGAAATTTTTGATTTTGCGCTTCCTTACAAGCGTTTAACAAAAGTAGGGAAAAGGCTTACGTACCACACGGTTTCAGGTCCAGGGCATCAACAGCAAAAACCGCGATAACTGCGAAGAGGAAGATCAGTTTGAAGGCCATGGTCACTTTGTTTCCAAAGAAGCACGGTGAAATACTGCGCTGCCCCATACGCTATTTAAACATTTCTGTACCATGCATGTCAACATAACGGAACTTAGAAATACAAACATGAACAAATGAATGCGTCGGTAGATATTGCTATTTCCACCTGAGGAAACTTGTTACACTAATATTTGTCCCAATGAACAAAGCACCATGTTCTGTTTGAAATCACACCTTGTGTCTATATTTAATAAAACGCAAATATGAAAGCGGAAAAATAATATCGTTTCCATTGACAGATCGAGTGGTTTGAGCAAGGTAGGCAAACAGACAGCTCCCAGAAGTAATCACTAAAGAATATTCTTTTAAAGTTTACTACACTCTGTAGCTTTCAAATTCAAAACAAAGTAGAAGAAGTATTCGAGAGTTTCGATGCAATTCTTCCTATTGAGTTATCAGGAAATATTATGTCTCCCACGCCTTAGTAACTTAGTAATCCAACATAGTAATAATGTTGCACACTACTTTAATCACGCGAGAACAACTACTTAACTACGTTAACAAAACGTTTCTCCTCGACTTTCGTTTCTTACTATCTTGTTTTTCCTCGTGGGATCCTTCTGCTTAATCCCATAATAATCACTTGGGCTAGTCCCAGTTACTCTCGTCTTTTTAGTTCGTCCCAGTTGCTCTCGTCCTGCTTGCTACAATAAGCATTGTCAAAAGATTTTTCTCCAAAACAGTTGTGGAAACACAACACGCCTACGACTCATGCTACCACAGCTTTTCCGAATTCTTCAAATTTTATTAGTATTTTCAGCTGTGTTTCAACAACTTTGCGGACACACTTCAGGGGCATTCAACGAATCTGTTCTTTGAAATATCCATTCCCTAGCTGATTTTGTGCTGATCGGGAAACCTATGGCCAGCTAAAGAGATTAACCTAAACCTAGCCTAAAAGACGGGAACTGGGTTTTCCTTGGGTTGTACTTGGTGGTGAGCTAATGATAATATTGATTGTCCCACCGACAAAACTCCACACTGTCAGTTGGGTTCGGCGTGTGTAAATTCGAATTGTTTTCCAGCTGGTTTGCACTCTCTTAAGGGTGTTAGTAAAACGCGGACTCGGGGTCGGAGCCGGGTCTCTTTTTTTACAATTTTTTTCCTTCTTTCTTTAATTTTTTTTTTTTAATGTCCTTTTTGTTCTTTTCTTTTTTGTTTTAACGTAAACTCCGATTTCTCGCGATTTGTATCAGTAGTGAATCATTGCTATATCTTTGCATATAAAGAAAATGAAATCCAGTGGAGTTCATTTGTTAGGGACATCACCGCAAACAACCCGCCTCACATTTCAGTCAAGACAGTCAAGACAACCAAATAAGAAGATGCACACATTTCTTTCCCAGCTCAGCGCCGATTTCTTCAATGGAAGTCCATGAGTAAGTCGAGAATTAAGGGATCCACTATTTAAGCCTATAAAAATAAGTATCGAAAGCTTAGTGTAGATGATTTTGACGAGACGTCAAAAAGTTCTGAGATTCAAAACTAAACAGTCACCAGAGTCTCTATCCTCATCAGGCATAAGAGGTACAAAACGTATATTGTTGACAAGGTTTCAGCTCAATAACGTCCTTCGTTTCGAAACCAGTGCATTTTGAACTTCAGGTTTATGGCGGTGCGTGACATAGAGCTACGATCGCGTTTGTCGATATATATCTACTTAATTCGTGATTTTTAGCTCTTTGTGAAGTAAACGTATTAGGAAAAGTTTTTATGTTAATGTACGTTTTTGCAGTAAATATGGTCAGTGGCCTAGATAACCAAAATAAGTTTCAGATGGTTACACTATTTTCCGGCCGCCATATTGGTGTACTACAGAGCTTCGCCAACATGGCGGCTCCACACTGAGCTTTAAATTTGGGTGAAACCTATAGACAAATATCTAAATTTTGGGATAACGCACAGACCTAAAACTTGTAGAAGTTTTTCCTTTATTTATCTGTTATAAGATCGCATTTTCTTGACTTCATCCATCGAATGGTTTTTGATTTATTTTTTCCCTTGCGCGACAGTCTAAACAATCTATGGCAACCTCGTTCTCAGGTTCTCATGGAAGGCGGCGGGGGTGTTTATGGCAAGTTTTTCTTATTCTAGTTCACGAATTTGTTAGTTCAAGGCAAACAAATTTGTTTTTCCTCGCTTCGTTTCTTGCGAGAGTATGCCGTAGTCAATTCACGGAACTGCCAGGATAGAGCTGCATCGAGTGTATATACTAAGCTTTCGGGACGAATTACTTTTAGAGGCTTTTAGAGGCAAATCCTTATTTGACCTAATGGTAGATCTCTTAATTCTCCACTAACTCAACTAACTCATGGACCTTTTTGCAGAAATCAGCGCGCTGAGCTAGAAAATAAATTTGTGCAGCTTCTATATTCGACTATCTTGGCTGAAATGTGACGCGGATTGTTTGAGATGATGTGAAAAAGTGAGCTCCACCGCATCTTATTTTCTTTATAAGCGAAAATATTGCAATGATGCACTGCTGATGTAAATCGCGAGAAATCGGAATTTGGGTTAAAAAAAAGAAAAACGACAAAAATACAAGAAAGTTAAAGAAAAAAAAGAAAAGAATTATAAAAAAGAGACCCAGACCCCGACCCCGACTCCGACCCGAGTCCGCGTTTTACTGACACCCATTTCTAACAAATAAATTTGCTTGGAAGTAGAAGTTGAATTAATTCTTCTAGGAAAAACGAACAAATCTAAATTTTCTAGTAGCTAAAAAACTTGTTCTTGGAATGTTTATTTGTTTCTCCTTCATGCCAATCCGTTAATAATTTCAAAAACAGTTTGAAAACGAAACTTTTCGAAAACGATGACGTTACGATTATCATAATATTCCCCTGCTCGAGTTTTACTCAAACACAAATGCAAAATCAAAATGACCGGTGATTGTTGCGTTCTTAAATTTCTCCAGCGAAGTGTGGTTGGAATACTTTTGGTCTCGCACAGATTATGCACGCCACGTGCGCACTGGCATTGAGGCCCTATCCACACTAGAGCGAAGAAATTTGTCAACGCAGCTTTATTTCTACGGTTAGGCCTCTCGTTCATTCTAATCCGTCACGAAAACGGAGCTTTTCGCAAACGCTCTTCAAGCGGGAGGAATTTAAAAACGCTGGCTTTTCGTTTTCGTATGGACGGAAAACATCTTGAAAACGGAGCTTTTCGAAAAAGATGGCGTCACGGTAATCATGTGATTTCACTGTCCGAGTTTTCCTCAAACACAAATCGAAAATGAACGGTGATTGTTGCGTTTTCAAATTCTCCGGCGTAGTGTGGACGGAAAACATTTGATGCGATTTCAGAATGAAACCCCCGTCTTCAAATTTCTCCGGTGCAGTTTGAACTAAGCCTGCCCCGATTGTGCTCGCGTAAAATTCTGGAACGTTGCTCACCGGAATGCCCAAAAAGTTGCTAAAAACTGCAAAAAGTCCAAAAAGCTGTTACCTAAATGTATGATATTTCATATAAACATTCATTAATGGCTTAATTTCTTTTTCGTTCTTCACGATAGTTGCTAACATTGGTAAAAAAAAAAAAAGCTTGTATCTTAGCTTTAAAAGTGCTGTTCACAAATATGGACAAAATTTAAGGATACTCCGTGACAAACGGACCCAAACGCATGGTTCATTTTACGTCTTGCCGAACAATACGCGGGAAGTTAAAACTTCAAACTTCAAAAGGACGATAAACATCGAAGGAATTCGCATAAATTGGCTTTTTCGTGCCTGATATGTGTTCTAATTACCTTTATTTTGTTCAAAAGTTGTTCAGAAAGGCGAAACTTGCGTTAAATTGCTCGAGGTTGCTAGAACCACAGAAAGTTGCTGCAAACGCCAACTCTTGCTCAAAAGTTGTCGAGCGCAATATTAATTGCGACAGGCCTAGTTCACCGGGACGAGGCCTGAAACTGATGAAATCAACTAGCTGATCAGTCTCCGACTAAAACACAAACAGAAGCTTTTCATGCTTTTTATTGTATTTCTCTCTTTACAAGAATATTTTTCAGCTTCGTAACTCCACTTCCGCTTCCAGGCATGAAACACGTCTGTTGTTTCCTTTATCTCTTAGATCCGCTTTAATCTTATATTTACCCTGAAATATAGAGGAATAAACCGTAAATATCTCAAATAAACGAGGGTCTTGTCACGTAGGATTTTTGTCCCACGTCTTCAGGACATACTAGAGTGAAAGTTGGTCAAAGATGCTAAAAGGACGTAATTCACGGTGGATCCGAATGTGGTACGTCGAATGTTATGTAATGTATCAAACTTGACTTGGACGACTGTAGTTTACCGCATTTCCTGGAGAAGAGAGTTGAAAACGCGCAGAGGAGTAACTTTGACAAACTTTCAGGTGTTTGGAAATATTGTAATTCATTATATGGCTGTGTCTCACAAGGACTGGGAACTACCGAATTCACGAATTTGATCGGCTGAAATCGATATTGACCGTGGTCTAGATTTTCCCATCTAGACCGGCATCTCGACCGATTACATTTTGGCGTGAAAGAGTTGCAAACTAAATACAAAAAATTGACTATTTTCTGGAACTATATTAGTTCCAGAAAATATTCATTTTATGGAAGTGCCAAGCCTGATGAGGAAAAAAAGTAAAGAGGACGAGCAAACTTTGGCAGAATGAAGTTCAGCTCATCGCCGTTCGCAAGCAAAATGTCAGCTAGTACAAACCAGTTACATTAAACGAATTAATTTTTTCTTGTTTGCCATATAATAAAAATCTTATTAACCGAGCTTAGTCGATCTGTATGTGAGAATCTTGACCGAGGTCGGGAGTACAGACCGAACGCAGTGAGGTCTGTACACACGGAAGAGGTCAAGATTCTCACATACAGACCTCCTGCTCGGTTAATAAGAGCTAAATAAAACACTTCTCTGACGATTGATATCTTGTCAATCCAAGCTAAACATGCTAACTCTTTGGAGAACGAGGAGAAATAAAAATCGAAAAAAATCTATGCTTTTTAAGATCAGATATCTAAACGCCATTAAGATTATAATTTCTTTTATCTTAACTTGATGAATTATTAACGAGTTTGAGAAGATATTTTTAATGTCGTCGTTTGAGGATTGTCTTAATTATCTCCAGTAAAAGCCATTTTTGTAGGTGCCACCACCCCGCCCTCACCCCCTCCTCAAATCCACCAAAAGAATGTTAAGCACATTTGGGCAAGCTCATTCCCAAGGCTTTACCCTTGAAGTTTGGAGAAGGTTTGGAAACGGGAACGACGAGATTCTCACCATCTACCCTCACAAAAGTAGGTGCTCCCCGCTTTTTTTCTTTCCCTCTTTCAATCAGTAACGATTTAGAAATACATATACAAGTGGAAAGAAGCAACAAGAACCGGCGTTGCGGTGTCACCATGACGTCATTGTTGAGGTGATTCTGCGAGTCCTGTTTACGAATAAAACAATGAAGCAAGGCTGATTACACCTCAAAACTCGACAAGGACATGATAGAATCCGATATGAAAGACAAGAATTGCAACCTTGGACAGCTGTTTCGACCTGGTTGGGTCTCGTCAGCACGGTGTAGCAGTAAAAAAAAGAGCAACCGGCTTGAGGGCCAGTTGTCTACTAAATGGGCATGGTATTCTGTTTATGAAGTCCGCTAAATTTGCATAACAAATAAAAAACTTCATTTTATAAATACTTTCGTACGGTTGTACCACGATTGATAATACTGATGTAATTAAATAAAACAAGACCTACTGATCTCCAAAAGGTCGTGAGTCCAGTTAAAAAAAATATAGACATGTACCATGTATACGTTAGTAAACTTCTATTAGTAAACGATTTTCTTTTTTTTTTTTTTTTTTTTTTTGGAGTGGGAGGGGGGGTTTAAGAAAATTCTAAAACACAAACGGAGATCTATTTTTGCCACCTTAATACTTAAATTCTTACTTACATTCTTGATGAATGATGGAATGCTGACGTTAGGCAGTTTGTGAGTTTGATGTTTGACTACGTACTCTCCATTTTTCAGAGGACATTGTGCTCCTTCAAGCAACTTCACCATCTCATCACATCCAATGTCCCGATTGCTTCAGTGAAAAGAAAATGAAAAAATATTTCCACTGATTAACAAATTGACGTCAGTTTTTTTTATGTGTCTTTCCTCTCATTGATGATAAATTGCGTCATAACATTGTCAAAGTGGCTGTGGAACCACGAGCCGCAGGCGAGTGGTTCCGCAATAAACTTTGACAATGTTTTGACGAAATTCATCATCAACAAGAGGACAGACGCATAAAAAACTGACGTCAATTTGTTTTTTACAATAACAAGACCTCAAAATGATCAAATGCCGGTCATAAATGAGGGAAAAAGACGCCGTAAACTTGCCGTAAACAAAGATAAGTGAATTTTATTCAAAATGACGCGAACATTGTCAATAGATTTTCTCGCTTTTTGATTGGCTACTTTAAAAAGTCAATAAAATCTCATTGGTTAAAAAATTGACAGTTCGACAGCTGAAAGTTGAACTTGAAAGCTTGCATAAATTAAAATTTTATCCGCCTGTACTCTTACTGATGATAAAAATGAGCCAATCAGCGCGAGAGAAATTGGACAGTTATTGTAAAAACAATTATCGACATCTCTATCGCAAACACAGTTGAACCTCGTTTTCTCGTACTGCCCGCTGTCTCGAGTTAAACTTTATTTTCCGTTGGATACCCTTTCTCAGTCATTTATTAGTACCTTGGAAATAGCGAGGTAGAACTGCACATCCACCAAGGGGTATCGTAGTTAAAATTGAAGGCATCCAGTGTTCCCTTCAGTGTGTGATATAGCCTAGAGTGTATGCCATTCTTCATTACAGTCGGGAATGAAGTGTTCATTCCCAGATCTCTTGTGGGCTTTATCCGCAAGGGATCTGGGAACTTGATTAGTATTTTGTTCTTCATAATAAGGCAAACGAGCACTAGAGGGCATTCCGGAAGATCCCACACTAGCTGCTTAGGCATCCTTTAAGGACCTACAAAATCTTATACATATTTTTTAAAACTATATTTTATGTGCCACTCATGATTTAGAGGGTCACGAATGACTTTTTGACTATCGCAAATTTGAAACAATTTAAAATCTGTAATTTCATAACTCAACTTAGCTCTACTTAGTCCTACTCTATTTTAGCCAATTTTGATATTTGTAAATAAGTTGTTTTACCTTAGCCGTCTTTATATTTTATGTTTCCTTGTTTCCCTTATTCGTTCGTTCACCCGAGCAAATAGAAACTAAATTGCGTGCTAACATCAGTATTTGCCATCAACTGCTATCTTCTAGTATCCGACCGTTTAACGAGGGTTCAGATGGGGTTAACTGTCAAATGGCCAAAAAATAACTGTCAACCGTCAAAAGCGCAATATTTTTACCGTCAACCGTCACATGAGCAAGCCAGTATCAACCGTCAAATGTCTCAGTATCCTTAATTAAGAACTAAACGATTGACTTAAATGGGGTCAAATTATGCTGTTTATAAATAACCGTTTTACTATATCACAAAACAAATTAATGTGCAAGTCCTTTCAAAAACTCTTAAACTCTGGAGCAAACGATTAATACGTCCAGCGGTAACAAAGGTAATGTGATTACTTTAATTAGACACTAATTTGAAATATGGACAAAAATGTATCCTTATATGAAAAATTTCAGCCAAATTTGCGCTTTAATTTCGTGTTATAAACGCCATTCCGAAAAATTAACCGTCAACCGTCAAATGACCTGAAATGTAATCGTCAACCGTCAAAACGGCTAATTTTTATCCGTCAACCGTCAAAGGGACCCTCCACTGAGACCCTCTTTAACGAGGAATCTAATACATGCAATGTAAAATAAAGTTTGAACTGAGGTATACAACTTACCACTGTCCAAAACAAGGCACTCTTATCCATGTCCCCCACCATCCTGATCTCCACAAGGTCACGTCCAGTTCGTACCGCGTGCCTGCCGCACCAGCTACTGTAAACCTTCCACTGAACTTGACTTCTGCACCTGCCTTGACAACCACAGGGTTTGGCTTGAGTTGTATGTCATTGATCTCTACAGGAGAACTCCTATCTATAAAGGAGAGGACAAAACGGTTTTAAAACGATATTAGAATAAACAAAGTAGCGAAATCCTAGTTCGGAACACATTTAGGCAATAAATTTTTGGAGCGCTAGCACAGGAAATTACGAAAATTATAAATCTATTTAAAGTGCTCTTCGTTTAAATATCTTTCGTACATTATGCTGAAAAGCTTCGTAAATCTTAGTCTAAATAAATTGTTTTGTACTGTGTTGTCACAGCAATGGTTCACCTGGCTCTTATGCTAAAGAAAGGCTACTTTCCGTTTTCTCTAACATTATTATGAGCAGAAGTGCTTCATAGACTTCCGCAGTTATGACCTATTGTGTGGATTATATGGCTAACTCCGAGAGTGGGCAAAGTGAACCGAATACTGGATGTGTTTGGCTGCCCAAGGGGGCAAGATGGGCTTACCTTACCCGCTAAGGATTGCTCGCTGTGCCCCACAAGGAAATGTTTGTTACATGATAAATCCCTTATTGACCAAGCTTGTACGCTCAGGATGGCAGGCTATTCGGGCATTGCTCTTATTTGCGCGATTATGGAAGGTCCTTATATGAACAAGCAAACAAAGACCTTGGCCAACATCCGGCCTTATTATATAACGAAGCTAGTTCAGAGGGCCAATAACTTACAGCAGCCAATCAGATTGCTCTATTGCGAGTCCTTGTATTCTACTGATCGCGCACTTTCCCGAATGATCCCGCGTAGTTTTCTTGTGGTTTTGTGTCTTACTTTTCTAAAGCATGAGACTGGTAAATATTCACGTAAAAGATTTCTTTTGACATAATGCATATCTTCCACGACCTTACACTTGGTCTGTGCCCATCCACATTTGTTTAGTTTTAGCTAGTAACAAACAGAAAGTACACGGGCAGTAGCCCAGTTCCTTTTTGTATTCAGACTTATACTTCTCAGTTGAACCGTTAATGTCTACCCTCACCGGGAAGATCACACTTTACACGAACCACTAATACTCTTGGGTTCAAAAAATTATAATATCTGGCTTTCTTGCAGAACTAATAGTACAAATAAAGAGACAGCGCTCCGTCTTGTTAATTTAGCTCACATCATCTACAAGGCATGTAAAAGAATTGCAGAGCTTTTCATTTACTGCAGTCGTTTCGAAACTAAAATTAAGACAATTCCATCCTTTTCACAGCCTAATAGGTTCCTATATCATGCATTTGTCGATTAGGTATGTTCTAGGGTTTGTCGATCTCGCATTCACAGAAGACTGTCTGAATCCGACAGTAGGAATGAGTAAGCGATCATTTGGCACAAATTTAGTGGAACTGGATTGAATTTTCAAACACATTCAACTGGATTTGGTTTTGTGTTAAACAGTGACGAAAAATGTAATGCAAAAACTGATTTAAAAACGATGAAAAGTAGTATAGAAATTTATTTCTGGTGTCTTAACACCTTGGAAAAATGAAAATCGGCAGTGCTTCGTCCTCCACGTCACTAAATTTAGAGCTCTGATTAGGACGTCTTGCTTTCAATTTTGTGAAAGTTTATAAATTTATAAATTTGTGCTTCCTAAAGATATTAACAAAGAAAAATGCTTACATACCACAATTTTTCCATTTCAGCGCATCAACAGCAAAAGCGAAAATAATAAGGACGAAAATCTGTTTGAAGGCCATGGTCGCTCTGGTGTCGAAGAAGCACAGTGAAACAAATTGCTGCAACTAGATGCTATATAACATCTATACCACGTTTTTCAACAAAAAGAAACAAAAGATGTACAAACACGAACAAAAAAGACTGGTGGTCATTGCTCAACAATAACTCTCTTTCATCACACCTTCCACCTGAGGAAACTTGTTAAACTCATATTGGTCCCTATGAACAAAGCATCGTGTTTCCCCTTGCAATCACACCTTTAAACTATGCTTTAATGTAACGCAAACATGACAGTGAAAATATAGTATCGTTTACGTTTGACTGATCGGTGGTTTGAGTACGCTAGACAAACGGATAGCTCCAAATATAAATACTGAATAATTATTTCGAAAGTTTAAAACACTTTTTAACTTTTAATTAAATTGAAAAAAAAAAATATTAAAAAGAATCAGTCGAGAGCTGTAGTCTTTTTAATACATTTCTTCCTTTTGAGTTACAACGCAACATAATGTCTGCCTAACCTTTTTTATTTAGTAACTTGACATGATATTAAGTCCTTTCATAAACTATTCTTTCAGACACTGCTCTCTCCTTCTACTCGTGTTGCTTCAGCTGTTACGATTCTTCCAAACGTTCGGAAGAGAGTTTCAACATCTCTGCGGACATACTGTGTAAGGTATCTTCTATTCTCTAGAGAACCGAAATAAACCATGGAAAACGTTTTGGTTCTATTTAATACTAAAAAAAACGTCAAACAAAGCGTTACGGGCTAAATTTCAACTGCGACCAGATTAATGGTGCTAGCAAGTTCATTATAATGGCGCCTTTTAATTTATTTCCAGCCAGTGAGCAGTATAAAAAATTATCTAGATCCAAAGTCAAATTTCTGCTGTGACGGAATGATAATTAACTCGGCAGTACAACGTCGCGTTTATTTTCCATTCATTTTTTTTTCCATTATTCTACATATAAAGTAATGCCGACTGCGTCTCAAATTTCTCTTTTATCGCAAATAGTTTACCAGAAGAAAGAAATTCTTTCTCATCATTGAAAACATCACGATCAGATGACCTAACAACACTCCAACACTTTATTTAATTTAAGAAAAAAAAAGTAGACTAGATTAGACCAGAGGCTACCCGGCTGGTCGATTCGAAGCCAGGTTTAATTTACAATGTTTGCTGGATGGTTCAATGGAGGTGAAACTGTGGTTTAAATTGCTAACTCCCCCAGTTTACGTTAGATGGAAAGAGACGCGTTAACCAAATGCTGAATGTTTGTTTCGGGGAATCTTTCTTTTTGCAATTCATCTTTGATGACCACTGCTTAAGTAAAATATAAACGAAATTGTTAACGAGACACTTCCTATTCAGTGAGTCCGCCAGTCCATTTGAATTTCAAGCTACGTCGTTTTAAGCACGTTTAAAATTTAAAAAAAGCGATGAAATTACTTACTATAGTTGCTTTTCGAGAAAAATATGGCGCATTGCTTTATGCGTTTAAAAGTCATATTTGTGTAGCTGGTCAATTATCTTTGAACTAGAGAACAAAAGGAAAAAAATGTATCAAAAAAATGCTTGTTTCAATTCATTTCCTTCTACACTATAAAATAATTCGAACTGAGAAATTAATCTGAGATTAGCATTGGCATTTGAATTTAAGTTCCCAACATTACCATTTTTGCAGGCCGTCGAGTGCACACCTCAAGACAATGTATGCAAAAGTGTGAACCATTAAAATAGGCCATCTGACTCGGCGACAAAAGATGGCTGGTGGCAAATGGAAAATGCGTTTAATTGGTGTAAAAGGAATAAAACCCGTTTAGTAGCTGAAGGTACGAAGGTTATTGCACGAGTAACTTGTTTCGCAGGAGGGGGCCACCTGAGCATTAGTAATCCAGATCTGACCATAGAGGCCGGAGACTCATATATTCCCCAAAGTAACGGGGCACTAATGGAACCAGAAGAAGCTCCCCCTGACCGGATGAAGCTAACAGTGTGTAAATAGGAATGGATGTTTCCCCTGTTCGGCCTGCAGGGAAGTTTTATTTTGGACGTTCAATTTTCGGACACTATTTATCACACTTCGGACAAAAATTTCGGACACTGCGCCGAAACATATATAGCTAACGTAAATTTACGCCTACGAAACACGTTTTAGACTGAAACATATGTGAAAATGATAGTTTTACTGCTTCTTCGAGGTTTTATACTGTACTGTAAATATTTCTGACGCTTTGAATTTCGGATGCTAAAAAATTTCGGACGGTAACGAGGGTCGTTACTTTCGAAAGTTTACGGCGTTTTAAAATTACATGCATATTACACATTAAACTTGTTTAATAACAATGTCTGATACTTGTTTGTGTATAGACCCTTTTCAGACAATAGCACTGAATTAAAATGATTCGCCGAGGTTTGTACAAGTTTTGCAGTACGACTGAACAGATGGTCAGCACATCCTCCTCAGTTCAGACGTGCTTCACATCCAACTAGAGTAATTACTGATCTGCTTTTCCTTCTTAAAACACAATAGAAGGAGATAAAGTATATCAACAACTGCTCTGTCAGTTAGAAAACGAGTAGTTTACAACTGAATTCGCCAACGCTATAGACAGTCAAGACTGGTCAAGACTGAACCACAGATGAACAACACTCAATGCCGGTGGTACGCCAACTTTAATGGCGATTAATCCGCCATCTATTCCATACATTAACTACAACAAAAAATCTTTATAGCTTGTATGGGTTCCAACTAGACGTCCAATTTGACGTCCAAATTGATTGACCTTCCCAATTGTAACAAGGGAAGCTAGTTTCAATAGTTCTTATGCATGATTACGCCACACGCTCAAAATCCACCACCAAGCTTCGTTTGAGAGAAATTTTCTCCCTCAGGTACCTTCATGCTATTTTTACGAGGGTATTCTTCTCATCTTTGCTGCTTTGGAAATTTGTCCACGATAAATTTACAATTTGCATTTTCAAAGCGAAGCTTGGTGGCGAAATTTGCTTGTCTGATATCAATATGCTCAAGGACTATTTAATTTGGTTGATCTAATACACAGAATTTTCATGAAATGAAATGCTTGTTATATTAATTCGACTTACCATCAGTACCATGTTCATCGTTTTTCCTGCAAACTCAAACGTCACGTTATCTCCCATCAGTAAAAATGGTGCCCGGTATGCCACGTGAGAATAGCCGTTACGCCGCATCCACTTTGCTTTGTGAACAGATTCACTGGCGCTTACATCACGTACAAGGTATTCGTAAAAACGACTCCGATGAACTGTTCTGTTACACTCTCTCGTAGGGCCCACAGTGCCACCAACACCGAGTGTGCACCGGATCCTAAGAATTAACGCTCGGGCAATCCCAACAGCTCCATCGGATCGAATCTGTCCAGTTCCGCTGTGACAACAGCTCAGGACTACCAGTTTAGCTCCCAGCTGGACTTGAGCAATGTCAGACATAGGTTGGGGAATCATCTTGTTCTGGAGTGTCATTAGTTGTGTGTTGAGGGGCAAGAGCAATTTCTTCCCTTTCCGCATCACCACGAGCAGCAAAATGCATCAGACTCACTGAATGTATACTTTAAAGCACCGCCTTCTTAGCTGCTTCCTGTCCTAACAAAGGCTGAGCATCAACCAGTTGCCCGATCGTTCCTGCTTCTTTTTTTGCGCAAAGCCGTGGTGATAACTTCCCAAGGTATCCCTTGTAATGTACCCAACCAACCTCAGGATCAACCACCGCAGTGCACCACTCTGACTGTGATAGTCTGCAGGACTGTCTTGAATGAGCTTCAGAGCCGCCAAAGAAGGCATAATGTGGATCCTGAAAGTTTCTGATAAAAACGTCCCACTTTCGTCGTGTAACGCTGCAAATGGAACTTTGTGCAAAGAGCGATCAGGAACAAAGAAGATATCTGGTTCGTGGAGTAAGTGAACCACAGGGGCGATGATCATCTCGAAACACAAAAGAAGGCTTGGTTTGGATATTAGGTTTTCTTCATCCTCCACCAAAAGTCGACGAGTGGCAACGTTATCTTCTTCAAAGGTTTCGATTGAATAACCTTTAAAGATCAATCTTCGCACTGTTCCTCGGATGAAAAGTAAAAGCTCCTGAAACTCGATGTAAAAAAGTCATCTAAGTCCATGTCTAATTCCGCCATGTACAATGTCTCTGATTGCTTTCATTCTTAGAGATTGAATGATTCCTCTTGCCTTGAGAATCCAAAGATATAAATCTTGAAAAAAGTCAGAAATGTAAGCGATAGTACAGTTCCTTTCGTTTTCCATGATTCTTTCAATACCAAACCATGAAAGCGGGCTAACGGATATTGGCTTTCCACACTATACTTCGTAGACAATAGGTCAGCTAAGGCTTTGGCCCTTCCCAGCTCAACCACATTAAGAGCTAGACAGGGATACTCCTTAGCGGACAGCAAACCACTGAGCGGCAAGTAGGACGAACAATACACGTCGAAAAATGATATCTTAAATTCATCATTGTCTCCAAGATGATCCCGCGAATCCTCGAATTCGTTAATGCACCCGAGCAGTATCTAAAAGGCTTCATCCATCTTTTTTCCCCATAACTTCGCGAGCGCAAGGTGACAATGGCACATAAACTCTCCTTCGCGACCTCCAATATCTTTGCACATGGAAACTGCCTTCTCGAGGTCCTCCTAAGCTTTGGCGAATTCATTAACGGATATCAAAACAGCTCCTAAGTTTCCCTAACATATGAATACTCTTTGTCTGTCACCATTTTCTATATTGATCACAAGTGCCTTCTCGTAATATTCTTTAGTCTTGACATATTCCTCTTGATGTCGACAAAGAACTCCGAAACTTGCGTAGCATGACGCCTACCCTTCCTTCCAATTTCTATTGTGATCGCAAGTACTTTTTCAAGATGCTCTTTTGCCTTGACATATTCACCAAGCGAGATAAACACAGCTCCTATAGGTTTAAGAAATCTGCCATTTCTCCTTGCCTGTCGCCAACTCGTTGCCTAATCAAAAGCGCCTTTTTGTGACATTCTTTAGCCTTGGCATGTCCATCAAGAGATCGAAACAGACTTCCTAGCCTCCCGTAAATGTTTGTCTCGTCTTCTCTATCGCCAATTTCTCTTCTGATCAAAAGCACTTTCTCAAGATATTCTTGAGCCTTGACATATTCACCAAGGCGGACTTCAACACAGGTTTCCGTAATGCTTCCTCTTTTCTGTCTCCAATTTCTTGGAGTATCGAAATTGCTTTTTCAAGGCATTCTTTACCCTCAACAAGTTGACACAGACGAAAAAATGCCGTTCCTAGATTTCACTGCATCTGGCTTCTCGTTCTCTGTCACCAACTTCAAATTCTGAGAAGTGCTTTCTCAAAATCAGATATTCTTTCATAGTCTTGGAATGTTCTTCCAGTGATTCCGGAGCAAAATCCTAGTTTCTCATAACATGTGGCTTCACCTTGTCTGTCACAATTTTCTATGCTATTTTCAAGAGCTGTCTCAAAATATTCTTCAGCTTTGACAGGTTCATCAGTCGATTGAAAAACATTTCAGATATAAACGCAGTCTTTCGCTTGTTCTATTGTGTCACCAGTCTCTATTCTTATCGTAAGTGCTTTCTCCAAACATTCTACAGCCTTGGCCCAGTCGCCCCGATTGTAATACACAGCTCCTAGCATTTCCCAAGATGACGCCCACCTTCGTTTTTCACCATCTTCTATCCTGAACTAAAGTTCTTTCTTTACACATTCATCAGCTTTGTCATATTCAGCAAGAAAGAAAAATAAATTTCCTAGAACATTATAAGCTTCGGCTTGCCCCACTCTGTCGCCAATTACTTTTATCATTGCAAGCGCTTTGTCAAGAAATTCTGCAGCCTTTGCATACTCTCCAAGAGAGCAAAAAAGATTTCCTAGGAATCCCTAACATCGGGATTGTCCCCCTCTGTTACCTGTTTCGTTCACGATAACAAGTGCTTTCTCAAGGTTTTCTTTACCCTTGGCATATTTACCTAGAGAGAAAAACTCAGCTCCTAGGTTTCCATAACAACAGCCTTCTTCATTCCTATTTCCTTGTTGATGGCAAGTGCTCTCTCGATATATTCTGTAGCTTTGGCATACTTACCAAGTGATCTAAACGGAATTCCTAGGTTTGCATAATCTTCCGCTTCCCCTTGCTTGTCGCCAATTTCTATTCTGATCGCAAGTGCTTTTTCGGTGTATTCGTTGGCCTTGTCATAGTCACCGAGAGCTTCAAATACAGTTCCTAGGATTCCGTAATCTACAGCTTCTCCTCGTCTAGCGCCAATTTCCATTCTAATGGCAATTTCCATTCTAACGGCAATCGAACATAAATCACAGGGTAAACTAATTCAACCAATTTGTATCGAAACACTTGGGTGTTACTCCGTCTTCTCGAGAAATGACAGAAATACCTATCGGGATTCCTGGGTTATTTAGAATATCAATACCAGTCTCTTTCAATGGATCATGTTGATTTTATGTGAGTTTTAGTAGGACCAAGCAAGAGAGGATATTTTTCGCCCTTTACTCTACCTTGTTTTTGGCAAATTTCTCTTCTTGTTTCTATAGTATACCTAGAGAAATATTCAACCCTAGACTTTTTTTAAGAGATTAAGGTGGAGAAAGGGAGTGGGAAGATGTGTGTACATCTAAACAACCGAAAGTGAACAAAACCAAACAGAAAAGGAAATAAAAGAAATCCAAGTACATGTATGATCACTTATCGCTGACACAGCCAGCTTGTTCACTGGTGCACATTCATAAAAATATTCAGAAAAATAAACAAGCATGGCCCGAGTGGCATATAACAACTGCTTATTAATTCAGCTTGCTCCAGCTGTACTGGGGAATATTGGCCCTCCGTCGAATCGCCACGACCTGGGCCCCAGTACGTCGCTCGCACTCGGTTGGGAAGATTTTAGTATTTTCTGCAAAAAAAATTATTCGTTTTCGAGGCTTTTCACTTGTTTCTATGCAAACTGATTTACATTGGTAATTAATACCCTGGGGATTATGTAAATGATAGTATAAAAGAATTTACACATGTTCCACCCCATCACTCTACACGAGGCCGCGAAAGCGAAGAGGTTGGTGACCCACCCTCCCACCTAACGAGTTAGGCCCGCTTTAAACGTCGCATTTTACATGCGCCGAATCAAATACTAATTTTAGTCGACTCGAATGACTAAGTTCGGCTGATTTGATTTAAGCGTCGCATTTTTTTGCCGAATAAAATTGCTGAGCGCGAGCGACGTGCTTATTCCCAGCTGACACCGCTCCAAGTTTCCCACCTGAATGCGGCTGACAATGATAAGGAGCACATTTTTCGTTAACCCTTTGAATACCAAACTTTCGCCAAAAAAATACCGTTTTTAACCGTTTAGTCAGGTTTTTTAGCTGCCATGACGCAAAGTAAGCCTAGGTTTTGCTAAAAAAGCTTTTTTTTAACTAAAAGGAGAGATTTTTCGAGGATTAGGTACAAAATTGAGCAAAACTTCAATTCCGGGCATGCGCATAAGCTAAAATGTTTGACCTAGTCCACTCAACCGGTATCATTATTTGGCACTTTTTCGTTGGTTGGACAAACAATAGACTACCCCGTTGCCATGGACCCTAATGTTTGTCACTGAAAATTTAACCAACTCCGAAGATAACATCTGCCCCCGAACCCCACCCCCCTCGCCAAGGCGGTATATAAGTGGGCGGAAAGACCTCTTGTTCAGTTTGCAAACAGGCGTTCTTTTGCCGCGCTTTTTTTTTTCGGGCGACGTTTTTCGCGCTGCGCCCTAACTGACTAAAAGCCTGGAAGAGGCTATGTCGGGGTGGTCAACCAAGTCTTACATAGGAGGGGTCAAATTTTTTTAATTTCAATGAGTATATCTTAACAAAACAATTTTCGCGGCAAAAACTCATAAAATCTCTCAAATATTCACAAATTATGAGGGTGTGCCATTTGGCACTCTTAGGGAGTAAAGGGATAGAGGGAAGAAAGCTGAAAAGGTCGCAATGGTCAAAGCGCACATTAGCAGATTGCTGTACAATTATATGGAGCGTCAACAACCTCGGCAGTCCCCGTTAAGAAATGTGCAACAACAACAATTGACCTCATCACTTTCCGAGGTCGAAACTGACTCGCGCAGTGATGCGGTAGACCGAGTTGTAGGTTCAAGCTCGAGTAGCTTTAAGTGACAGAACCCTGTGCCGAAACATTACCGCCCTAAAAATAAGGACGAAAGCGGGCGGGTTGAGAGAGACGACTGTGTTAGTAGGGAGAATATAGTTTTTTAATATAATTTTTCCACACCTGTAAATAATTTGGATTGATCTTAGCTGCTAGCTTTGCTTGTGCATGGAAGTTTTAGTTTTCCAAAGACTGCGCATGCTTGTTAACACTTCAACAGAAGCTACATGGAATACTTTTTCCCTTGCATGAAAAAAGTGTGATTTAAAGGTGCCTGGACATTTAATCCTAACTTTCTGATATACTCGAGGTCGAAATTGTAAAGTAACAGGGCTTTTTTCATGAAAAGTGATTTTCAGTAGTCGCTAAACAACAATCGAGTTTCAGGTTGCCCCGAAATGATTGAGCGCGCGCAGGAACTTGGTAATGACAAGAAAGATGGTCAGCTAAATCAGAACTTATGGAGATATTCCGTCAACCGTGGTACGAATCCCCCCTCCAAACATCCTGACACAAAAGTTCTTGCTGAGGATTGAAGCTATATAATACAGGGCGACAAATTCTCGCAGAAAAAAGAAAAGAAGACTGAGTGCATGTATGATCATTTGTCATTGACAGAGCCTCGCGTTATAGTAAACCAAAACTGACGGTGTTTGTTAGAACTTGGACATGAACTAGAATGAAAAATGGCATGTATGTCGCTGAATCAGCATTTATTTACAAACACGGGCCTTAAATAAGACGTATAACAATCTGTTACCCAAGGCTTGGGTAAACAGTTCTACCTGACTCATGCGTTAATCAAAGAACAATGGATTCTGCATTTAACTGTCTAAGAAGACTCATTAGTGCAGAGTGCACTATTGGGATGGTTATGGGGGTTGCCTGCCGCTAAGGAACTAAGGCACTATGGCCCTATGGCCCTATGGCGCTAAGGTGTAAACTTTAATGTTTGTTTAATTAATTAATTTCAATTAATTAATTAGTCTAGAGGCAAGGAAGTAATGGGAGTAGGGTGGGAAAGGTACATGTGTACTCTACGTAAAACACATTCCATCGCCGTCGCTAACTTTGAACATCGCAAAGCTATATATTTGTTTCAGGTAACCCCTTGCTCTCCTTGTGGTACCATTCTCCTTAGAACAAAACTAATTTGCCCTAAACGCATGCGTAGATTAGTTAGGGTTCGTGGCTTCTATATTAGGTGAAGGATACATTGCATACGGAATCACGCACAAATGTTGAGTGGTTTTCCTTATGGTAGAGCTCAACATGTAAGACGCATGCGTTCTAGCATTGTTAGTGTTATACACTATCTTTACACGCAGTATTTTATATATCGTGTCATGCGACCAAGGACGGCAGTTATTTTTCAGGTAGCGCCAGTTGTCCCTTTTTATTGCAAAAGTGAAACGTTACTGTGGCTGCGTAGCTTTTAGAATTACAAACAGGTCGGTTCAACAAATATCATCTGCTGTTTTCAATCTACAATAGTGTGCTTATCAGAGTTCAAATATATTGCTTCTCCTTAGCGACTTGTTTATTTCTTGCCTTGTGTCTGTAAGAGAGACCAAAAAGTTCTCAAGTTAGTGGCGTTAATACTCCGCAAATTGTGAATTTGTAACAAAAGAAACCAGGAAAATGCTCAAATATTGCTGCAGACGCCGTGGCACCTAATGAAAGCGCAAATTAATTTAATCAGTCTTTGAGGAGACTCATTCATATCGGCCAAGTAGCGTTGTTTATCTTCAATACTTTTCGTTGAAAAGCTTCTCAGCCATCAATATCGTTGTGTGTTAATTTTGAATTGTTTTATTGTTAACAACAAAGGTGGCAACAGAAAAAGAAAGTGGTATTTCGTGACTATCTGATAATTAAATTAGTTCTTGTTCATCGGTAAAAATTTGCATTTTTAGTAAAACATCGTCTCTGTTCCGTTTCTTCATCACTACATCAGATATTTAACTTTCTTTCATTTATCTCCAAAAAACAAGGACATCTTCCGTATGTTTTGGAGAAAACAAGGGTTTCATATTACATGGCTTTGCGAGGAAAACAAAAGTATCAAGTTACAAAGTTGGCGTGAAGAGCTAAATTGTCACGTTTGCTGCTTCAGCGTATTGTTGAATTTAAAATGAACGAAAATCAACTTAAAGCACCAGTAGTAATTAATTTGTGCGTAATGTTTGGACCTTGAATGAAAATACAACCTTGAAACATACACACTGCAAAGGGGAAAAGCCGTAGCAGACTACCAAGGTAGACACAAACCGGAAGTGAACCGAGTAGGGGTGAGTACTTATGGGACTACTGTACCAGAGCTATCAATTGCGCTCTGCACTATCTGAGATTGTCTCACTAGTTTTATAAATAGAATGGTTTATGAGAGTTTGCGTTTTAATATTAATATAAATAGCAAAATAAACGAACTGCTTTAAAACGGCTGACTTGGTTATCAACAACCAGGGATCGGTTTCACAAATACGAAGTATTGGATTTTTTTCTATATTGTTTTTCTGCGACATTCATTTTTAGAAAACACTTATGCCCACAAATACATCTACATTTATAGGAATTACAAGTGACCTATACCTTCTAACTATGGAACGAAAATTTTAAATTATTAATAAGGACGAGAAAATTAGCTAGCTGTGTTTATAGCATCTATGCTGAGTTAAACTTGAGGAAATCCTTGACATCTTCAGCAGAACCAATGAAGATAGGACATCTATCATGAAGTTTCTGTGGTACGACATCCAGTATTGGTTGTTTGCCGTCACTGGCCATTCCTCCAGCTTGTTCTATAATATATGCCATTGGTGCACATTCATACAACAGGCGCAGCTATCAAAAACAAGGAAACAGAAAGTATGTTGATAAATAGTTAATACCACAAGTGAAAACAGTGCTTAGATGACCACTTAAAATATTCTATTTAGTATTATATCTAATTTTATTTCTAGACTCTAAATTGCATTTTAGACAATTGTACTTCCCAGAACAAAAGTTAAGCGTGTTTGTCTAACACATTGTGAGGTAGCCTTTTTCTTTCAAACACACGAAAGTCTCAAATTTGAAGTAAATTTAATTTCTAGTCCATTTCTTCTCAGGATATATATTAGTCAGATAACTTTGTACAACAAACCTTTCCTCTAGGGCTTTTCTTGTTTCCAGGGTACATAAAAATTCCTCCGTACACTAACGTCCTGTGCATGTCTGACACCATAGAACCAACATAACGAGCAGCATATGGAGTCTTCCCATCCTACGAGAACAAAAATTTAAACAACATCAAATAGCATTATGCAAAGAAGAATCAGAACTTCTGGGTCTCTGTTAGAATCAAGGACATGTGTACTATTAATAGTTTCTGCATGATTGTTTCAGAGACAACATTATGATACAATAATTTATTCAATAGGGGTGGGGGGTTATAACTAAGCTTGCAACATTGCCATCTTGTGCAACTAGTCTTACAACAACATAACAAAGTTGTGAGAAAAGCTGCAAGAAAAAATTAGCTGCTGTAGTGTACTCTAACAATAGTCAACCCTGAAGATGTAAAAAATAATAGACTGTAAAACTGGTCATCCATTAGAAAAGTCAGTGGTGCATTTTGGTCATTTTGCTTTTTAGACTTAGTCTGCAAAGCACTTCAGGTAGAAAACAACAGATCTTCTGAGTTCAAGTCCCTTGTGTCATAACAAGCCTAGACTATGAGTAGTCCCTCTTTCGCTTAGTCCATTGTGTACGACACAAAAGAAAACCGTGAGAAAAAAATGGCCATTCAAACTCCTGGGGGCAAGAAGCATACGAAAGTTGCTCGACAGACTAAGAGAAAGAGGGGCTACTCATAGTCTATAACAAGGGTTCCAGCCTCCTCACCTTTGGAAATTTGATAGATTCTAGATATTTAGTGACTGCATCATCAAACAAGCATGCGTTCCCTTCATTTATGCTATATATTGGCTTTCCACGTGGCTTCATTCTAATATCTGGATTGGTTAAAACAAATTCACCTATGGACTGAATAAGACAAGGAATTCATAATCAAATAGAGATGAATTGCATACTTCCAGAAAACATCCATAGCACCCCTGCTGGTGGGTTTTGCCATGGACCCACCCCAATGGAATTTTTATCTCATCCTGATTGGCTAATTTATTGGTGGCATCCCTCCTTCTTTGGAGTCTCCAAGGTTTTCCACCTGAAGTCCACTACCACTTGGGAATTCAAACCCCTTTCCAAGCTATCTCATAACAAAGGCAAGCCTCTAGTTATCACTCAAAAGATTTATTTTCAATAAACTGCTCTTGGCAACTATGGTGCACATGGAATTAATGGCATGTGACTGATAAAATTTCACAATGGTTTGTACATGCATGCCCTACTTAGGCCAACCCTTTTGATCAGTGACCTTAATCACCTTTTTGGTAACACAAACAGTCATATACTTGCTATCAGTGACTGTTTTTAAAATATATCTTTGACAACTTTATCATGTTCTAAGACTATTGAAGGTCTGACTACTTTTGATAATGTGTTTTTGTAAAGTATATCCATACCCTCCACATAGGAGGTTTTGGCTAGATTTTCCATCTCTTCCAGCCCTTAAGACATCCCAGTTCAGCTTCAAACTTCCCTTTAAAAGTGTTGGCTTTTGAGACCCTCCTCTCTTTCAGAATTTCCAGTGACCTTCCCTAGCATAGGTACGCATATTTTCTGGGACTGTGTAAGGTTAACATACCGGATCAAGAGTGAATCCATTAACTCCATTTCCAGTTGTGATCACCACCATTGTCGCACTACCGAAAAGAGCATACCCAGCCGCTACAAAATTCCGGCCTGGCTGGAGTGCATCAGCTATCGTTGGTGGACCATCATGAGTCTACAACAGTTCAAAATAATGTGGTAATTAGCTTCAAAGCAAGTTGTAGTTGGATTCAAATTCTAGGACACCATTATACTGGAATTGCTAACCAGTGATGTACTGGAATTTGGCAAGACTTTTGAATCAAGCACTAAGATTAAACCTACTGCCTCAGGGGGGACTTCCACATTAAAGGATCAGGGATGCTCAGTGGAAAATATGAATAAAGTCCCTTAAGGAGAGCAATCTGCCTGTGCCTTTATATGAACTCTAAAAGATTCAGTTTTAAACAGAAGACAAGTATGCACAACGATAATTTTAATGATGGTAAACACTTTGCAATTGATCTGACTACTTCTTCTATGCATAAAGTTTAGATGTATGGCCACATTTTTATCATTTATTCATACGCAAACCTTAAAGAGGCCTTTACGGCTAAAAAAAGTGGGATTTATTCTCCTGAACACCCTAAGTGTTACCAAACTCTGTGTATTTAAACCTTCTTTTTACCTTCTTGGAAATTCCAAATATTGAGCCAATAGCGGCAAGACATTCAATGTTTGATGAGCCGTCTAATGGATCAAAGAAAACCATGTACTTTCCTTGCCTTTCAGTTTCTACTTCGATGACTTTTTCATCTTCTTCAGAAACCAGCAGGCATGTTGTATAAGAGGATTTCAGCATGTTAATAAACAGCTCATTTGCCATGACATCTAATTTTTGCTGTTGGTCTCCTGATACATTTGTGTCTCCTGCGATGCCATATCTAAAAGAAACAAAAATGCAAATATCTCATCCTTTGAACAAATTTACAAACTCAACCCCAGTGCCCCTTTTAATTCTACATAACTCTTGTATCCAGATCATTTTCATGTGACACACACCTAAGAGCCTGGGCCCAAACCTTTCATTCCAAAGAATGATGGGTAATAGTATCCCATGATTATAGGTGTTCTGTGTTTCCTGGTCGACAATGGTTAGACTCTGGTAAGAATTTGATGTATCAAATGACCACTGCTGATTTAAACAACTTTTTTTATGACAAATTATGCCCACATCACCACAACTGACGATGATTTTTGTTCAGCAGTTGTTTATTTTAAGGTGCATTCCTTTGGGATGATTCGACTGGTCCAATCACTCAGATCATGGTACATCAAAGGAAGCAATAAATCCTTGGAGTGGATTCATCAGTTTCTATAAAGCACCACTATGGGAGTTTGATGTGATCTTGGATCATTGACCCTGATCCAGATCATCCCAAAGAAATGCTCCCTTAATTTAAGCTTGCCTGACAAGGAAATTTCATTTTCTTCGGTTGTGAGTGAACAATCCCTGCCTTGGCAACTCTCTTATTACCACCACATGACTTGGCTATCAGTTGCAAGAAAGGGTAAAGGTACAAGGTCCATTCATGATGCTTCGCCTGACTAACTACTGATGCAATATACACTGTGTACTGTCAAATTTCCGTAAATTTTTGTTGAGTCACAAACTTACAGCTGAGCAATTCCTGCCTTCCTCACAGCTGAGGAAACTGCTTTGATAGCACAGCAGATAGCATTTAACAGTTGAGTAAGATCTCCAGTCGCCCCGGGAACCTTTCGCTGCTCTGTCAGTACAAAGCGAGTGAGGGTCATGCAGTTTGTGTCAATGTCACCCATTATATGAAGTAGAATATCTGTAGAAGAGAAGACATTAAGAGTTATTATACACAAATTGTCATAGTGGAACAATTAAACATCAACAACACATACACTAAAGACTTGTTAATAAGCTTAAGTTAAATGAGTTTTTGCAGTAAGGAGACAGTCAACTAATTTACGTGGCTCATTTAGTGGTGTTTGGTCTTCAGCGAAAGTTCTCTTGCAACACATTTTGAGGAACTAATGCCTCAGCCCGGTCATAAATGCAGCGAATTTGGAGTATTTATACTCAAAAATAACTTTATAACAACTACACAATCGGCTTTTACCTGTTCTACACGCAATGAAGCTTCCTTTTTCCGCCTGATTGCCCACGAAATCCTACGTGGCTTCAAACACTTCAACAGTCCCGCCGAGCGAGGAAGAAGACGATCTGGGTACGAGGCACACACCTTGTTAACGCCTCCAAATAGTCACGTGGGTTCTTTTCATCTCGGATTCAACATGGCGGTACGACTGCATCAACTCTCGTGTAAAGTTTTTACATTTCGTGCCATCTATTTAGGCTTAAATAGGGCTTCTTTCTGCTCTGCACAGGGTGGTAGTTTATTGATCGAGGAGGAAAAGTACGCCTGGCTGAAAGATCTCGGTCTGAAAGCCGAAAATGATGGTGTTTTCAACGGCACGTGGAGCGCAAGAGGAGAGGTGAGCTAAATAGCATAATTGACTTAAGCCGTTTCATCATCGTCATCATCATGCCTTATATCCCCTAGTGGGGCAAAGGGCCACTTAAGCCGTTTAGTCTGTGATAAACTATCAGTTTTAAACTTACCACTTTAAATACCCGGCTTTTTATTGTCACTTTTATTTAACGCGCACCTGATTCTGTGAGAATTTTTTTTTTTTACCAGTTTTGAATGAACGATTAAATTAAGGCTACATTTTTATGGTAGAAAGAAAAACATGTTATCCTTGGAGACTTAAATTGTTGTTTGTTGAAGAAAAATCCTGTTTGTTATATAGCTGGTGTTTTTCCCGCTACAGCGCAGTGGTCGATCTAGGGGAGGGGCCCGGGGGGTCCAGGAGCCCCGTTATTTTGGGTAAAAAAGGAAGAAATGACAGAAAGAAGAAAAGCCGGCAGGGCAAGTAAAACAAAACCAGGCCCCTCCCTCAGCTCAAGGTCTGGATCTGCCACTGCAGCATGCCCATTCATTGGCTAGTTCATGGTCACATGACATAACAATGAAACCGTTTCCTGCCTAATGCCATGAGCGGGCAACATTGCAAAAACTGTGACATCAAATGGGAAACAGTTCACTGCTACCTGCAAAATGTTGACCGCTGTTGCACGTGATCAGAGGGTGCAGTTGTGGGTGGTCTGATGTTGTCGCTGGAATCTCAGTGCCTTTTCAAAAATATTTGCTTTAAATTTGTTTTTGACCCATTTGTTTTGCTATGTAACAAATCACTTAATGACTGGTCCCTTGGGGAACGGTGAATTTTGTTTCCCTCGACTTTGTCTTGGAAAACATTGAGATTCTTGGGAAACAAAATTCACTGTTCCCCTCGGGACCAGTCATTAAGTGTTAACTGTTACACCAAAAGTCTGCAGAGTTCCAGCCAAATGATTGCAACATGTCAATGCAACATATCGCAACATTGCTGGGCTCAACATTGTTGCAACGTGTTGGGAGTTGTTGGCACAAGTTTGAAAATGATCAAATTTGAGCCAATAACACTCAACATGTCACAATACGTTGCAACATGTTATAGCAGGGTGGCTAAACACACAATGCCGCACCTGAGCCCAAGCCTAACCGGCTACTCCAAACCTAGCGGGGGCTCCATCAAGGCCGGGCTGCAGGGGGCATGGCCCAGGCACTGGCCTATCTCCCAGTGGTTTGCTGGTGTCCAGCTGTCAAAAGCAGGGCAAAGGGTGTCTTTTACTGACACCTTTACTTAGCTAGACTTGAGTTTTCATTGTTAAATAGCTTTGAAATTGACTTTGTTGACAGGCCGGACCCTGCTGAAGAGGTACATGCCATGTGCATGCATGACAGGCCAATCTCCTAGCCAGGGGAGGGTGGGGGTGGTCAAAGCACTTGGGATTGTCTTTGAGTTCTTTGCTGGCATGTTTCTGTGATTTTGGTCAGATTTATGTACAGTAAAATATTGTATATAGTTTTAATCCTCCTAGTATAGCCACACGTCCCTTGTGGAAATCAGCTTTGTTTCTTATATTGTATAGTTATGGAGCAAACATGTTTAAACATAGTTTACCTACCTACCTCTTTTTTTGTAGATGGTGACGTCTATTTGTCCTTCAAATGGACGGGCAATTGCAAGAGTCCGCCAAGTAAGTATAGAGTCTTCAATGAGGCTGTTTTGTGCTCAATATTTTTGTACTTGATAAAATACTTGTACATGTACAAATAAGCTTTTAATGAAGCTTAATACTTGTACGTACACCACACCTGCATGTAGTATTAAGATTTCCATTCACCACAAGGCATATCTGAAGTTGAATATTAATACCAGTAATATGAATCTAGACATGACAACCACTCATTAGTTTCACAGCTGGGTTCAGGCAAAGGTCACAGCCTTTTTAGTTGATTGAGCAACTTTACTGCAAAGTCATGAGACTATAGCAAGCCAGTAAAATTCCACCACATACTTTAGAGTAAAATAACTGTAGTATCGTTTAATACCTAGTATGTAACCTAGTTTTGGATCTGGCATACATCAATATCATTCTACCAATAGTGCAATAGCTATCTATTATTCGCGCTTTTCAAGTTACCAGCATTCGCTTTCCCGCCCACCCACTTCCATGGCAGTAATGATTTTCGTTGTGTTTATAATCTTTGTAATTTATGTATTTATAATTATCTTGTACAGGCTCTCTATGGGCCCCTAGTTTTATCGTAGTTTATTCAAAGATCGTAATTAGCAGAATCATTTTCTGTGTTGCTTGTATGTGTAGGATTAAAATAAATTGCCTGATCCCAATCATGTGGTTCTAGAGTGAGTTTCTGTGTTTAGATCTGGATGTAAATAACATAAAACATGAAAGTAATGTAGACTTACGTAACCATATTATTTTGCTTTTTACTTGCCCTTGACCTACATCATTTGATGAATGGAAATTGAAAGTGTACAATAGTCAAAGGCAAGACTGCGGTGTTTTTGCTGGGAATTGACTGCAGTAGAAATTCTTCCAGGGAATTGAAATGACATATTGCATGACTTCGAAGTATCAGATATTTGATCAGTTAAAAACTGTAGGATCTTTTAAAAGTTACACTAGGGACACAGTACAAAGCAAGATATATGTTGCATGTAACTTAATTTTCAGGGTTCTTTGGAAGACTACAATGAAACAGTCAAGTGTTCCAAGGATGCTTGGAAAACTTGGGCAATGGTATGGCTTTAGAAACTGTAGTTTGATATATGTTTTTGACAATCTTCTAAGGCTTAGTTAGGACATACAATGTTCTACTCTTTTCAGTAGTTGTTTATCTGTTTTTTTTTAACAATTTTACTAAGCTGGACTAAAAAATATTCAACACAATAAATATAATTATAATTATAATTATTCTTTGCTTCAAGTCTTATTCTCACATTATGTAGACTGAGCCACTTACTTAAGAGTTACTTACTTTAAGATTCATATACTAGAAGAGTTATGACCCTCTAAAATCAGTTGAAATTTTACATGTAAATTAAATTGCGATAGTTGCATTTTTCAAACAGCCAGGAAGTAGACAAAGCAAATTTACTCTAAGATGACTTTAAGCTCAGAGGAATGATCAAACCTGAAAATTACAAACTGTGTGAGTATGAAATCCAGGCAAGTTCCCCTCTTTCTGTACTGGCCTGATGAAAATGCGCAATTTTGCATAAATTCCATCAGCCATCTTGGTTGATTAAGCGGTCTTTCGAACTTTCCTGAAACTTTTAAAGTACATTTCAGAAAAAGTTCACCACAAGGGTGTTTTTGACACAATAAAAGAACATTCGAATTTCTGGCCTTTCATCAGATTCTCCATATTTACAGGCAGTGGCTTTTAATGATAAGTAATGAAGACTTAATTTTTATGTACATGCTGTAAATGTGTCCTTGTTACCTTAAGACACCTGCACCAAAGCGTGGAGAAATTGTTCGACAGATTGGTCAAGCATTGAGAGATAACCTGGAAAACCTTGGAAAACTGGTGAGTAATATGCATTTACTCAGGGTTATGTTTTAATGTTTGCTTTATCCTAGATAGTTATTTGGATCGGATCAATGGGAAATTTGCATGCAGGGTTATTCTTGCACATTGGAAAAAGAAAAAGAAAAATGACAATAAGAAAATAAAAACTGACGGTACCTACCAAATCAAGCTGTGCAGTCCACAGTTATTGCAGCCAATTACATCCCAAATATCTGAACAGTGATCAGTGTCAATAATCTCATGGTTTGATCCAGATGGCAAACCATGCTATGCCTTAGATTTTACAAAGTACAACTTACTAGACATCAAGCACATTGTAGATGTAAGCCTCTCTAGTTGCTGGCAGTGAGTCATTAGCCTATCCTTGTAGAGCCTTCATGCTAAAGTTTGATAAAAAGCATGACCAATGGGTCAAACCCAGCTGGGCACCCAAAAGCTGATCAACTTAGTTCAACTGAAGTCTATAACAAGGATTGGCTGTTGGAATGTGAGGACTCTATTCCTGGCAAGCAAACTTGCCCAACTGGCAAGTGAACTGAGGAGAAGTGGTGCATGCTGCAAGAGTTGGAAAGAGTGGGGCCTACTCCTAGGAGAGAGCCAAAGCATTAGCAAAGAACGGTGTGCATTGGAAGGTACTGGTGGATTCCCTATGCTCCCCTGCAGCTGGGGGTGACAATGATCAATGACAGCGTGCTTACAAGACTGTTATGCATTATACATGTATGTGCACATATTTTGACAATGAGCAGGGTTAATGGCAATTCATATTTTACAGGTTGCTCTTGAGGTTGGGAAGATTAAGCCTGAAGGTATTGGTGAGGTTCAAGAGTATGTGGACATCTGTGACTATGCTGTTGGTCTGTCCAGGATGATTGATGGAAAAGTACTGCCTTCAGAACGTAAGAGATCTCACTTTTTGTTAACTTTATTTTCAGCCCAGTGGAACTTCTATTGTGCAGATCAGTCACTGTGAAGGCCTTTACTGGTGTCTTTTTTTATAGAGTGTGTCCACTTAACAGAGACCAATGAAAATACAAGACTAAGTTGATTTTTTGCGATTTTAGTTATTGAAATCATGTAGAGTTTGACTTACAACACATAATGTAAAAACTACAATGGCAAAAAGTAACAAAATCTTCTAGCACCAGCCAGCGCAAGATTGAGAGATCAGAGCAAGCACAACACTTCCATTCACAGAAGTAGCTCCACAGTCAGAGACCATAGTGTAGTACACAATATTATCTTGAATTTCACTCTTATTATATCGTGTTTGTTTTGCATCAGGTCCAGGTCACACTCTCCTTGAACAATGGAATCCAGTTGGCTTGGTAGGCATCATCACAGCATTTAATTTTCCTGTGGCTGTTTTTGGTTGGAACAGTAGTGTCAGCATGGTCTGTGGAAATGTTAATCTTTGGTAGGTTGTTGTAAAATTGCCTAAAAAATGAATGCACAGATTTAATGTTATCAGTGTGTATCTTTGTGTAATATAGTTAAATGAAATTTAACATAGTTAACGACTAGGAGCTAGTCTGGTCAGCAGCATTTTTATTGGTGGTTGATAGTGCCTTGGCCATCTGATATAGTTCAAGAAAATTTTACATAGTTTATGACCAGGAGCTAGTCTGGTCAGTAGCGTTTTTTTGTAAGCGTTTGTTACTGCCTTGGCCATCTGTTAGCGTTTGTTTAGCGTTTGGTGCGTTCTGTAGCGTTTACAGCGGTCATATGGTCGTGAGAGCCCTGGGGCTGACATTGTCCAGCGGTATTTTTGGTTAGTATGTGTGTTGTCGTCCCATGTGCTCACAGTGTGTCCATTGCTCTGTTAGTGTGGTGTTGTGGATTGAATTATAGTTTAGCGGTTCTCGGCATTCCCTCCCGATCCCCCCCCCCCCCCCCCCTCTTTTCAGCATTTTTTTTTTCCACCAGTGCCATCTGGCTTGAGTGTGATGGGTGCCTGTGGGGGGCTTGGCGTAGGAGGCTTGTGGCTTGGTTGCGGGTTGGGCAGGCCAGTCGGGTGTTCTAGCACCTTGGGGATGTGACTGCAGTTGCAGCCCCCAGGCTTCGTAGGAACCTTCCCTCCACTAGCGACTTGGGCGTTAATTTGTCATTCATTCATTCAGTAGTCAGTCAGTCAGTCGGTCAATCAGTCAGTCAGTCTGTCCATCTGTCTGTCTGTTCGTCCATTCCCCCATCCATCTGTTCATCCTTCGTTCGTTCGTTCATTCATTCAGTCAGTCAGTCAGTCAGTCAGGTTTCAGTGATTGATTGTTTTTGATTGGTTTACGCTGTGACATTCACTCTGTCAGTGTGTTACCACACAACAGAAGTTCCTGCTCATTGTAATCAATTCACTGAATGAGTGATTGATTCATTGATTAGTTGATCCATCTATCAAGTGATTCTCTGATCAACCAATTGCAACCACTGGATCAATTATTTAATAATTAATCAATTCATTTATTTACTATATATTTATTTAATCTATTTAGTATAGATTCTTTATTTAAAGTCATGTTTTATATTTTAAAACAGGAAAGGTGCTCCATCAACTCCTCTTACAAGTGTTGCTGTCACAAAGTAAGTAGTACATACTTGTTCCTGTTTAGATTTGTTTTCGTTTAAAATTCTTCAAGCCATTTCAATCTTTTTACTGCTGAATAATTACTAGTACTGTATAGTAGGTATAATTTGTATGAAGTTAGACCCAAATGTGCCAAGTAGTACTTACAACTTAATTGTTTTTGTTTCACAGGATTGTTAGTGAAGTTTTAGCTCATAACTCAGTCCCAGGTGCTGTATGCTCGCTGGTCTGTGGAGGGGCTGACATTGGGTAAGGATTACTGCTTTGATTTACTCACCATTAGCTAGTCTTGAGGAATTAGAAGAGAAGTAATATGTCAAATACGGAAGGCAGTGTTTGACCACATTTCCAAACACCGAGAAGAGAATTTAAAGTATGTACGACATGTAGTGGATTATTTTTGATGAACCTCAAGGTGTTTGGAAATGTGGTCAAACACTGTTCTTGAGTGTTTGATATATCTTCTTAATCAAAACTAAAACTAACGAGAAAATAGAGAGATAAAATCGTAAAATTCTATGCTAATTGTGATCAGATATCCAAATACCATCATGGTCATGATTTCCTTTGTTCAAACTTGATGAATTAATTAAAACACGTAAATGAGTTTGAGAAGCTATATTCAATAATTATTATTTATTGAGAAGTGATTGATTTCACACATTGTATACTGGTTGCAGTAAAAGGGTATTTTCAGTAACTGTATCTCATTGTCTGTCTTTTTACATCTGCTATTAAGAATATCTTGCACAATTTTATGGTTAAATATGGTCGCTGCAGCAGCTATTGTCTGTTACATAAAACTTGAATTTTCTTTTTCTAGAAATAATATCTCACACGATTGCTTATAATAAAAATAAACTCATTAGAGATCATTACAGTTATGAAGTACACAACTTGTTTTTTTTTTTTTAAATTTCTCCAGGTCTTATTTTTGCAAATCCTTATGTTGTGTATGTAACTGCAATATGGTTAACCAGTTCAAACCTTTATTTTGTTTTTCATATTTATCATATATTAATATACGTACTTTGTTATGCATTATGTGTTTGTTGTTAGTAGCCTGTGTATCTAAATGAGATCTCTATTTGCAGTCAAGCTATGTCCGAAGATGAGAGAGTTGACCTGGTGTCTTTTACTGGCAGCACACCGGTAAAACGTCAAATTACATTTTTATTTAATTATGTAAACATTACAGGGGCCTTTAAAATAGACAGTTGGTTGGCTTGAATATAACACAAGAGAAAATATTAAATATCAAACTCTCATTAATGTCATCACCAAATGAATGTGAATTGAGCCTATGGATACTAGTATCCCTTGTATCATCCCAGATACTTACATATGCGACAGTCATGGGAGGGGAATGACACTATGCACAAGACGCTGCCATTTTGTTGTCCACATCACTTTTCGAAGTGTGTTTGTTAAAAAAGGCTAGTAAGGACATCAGTGTTTTCTAAAAGGGCTAACGGTCAATATTAGATAATCCTGATCAGTGACAATAATTTATTGCACGTATATTGTACGATGTAGCAAAGGATTTGCAGAATTCACCGGCCATTATTGTTTAAGAAACCCTGTTCTTAAAGGGCTTTAGTAAGCCACACCTTTGTTTGTTTGTAAGTTTGTTTCCTAATATCACAGTGATGTATGTGAATGACCTTAAAATTTTGTTTTATGTTTTATGTTGCAAATAGGTTGGTCAGAAGGTTGGTACAACAGTGCAAAACAGATTTGGTAAGTGGCTGAAGGAAAAAGCTTTCAGGTTAAATGGTTTAAAAGAGATTACTTTATTGAATTGCTGTTTTTTTCTTTCAATTGGTTTTCTGATTTTTTAATTGCATTTAAATTAATTAAAGGTTGTTAGACAGGTACATCTAAGAATAATTATTACTTTAAACCTTTACAGGAAAGAAAATCTTGGAGCTTGGAGGAAACAATGCCATTATTGGTATAAAACTGTTCATTAATTAAAAGAGTTATGTAAATAAATTATGGTAATAAATATGGTACAGGTAATTTTATAAATTAAGGTTATGTTAATCATATTTTCAAATCAAATGTCTCTGTCAGTAAAATTTGTAGGAAAAAATCTACATGCAGATGTGTATGGAATGCACCATACAGGTTTCACATCTCAACCAGTTTACCCAATGTATGTAATTAACACAAAAACTAACACTCTAAATTCCAATTTGACCAGGAGAGAGGACCTGCACAGAAAACCAGTTAAGGTCCTCTCTAAATATGACAATTTGCTTACAGTCATGCAATCTGAGTTTTAATTAATAATACACGATTATGTTGAAAGTCAGGCACACAAATGTTTCTAACTGCTTTGTATTTTAATTCTTTTAAGTTATGAATGATGCAGATTTAGATCTTGCCATTCCATCAGTGCTGTTTGCGTCAGTTGGCACTGCTGGCCAGAGATGTACCACGACACGAAGACTGGTAACTTTCATTCATCCACATTTGACAAAATAGTCTCATGATTGTTACTGAACTGCTTGCGGTTTACTAACTGAGGTGTTGAAAGTTGGAAGTGTGCGAGTGAATTTTTGAAGTAAGATGTTCAATCATTAGATAATTGATTAATATCCTATGTTGTCTGTCAACTTATGGCATATCTGTGCAGCCCATATTACAGATTAATGTAAGTTACTAACATGTATTCAATAATAAATTAGTAAGAGCAAATAACACATTGCCATACATACTTTTCTTTCATTGCTTGCGAGAAGAAGAGGTTAATTCTTAAATCTTGCAATTTCTTTAATGATGATTGCAGACTGTGCATGAAGACATCCATGATGAGGTGGTGGAACGTTTAAAGAAGGCCTACACCCAGGTCAGAATAGGCGATCCTCTAGAAGGTAAGGCCAAGCACCAAAAACAGGAGTGTTGTGCAAAATTGGATTGCAAAGAGGGTTAGTTAGTCCACACAGTCTGTCTCTTTCTATATGTGCAATTCTTCACCCATTTGTAGAATTTTCCAAAATGAATGTAATGAAAACTACAGACATTTATATATTTCCATTCTGATGATCCCAGACAGAGTTTTATAGAAATTCATAGGGATAGGGATTTGATCAGTTGTTGCTCAAACATGCTATTGACATTCTAACAAATTTATTGTGAGATTTAAGACTAAGATTTCTTTCAATTATTTATGTTGAGTTTTTCAAGTTAAATCACTTCTTTTGGTAGATCCAAGTTACTGTCAGTCATTGTTTTTGTCCAAGTCTCCTCATGTTTATCATCACATTTTCTTTCTTGGTGATGTGCAATATTCATACATGAGTGTTTGCTACCCATACAATTTGTAACACAATGATATGTAGTAAGAAGGATCAAGCCACTACTCAGTATACACATTATTTTGAGCTGTTTAACAGTTAATATGAAAAGACTCCTGAGAGGCTAGAAGCAATCCTTTTTAAAAGCACAATGTAAGTTTTCAAAGTCAAACTAGTTCCTACATCATACACAGCGGACACTCTCTATGGACCAGTCCACTCTGAAATGGCAATTGATATTTTCAAGAAGGCTGTTGATGACGCCCAGAAACAGGTTGGCTCATTAAGTAAATAATGATTGCGTGGTTTTAGAAAGTATAGTGCATAATTATATACCCATTCCATACCCCATACTGAAAATTTTGAAGGGAGGGGGCTTTCAGAAGCACAAATTTCTAAAAGGAAACATCAGGGGGGGGGGGGGGGGCTTAATTTTTTCCTTGTTCTTCCCTTAGCAAAATCAAATAATCCAGGTCATTACCTTGTTAGAAGAGTGTTGGTCAAGAATTGGTTAACATTCTGCCGATTGTCAGATAAAAGATCTTTGTTCAATCAATCAATCAATCAATCAATCTTTATAGATGGTAGACACCTAATAGTTACACCACTTATAAACTTGGGGCCCTCTTAAATATACAGTAATTAAAAATAATTGCCACCGTTTTGAATGAAGTTACTGTAACTTTTAACCTTAGTTTTGTTTTAAAGTTGTGTTGTTTTCATTTTTGTTTTGATGCAGGGAGGAAGCATTGAATGTGGTGGAAAGGTAAGATCAGTTACCACTGTTTTCTTTGCTACACTTGTATTAAGAACTGTTTATCCCTACATTCAGAATAGAAGCAATACACAAAGCCTTGTGTATGGGGAACAGGGGTGGCCAGCGGTGAGAGAACTCACCTCCCACCAGTGTGTCCTGGGTTTCATTCCAGCCCACAATTCCAATTCAGTCAGAGTGGTGGGTCCATAGGCCACCTGAAACCCAGGTTAAAGGTTGATGTACGTGGCTTTCTCTCTAAATATTGTTATGTACCATACCAAATAGAAAAAACCATGTTTGACCACATTTCCAGACACTGAGAAGAGATTAGAAAATATGACACGTAGCGGAGTATTTTTGACAAACTTCAAGGTGTCTGGAAATGTGGTCAAACACTGCAGTCTTGAGTGTTTGATATATCTTCTCAATTGAAACTAAAACTAAGGAAAAAACAGAGAATTAAAATGGTAAAAATCGACGCTAATTAAGATCAGATATCCAAACATTGTCTGGGTCATGGTTTCCTTTGTTTAAACTTGATAAATTATTAAATGAGTTTGAGAATGGAATTTCAAACTGCCACCTTTTGATTCTGTAGGTACTTGACAGGCCTGGCTTTTATGTGGAGCCTACAATTGTTACCGGTCTTTCTCATGATGCAGAGATCGTGCATAGGGAATCCTTTGTACCACTCCTCTATGTGCTCAAATGCAAGGTATTATTATTTTAAATAATTGATTGATTAAAAATAATTAATATGATTTTTTAATAAAAGTGTGACTTTGTTAGGAAAGCTTGTTTGTAGAATATGGTCTTTTACATTGTGTATAACCCTTATAAGATTGACCCTTTAAATATAGCAATCCACATGAAGTTTAGTTAAATTTACTTATTGTATATATCTAAGTTTTTAGGAAAGTTGTAAATTTGTATGAGTCCATTAGCACATGAGATCCCTTGTTAAACGACCCCACAAGCTTTTTTGTAGCTTTGAAAACTATCGTTTTAAAATAAAGGTTGATTGTTGATTGTTAGACAAACTGTGACTTAAATGCTTTAAGAGTTAAAAAGTTTTGTAAGGTTTGGGCAAACTGAAGTTGCAAGAAATGAACTAGTTAAATGGGGCTCCCCATGCTGAATCAAGACAAAATTCTGAACCTTCTCTTGGTGCTAATTTTTGTGGTTCTAAACTTTCAGAGCTTTGAAGAGGCTGTCAGTTACAATAATGAAGTTAAACAAGGACTCTCCAGCAGCATTTTCACAAAGGACATCTCCAAAGTGTTTAACTGGATGGGGTAATGTATAGCACAGAACTTCAAGGATATATGTGTATGCATTATTCCCTCCTGGTTAGCATAGCCTTGCTGAATGGCTCAAGGGCTTACATACTCAGACAGGGAAAATAAAATGTTTCCACTTGCACCCTAACAGTTGTTTCCAGAAAGGTTGTCCTACAGAATCATAGAATAGTAGGCACCGATAGTGAAGAGTATCATGGGTGGTGCTAAATTAACTTTCACTGTTGCTTGATCAAAGTCCACAGTGTTTCAGTGCTGTATAAGGAAATCATAATAATATGAATTGTATATTCATGGGCTATCTTTAGTTTAGATGAAACACCTTGTACTTTGATCAATCAACAGTAAAGGACCTCTATGCGGAATACCTTTAGGCATTTTTTTGTATGCGCTTTTGGGCTTCTAATTGGGCAGGGTAACCTTTCAAGACACAGCTGTATGCTTGTTCCTATGAGCCTCCACTCCTATTGGCAGCTGGGGTTAAGTTACATGGCATCTTTACAGTAAGATGTCTACACTGACTTAAGTTCACCTCATAAGTCAGTGGCCTTACTTGCAAGTCTTTGAAGTGCCAACCGAATTGGTATGCCTGATCAAGTGACCCTGTTGTAAATGCTTTTTGTGTTGTGTTTTAACCAGTCCCTTAGGATCTGACTGTGGAATTGTAAATGTCAACATTCCAACAAGTGGAGCAGAGATTGGAGGTGCATTTGGTAAGTGCAGTGAGTATGAGTGAATGATAAAGCAACTTAAAAGCTAGCTTATTGCTGGCTGTCAATTGTCACTAGGAAAAAAAGACTGCAGGGTAATTTTGAAGATGCAGGGGGCAGAAAAGCCGGCTGAGCCGCTTAGCTTTAACTTAGTTACATCCCTGTAATAAAGTGGCACAACTCTTCCTCTGTCTTTTGAAGTCTCGCTTTTGGCCATTCAACTATAATTCTTATTTTAATTTGGTAGGCGGTGAGAAACACACTGGAGGAGGACGGGAATCTGGAAGTGATGCATGGAAAGCTTACATGAGGAGGTCAACCTGGTAAAAAAATTCACAGATTTACTTCTGATCAGCTTTAATTTTTGATTGCAGCCAAATGTAGCAATATTCTAGCTGACCAATGATACATTCATGCAAATTCTCACGCTACAAAAAGGGGATTGAACCTTTGTCTACAACATTTGCCGCACTAACATAATTAAAAGCACTTCAGTCTCCGAATGAGCTGCAAAAATGTAAGCTCTCAATATGGAAAAGGCATGGAACAATCAACTGTTTCAAGAAATATGAGCACGGTGAATAAATACTGTCTGTCTGCGACACTGACTTAAAAACTCAATATTCTGCAAAGAAATTTTGCACCCTGTTTAAGCACATATCTTGTTCAACAGTTTACACGCAAACAATGTAAATATTCGCCACTAGTAATAAATTGATCAAGTTTCAGAAGCTCTTTAAATCTTGGAGTAAACTTTTATCTAGGGTGATCTGAAGCAAAATGTAAACAATGACATCAGCAACAATTGCCATATCTAACAGTCTAGATACAGTCTAGAACAAGGGAGGTGTATTGCTTTCTTTGTCACTAACAGTATTCTTGTTGATTCTTTCCTCAGTACAATAAACTTCAGTAAAGAGCTTCCCCTTGCCCAAGGAATCAAGTTTGGTTAAAAAGTGTACCTGTAGTGCTTTGTGAACTTTAGTCTCATTAAGTAAAAGGAATACAGTTGAACCTCTCCACAATGGCTACCTTAGGGACAGAGGAAGGTGGCCGTTGTAGAGAGGAGGCCATTATGGGGAGGTAGGGGTGTAATATGACACACTCAAACCTGTATTTTTTGGGGGGAGGGGGGTGCAGAATTTTGATCGAAATAGAGACAGAGACCAACAACGCACAGTATGGATTAACTTTTGTCACCTGTGACAATAAATAATGGGGCTTTGTCTTCACCGTTCGTCAGTCATTGACTAACTGACCAGTGTCAGAGGATTATTTTATTTAGTGGCTGTTGCTGTTGTGGAGAGGTGGTTATTGTAGAGAGGTTAAAATAAGAATGAATGTGTGGGTCATTTGCCTTGACAAAGAAAGGTGACCATTGGGGAGTGGTGGCCATTAGTCATTGTGGAGGTTTGACTACACGTACTTCAGGAACTTGAAGACATGGCCATTGATACATGTACATGTAAATGGTGACTGAAAATTAAAGAATCCATGAAAATGGGTACAAAACTCCTTTTAAAGGCTATCATATATGAGAACTTAAATTTTTTGACAGAAAGTTAAGGAGGCCAAAGGCAACCAAAATCAAGACTTAGTATAATAGGTTAGTGAAAACACTGCAACTTCTTGTGTGTGCAAAGCCTACAAATTTATGATCAGTAGTCTAGAACATTTATTTTTATTGCCAAGCTTACATGTAATTTTGAAGCAAGTCACTTAGCAATGTACAATACATGTACGATGTGTTTATCCCAGTTCTTGACTTAAGTTGTCAATGGGAATAAAAATTAATCATAAAAATTTAGTGCACATTCACTTTCAGTGTTCTTGTCTGTATGTTTAAGAACATACTGCTGCTGTAGGAGACAATGCTCACAGTTAAGATATGCTTGCAAAATGGATGAGCATTAAAGTGCCCATAATGTCAATTTTTTTTTTCGCTCATCTAATTCTACATTTCGCCTAATGAACTTCTGCGAAAAAAATTTTCGATTTGGATAAAAGGCAATTTTTTTATAGGTTTTTAAAGACATTCAAATTTGCCGCCATTTTGGTCCACCATTCGCACCAGTCTTCCTCGGTTTGAAGTGAGTCATGACGTAGGTTCAGGAACATGTGATTTGGGTCATGACTTATCTGACTTGAAAACAAGTGGAAATTTTGCTTCAGAGTTGTCTACATTTAGTTGAAAATGCTGGAAAGGTGCGTTGCCGCTCTTTGTAACAACGTTAATGATCCAGAAAACAACATCAGTCTTCATCGTAGGTTCCTGAACTTACGTCACAGGCATCAGTCTCATGGCCATTTTGAGCGCGTTGTTCTTGTGATCAGCAGCAGGGGTCGACCGCAAGAAAATAGAATTTTGAACTTTGTAAAGATTCGTGAAAAAATTGCATTTTATCCAAATCGAAAAATTTTTTCGCGGAAGCTCATTAGGTGAAATGTAGAATTAGATGAGTGAAAAAAAAGTTTTGACATTATGGGCACTTTAAGTGGGTATCTAGATTGCATAAGGAGATGGAAGGGCTTTACCTACTTAAAGGAACTGGATTGAAACTTCAAAGTGTGCCTACCCGGCAAGACAGAGATTCCATTTGCTTTCTGCTCAGTGACTTTCTCACTAAGCAGAAAGAGAAGGAAATCTCTGTCTCACAGGGTGAAGTGTCCCTTTTGTTGCTCAAATAAATAGGCACAAAAGTTTTCCAGCCCTTGAATATATTTACATGTAACAAAAACTGCGATTGTGCATCGGATTAGAAGGGATGTACAGTGAAACCTGTATTAAGCAGACACCCTTGGGACAACCTTGGGACCCTCACTAGTGTCTGCTTAATACAGGGTGTCCGCTCTAAGCGGGTTCTAATATATTGTGCAATAATAGTTAATTAATAACCCTTTTGTTACAAAGTGTAACACGGTGTAAGATCAAAAGCTGCTCATAGCACAGTGGTCAGTCAGTCAATGCATCAATCTGGAATAATTTACTTAGCTTTAAAACGACATCGCTGAACAATGTTAAAGGAGTCTCAGCTGAGCTTTTAGAAGTAAAAAGCCCTCAAAGTGTCCGCTTATTACAGGTTTTGTGCAACAAAATGGCTTAATGTTGGCGTCCGCATCTGCTTTACAGAGGTTAATACGGGGTCCGCTTACTACAGGTTTCAGTGTAAAAGGAAACTTAAGTTTGTGCCCTCCACAACAACACCACTGACAACACGATTGGGGAAGATGAATTTATGTTTACTTTTGAATCTCTCAAAGTGTCTAAATTTATTATGTGCCTTACTGGTGTCAGAACATTCTCTCCTAAGGGACTTAAAAAACTTTTGTGTACGTAACAAAAGTTACCCTAGAAACATGCAAAATTCTGTGTTTCAAGTTGTTTACACTACATGGAATCTTTGGTCATTTCTGGGTGGCTAAAAACATTCAAAGATGGATAATGCATTTACATTGCCTGGCAGCATGTTCCTTGCCATTGCTCTAATTTCTTCCCTGCTTTTGTGAACACTTGAAATGTGATTAATTAGACTTTCCCAGTGTAATCCAACTTGAGCTCAGTTTAGCTCCTGCAAGAGAGCTGACTGTGATTCAGGGATATGATTGGTTGTCACTCTATTATGATTGTCCTTGAATATTTGAGTGACAATCTGTCAAAGACATAGGCTTGATCTCGGTTGCTGCCTCAGGGTCTGATCCCCAAAGGTCCTCCCTGGGAAAACTTTGGGGAGTAGTGTAGGGTCCTTTTGCACACAGTGGCTGATAATATATCCAGTCTATCCAAGACAGATTGTGACAAGACTACATAGATCTCAGGCTCTTGTTCTATTTTGTCAGTATGAAATTTCTCAGCTTGAACAACTTTCAAAGAAAGTCCTGTCCAACAGCCTGACATAGTAAACTTTTCTTTAAGGCCAGTAGATTTTGTTTATCTTGCTCAATGGATATTTAACATTTTTTAACTTTTACGTACGTGTAAGGCCTTTAAGAAAGACCTTCAGACTAGCGCATAATTGAAGGTTTTCGTGCAATAAGGGCGTATGTAGCATTTTGGGCCGATTTTTATTTTTTGCAGGATCGAGGTAATTTTTGGCAGACTGACTGGTTTTGAGATGAAAAGCATTGTTGCATAATTATTTTTGTTGATTTGCGCTTCGTTTTCAAGAAATAACGTATACAAAAAAACTCAGTTTCCGAGTAGCATCTTTTGGAGCGAATCGTTCGAAGGTGGATTTCGACGCAACGCAAACTTAAACGGTTACTTTTAGCAGCTTCGACAGCACAGTTTTGTTTAAATAGATGTTTTGATTTTTGAAAGAAGTAGAGAAATAGACCGGAAAAAAAAAATCGACCGACCTTAATTGAACCGGTGTCACTACAAACTTGAATCCAGCCCATTCAGCGCCTTATTCGATTGTGCTAATGAAGCAACAGTAAGAGAATAGCGTAATTATATGAATAATAACACTAGTAGCAAATGCCACGCTTCGGTGACTTCATCGTTTAGCAAAACAAAAGGTTTCTTTTGTTTTTCCCTTGACAAAAGATCTCCAAAAGATACCCTTGGAAAACTGAGTTTTTTGCATACGTTATTTCTTGAAAATGAAGCGCAAATCAACAAAAACAATTACGCAACGATGCTTTTCATGTCAAAACAAGTCAGTTGTGCCAAAAATTAGCTCGATCCTGCAAAAAATAAATCGACCCAAAATGCTATATACGCCCTTTTTGCGCAAAAGCCTTCAATTGTTCACACCTGGTCAATGGCAACCTGGAAAATCTGTTTTCTTTGCGCCTAATGAATCTCATTGTTCCCCAAAACAAATGAAATTAGTCATTCAAGGGAAAACCTGATAAAATGTTTCAACATTTACATGTATCTAGCATCAAAGCCCCATATAAATCATCTAACATCTTAGGCTTGCAATGCGTGCGGAGCTTAATCTGTCCTTTACAGTTATTTCATCAACACTTTTTAAGAATCCATTGTTTTGATCAACTTCAACCAAGAGGCTACTAATCTTGGATTGGAGTGATAGGCTTGTTTAAATCTACAGTTGGGGAAGCTCTAAGGCTTCCAGAAGCATGCTGTAACTGACGGGCCACCTCAGCAGTGGCCTTGTGGCACTCTTTGTCTAACATGCTTGCTAATACATCCAGCAGACCCAAGTAACTGTAACACAAGGCGGCACGTCGCAGTCTATTCAATTCCTGAAAAAATAGTCAACAATGACAAAGTTAACCAAAACCAAAATTGCCACCAGACATACCGGAGAAGGGTGTGTGTTGCAATATTCACACCACTAAGAGATCTTAAATCACAACGCTTCCTTTAAGCTTTGTCCAGTTTCTTGTCTAATAAAGACACCTTCATATTGTAGTCTAGTAACAAGTTTTGCATCACCTTGGTCCTTTCATCACTTAGTGTGGGGGAGGGGTCTAGCAGCTCTTGGAGAAAGTTCTATAATTTGATACATATAAAGGCATCAGAAAATCGTATTGTTATTAAGCTGGGAGAAAAGTGTTGGGTTAGAAAAAACTCATGTTCAATGTCACCAACCTTGTAAAACTGCCCTTGTTTATCTGGAAGCCTCTTAGCATATCGCAACAGCTTTTGAACATCAGACTAAAATCAGAATCAGACCAGAAGTCAATACATGTAAGAGACATGATGTACATGCCACAAGTCAATATTTTTTATGATAAAAAAACTAGCAATTTCAGAATTCTTTACCAAACCTTCACTGTCAAATAATAGGTAATTACCTGCAACCCACTGGGTTTGATCCAAACAACACTGGCTTGTGAATTATAGCTTCTCCTCTGACTTGGCATCACTGGAAAAGGTGTGGTCTCACCCTCATCATTTTCTGCTGTTTGATATGGATTGATATCCAGCTCTGCTGCAGGGCCTAGTTTCTGTATGTTGCCGAGCCAGGAAATATTCTCTCCTGGGCAGAATGTGGTTAGGACAAGGTTGGATTTCTTTTTGCTGTCTGCCCAAGAATGTAACATTCCAAACCAGTCCATGCTAGTGAAGAAATCAGCAAATGACTATCATTACAACCAAAGAACAAATAATATTTCTTCTCGGAAATGCCGTAAAACTATTAAATCTCAAGGTTGGTTTGTATGCAATGCAGATACAAGTGCAAATGCAAGCAATGTTCAATGTTCGAGCTAGAGCAAGATTCAAATGTAATGTACATATGGGGCCCACTTTGTGTGTTTTTTTTTTTCTAAGATGGCAGAGAGCTCATGCTTTGCTCTTCCTTTAACAAATTATAAACAATTCTTTTATGAATAATATCTTTTACGGTCGGCTGACTGTATCAAAAAGGATACTGTTATGCAACCATGAATGGTGCATGTATTTCCACTAGGGTTTCTGGCAAATGATAAGCATCTAAAATGATCCCGAAAATTCTATATTTCGGGTTGCAACTGTAATAAATGAGGTTTCAAAAGAAAGCAAATTTTAGCTGGAAATCAAAAGAACTTGCCAGCTATTGGGAACTTAAATATAATTCATCACACATAAATTCAAATAATATATAATGATACATGATACTGCTCAAACTGTGTCTGTTAGAGTTGCACCATCCCTCCATTCCTTGTCCTCCACTGAGTTGGCATAACATTGATAGAAGGCAAAATGAAAATTTACCGGTACTACCCGTCAATCAAAATAAAAGACAACATCTTCATGACAGCCGTGTTGGTGTTCCAAAACAAATGGAAATTTATACGAGAAACTCAATTCTCAAAGGAGAAATATTTTCTGCACGGGAACAGCACTCTTTTGCCATTCATATGTGAACTTCTCAGGTCATGCAAGTTCTCAGTAAACCACCAACACTGCAGTTGGCTGTATTGTCTTATGTACTCACTCAAGTGTGACAATAGCCACCATTTTCTCTACTTTCAGACTTCCATGTAAGAGTACACAGAAGGACGGTGTTTTACCATCCTCCTCACTGTCTTTAGCAGCCTCTTTACCTCCTTCTTTATCTTTACTATCCCCTGACGATGAAGCAAGTGGTATAACCAGATGACGAGAAATGTGTGGCGGACTGCCAACATCTGCTACATCAAGAAAACCACATATAGCTAGTTCATTTGGCAGCCTTCTTGTCTTCTCTTGTCCTTTGGCCTTAGATACTTCAAGTATACTTGTTAAGTCTGGTGGTGGGGATAGTGTTATTTTGGATTGTAAATGGCCACAAGACAGAGTGCCTTCATAACTTATGTAGTGGGTTTGTGCTAGGCGTGTGAACACATTCTGAACTGACTGGACAGTAAGAGGCATGTCCGGGACATAAACACTGCCTCCTACACTAGTTGAATCACACAGTCTTTGAAACAACATCAGATCTCCTCCCAGTTCATTCGCAGTCGCGATACAAACAACGTGTATTTTGCATGGAAAGGGTATAGGAAACGGGCACGGTTGATCAGAATTTTCCTTCCTTTTTCCTTCTAGAAGCTCCCTTAGCGAGCCCTGTCCTGATCCCGTGCGGCCATCAGTGACTAAAATCACTTGACATGGAACAGATGTACCCCACTCTTCGATAACATGACCAACCACACCACTAAAACCATTTTCAAAGCTTGTTTTGTCGTACACATCAACCGTTATGCAGCCTTGTTTAAGTGCTTGGTAATCTCTGGTGAACGGTACCACGATCTCCCACAGCGAAGAAAAAGCCAGCAAGGCCGAAAATTCTAACTTGAACTTGCTAGACAAGTAGTCAAAGAAAGTATGAAGACCGCGGATCGCAAGATGGCGGCGCTCAACAAACTCATCCTCTGGTGTTTGGACACGCCGTAGCATGGAAAGTGAAACATCAAGGAGCACTACAGTTGGCATTTCGAGGTCTTTCTTCCTTAATATTAGGAAAAGCTAATAGGTATGAACACAGATGGACACAGAAAAAAACCCACAAAGGTCACAAAGTAGCTCCGCCATGTTGCTTTCCTGCTGGAGACTGGAAATGAGCTAAGCACCAGTCTTCTCCTAGCAGTGTCTGTTTCAAGGAGAGGATTGGGGGAGCTGGGCTCAGGTTGATTTTTACGAGTGTTGCGTATGAAAAAAAAAAAAAAAAAAAGAAAAGAAAAGAAAAGAAAAGAAAAAAAACCCAGCAACAACAACTTAGTTAAATGCAACCCCCATGGCACATATTAAACTTTTTAAACACAAGTCTCGTACCAAGCATACCTGTACCAAGCAAGGTTCACCGTAGGGTAGGGTAATCATTGAACCAGTCAAAGAAGTCACTGTGGTTTTCATCAAAGGCGGAGAGTAAGTATTTCATTTATCTTCAGAAACGTTATAGAACAGTCCAGTGAGTGCATTGTAGGCGCAGTTGTGCATCAACGTTGTGGATTTGACAGAGGTATCCGGCAGCTTGAATAGACGATAATCGACTCAGCTGTCCCTGTAAGGACTTTGTAAGGCTGTCTTGTTCTAAATTCACGCAGTGTGCATCTTAAATAATCTTTAATCATTATTTATACACGGTAAAAATTCATCAGGTACAATAAATTCCAATAAAATGTTTAGGATCCTAAACCTAAAATTCTAATCCTTTTAACTTACAACAATATTCTACTTATAAACCTCATTTCCATGAATGCCGTGTGTTTAAAAATGTGCATGTCTTTTAATCGCTTCTCACGCGTCACACTTATTTTTTGCCCTCATCATGTGTAACGCATTTAGCCCTTTGCCACCCTCTTCCCTGTTATCCTGGATTCGCATTGCATACCACATGCATAAATGTTGTATGCAACACTCTCTCGCATCTTTCCTTCCATATTTTAAGTAGCCTGATTTGCTGGATGTTCAATAAAACTGCGAGTTAAAAATGTTACAGCTTGTTAGAGCTTTGTTGACTACAAATAATAGCTTTCAAATGTCTCATTTTGTCATTTCGTTTATTATTAAAATTCGCAAAGGGTCGCAAAAGGCGCCCGGCAGGGAAACATTTTTTCTCAACATGTGTTGTCTCCTAAAGGTGCTTTCTTGAGGGCAAACGGAGAAACATCTACTGAAGCGAAATGCTTATTATTTATTTATTTTTTGTTTGTTTTTTTCTTGGAAGATGCAATTGCTTTCGCAACAACGGTCCACTCGTGTCCAATACTCCTGTCACCTTTGCGTGTAAACGACAGGGACAAAAAACAATTTAGGGGAGCCATGGCTCCAGAAATAGAACTCGCTGACACAGCAGACGGAGACATGAATTTATAGAAGATAAATTATTTGACACCGTTTTATTTCTCTGATATCACCCCCTCTCCCCCGAAAAAAAATGAATATACAAAGCTGATAAAATGAACAAAACTAATCCATAGTATGAATCTCAAGTCGAATTATCTCTGACCTGCTTTGAAAAATTTATACAATGTTTTTTTTCCTTCACAAGTCCACGCATCACGTACAGTACGTGATGCAATGAGTGAAAGAATGATGGCAGAAAAGAAACATTAAAAAGATGTCATATGAATGATATATATGTGACTACCGGTGATTTCCTGACTTTTAATTAAAAATTTTGCAAGTTATTCATCAAGGAACAGTTACGACACTACAGTTTTTCATTGTTTTCTCGTTTCTTTCGTGTTTGTAGTTGTTTGATTTGTGAAAAGTAGCCAAATTTTAACAACCTAAGACCTTGAATTCTCTCGATGATGATGAAATTGTTTTCAGCGATTTTTCTCTTTTTTTTTTTTGTGAAAAAATACTTATACGCAAATATGTCTTTGTCAGGAGCCATGTATGCAGAGCACCCACTCCTCCCAACTGACAAAGGATGACGTCATGGTCTCCAGGGACAGGTGCTTTTGTGATGTAAGCAAATTAACGACGCGAAGAAAACTGGAATCGAATCCTAATTTTCCCAAGTCGAACTGAGCATGGAAGTTTGACGTTGAGACAAATTCAAGGGAATTTTTACCTTTTTTATCTCTTTTCTGGCTTTAAGTTTGACGTGAAAGGCTTCCAGATGAACGGCCTTTCATTTTCGGAGATTTGCTGTTTGTTTTGTTGTCCGCCTTGCCCGGGCAAGATAGCCGCGAAGTTAGCGTTCCTTCCCCCCGAACCGACATATTCATTTCAAGATTTGGGCGATGGAAGCTTCGGGCTTCATCTCACAGAGAAAGCTGAATGGCAGTATGGCCAGAAGGAGTTAGACTGTATCGAGGTTTTCACGACGAAAACAAGCAAAGGTAATCAAGTCGGTTGTATGTACGTTCGATGCGCTCCGAACGCTCGTTTCACTCTACTCTTTAGCCACGGGAATGCTGTGGATCTTGGACAAATGTCAAGCTTTTATGTTGGTCTTGGAACACGGATTAACTGTAATATATTTTCCTATGACTATTCTGGATACGGTGTTAGTCAAGGGAAACCTTCAGAGAAGAATCTTTACGCCGATATCGACGCTGCTTGGCAGGCATTACGTACGCGGTATGGAATCAGCCCTGAGAATATCATTGTTTATGGTCAAAGTATAGGAACTGTTCCTACAATAGATTTGGCGTCAAGATTTGAATGTGCGGGCATTATACTTCATTCACCTCTTACATCTGGGATGAGAGTGGCTTTTCCCGAAACCAAGAGAACGTGGTGTTTTGACGCTTTTCCAAGGTGAGTTGAAATTATAGACTTAAGTTTATGAAAATGCTGATCGTGACCCAATGTACGTGCTTACAACGTGCTGAATTTAGACATGAGCTAAATCATTTTAAAATCTCGACGCATTTCCTGTTTTGGATAGCAAGATCCAGTAATCGATTTTGTCCGGATTTGTTTGAAATCAAGAAGAAGTATTCTTTCTCAGTTTGTGCATGCAGGTAATTGGGCTTCGCTGTCTCATTTTGTACGGTTTATTGTTTATTAAGACTCTTTCACTCAGGCTTCGTCAACTAATATGAGTTAAGCTTGTATTAGCTCAAGGAAGTATTGAACATCGGAAGAATTTTGATTCTTCTTCAAGCTTACAAAAAAATAAATAATACATTTTGTTGAAATTCTGGCCAACACCCGATCGTTTGCAATCGAATTAATTCATATTTCCATGTACATAAGAAAAATATAAATAAATCAGCACTTGTTGTATTTGGATAACCAATAAGTTTTCTTAAATAGCTCTTTTATTGTAAGGATTTTTTTGTGTCTTATCTTAAGCCATCTTTTCCCCGCAACTGATTTCCCAATTTACAGTTTGAAAAAGGTTGCTTTTGTGAATCACTGTGATGTTTTGTAAAGGAAGAACCTGGCAACGGGAAATATGCGATCTTTAATTAAGGGTTTTCATTTTAGCCGGTTTCTCCTGTGGGCTTTTTTTTCCGGTGTAAGCTTATATGTTCCAGATATTTCAGCAACGTTTTCAAAGCGCTGGACAGCTTTCTGTTGACAGTTGAATCCGTTAAAAGAAGATGTTGATTGCAAATGTACATCTGTACATAAATGGCTGGAATTTGGTCTTAAAATCAACGATCATCTTGATAAAGGCAAAATTGAATAAGGAAAAACGGATTAAGTGCATGTGTGCTCTACTAGTTCATCAGATTCAGGTAAAAATTTGTGAATGATCTCCATGTATTGAAAAGGTAATGTTTGAATTATGGGAAAGGAACAACCAAAAAACCAAGTTAAAAACTATTTCAAAAGTAATTGTTTAAGACTGACATAAGCCACCAAAGAGAAAGTATCGTTTTGATCTTGTTAGCCACATGCAGCATGTAAGTAGCCTGCTGAACAGGCAGTTCGGTGGAGCAGACCGCAAAGCGTGATACACGAGCATTGAGTGTGACCACAGGTGTGGAGTGTGACCACGAGCGCCAAGTGCAAGTCAAAAAAAAAATCTGCCTGTAGTCACACCATTGTTTATGCTCTTCCAACCGTTCGCCTGGTGAATGGTTTTTGCTGATTGGTTGCTTTAAGCCATGTGACGTCAGACAGGAGAAAAAACCAAAATGTGTTAAATTAGGGTGACAGGCGTACATGGACTCCTACAGCTCGTGACATTTCTACATTTGCTGTTCTCTTATCAATTCCAGCCTCTCAACCTTTTATTTTTCTCCTCACTTGTTTCTGAAGGGCACTTAATGTTGTTGTGCTATCAGGAGGACTTATTAGCACCACATGACTTATTGGCACCACATGATTTAAATTTAGCTAAAGTTAGATGTTCAGGTCTGTTGACTGTTTTGCGTCATGTATGCATAAATAAATTGTTTTGTTCTCTCTCATTCCTTCATGCCAATCATTTCAAGGGGGCGGTAGAACATAAACAGGCAGATTTTTTGCAACTCATGCTCCGCACTCATGTATCGTGTTTTGCCCTCTGCTCCGCTAATCAGCCATCTGATTCTTAAGAAAAACGTCAGCTGCCTACTCCAACAAAAACGTCATTCATCTACATGTAATTACGCAAAACTTTGTGACAGCCCTGTATAAAGAATGGCCCAAGATACTTCTGGTCTCATTTGCAGTCATTTCTTGGGTCATCATGTAAAGCTGACTCCCCACTAATCACGGAGCTGCTTTCATTTCCTTTTGTTTATGCCTATTGACAAAAAGTGGAAGTGTCAAGCCACTGCCTGGGTTCTTCAATTCTTAAACTTTCTACAATCCATATACCATTTACCTGATGTTTTATTTGGGTAAAACTGCGGCATTTATGTCAAATTCAAAAGATGACATCTTTGAGATCTGTTTGACATTTCTGATGTTGGAATTGCAACAAGACATCACTTCTGATTGGTTTAGTAGTAGATTTCAAATTAAGTAGTCAGTGGAAATTATTATCTACTTTTAGACGATCTCGGTTGGTCAACTCTGCTGGATTATTCTTCCAATTCTAGAAAAAAGATTGCAAAATCAGTCACTCCAACAAATAAAGTCACCTAATTTAAAACTACGTGGTAACTTTGTGCTACTGCCTCATGGGCTTAAGCAGGCATTAGTGGGAGAATTGTTGCCTGGCAACCCAAACAACTGCCGTAAATTAGACCACAGAATACAGCAGGTTTAGGCCCTGCAATATGTAGCTGCAATGTTGTTTTTTCACTGTCATTCAGGCATAATTTTTTCTTCACTTTGCATAAATTATTTTACCATCTTGGTTCTTGTGTCAGCTTTATATACTGCTTGTTATTTTTCCATTCAATATGTTGTTTTGAAGTCACATTATTGTATATATGAGTACACAAACTAATTTTTTTCTTCAAATATCATCCAGCCACTATTAGAAACTGTAAATATGGGTACAACTGAACCGCCATTAACTTTCACCTCACCAAAACAGTTAGGAATACTAACCCAGGGTTGTCAAACGTAGTCCACTGCTGTTGAAAATCACTGTTGCTGCAACCCCCAACAGTAAAGCCATTTTTTTTCAAATTTTGTGACAACCTTTGCAGCCATGATATATTTGTACACTTTTCCACTGTTTTGTATGTGTGCTTGAAAAAATGTTTAAGACCCAATTAATGTATCCTTCTCGGTAACTGTTCATATTTTACATGTAGTTCTCTGGGAGAGATTATCATTGATAATATTGTTGTAAAGGAGTAGATGGGAGCTTTTCCTATGTTGGTGGCCTCGGAAGGGTTGAAATATATACAAGCCTGCAAATAACAGTCGGTCATCGGACAATTGTCCGGTAAATTTGAGGTTTTGACAGGTAAAAGCTTAGTCTGGTCAGACACTCTGACCGGGCATTTCTGCTAAAATGAAAAATATTTTAACTGGAAATTTGTGGCCGAATATGGGACAAGTTATTTTGTTATACCGCCACACAATACTATGCAAAAAAGCTTTGTCATCGGTTTTGTTTTTATTCCAATTCTGAGAATTTTCTCACGTGCAGTGCGCCGTCTCAAATGTTATGTTGAATTGTAAACACATCACATCAGCGCCACTATTCCTGCGTGTTAATTTACGCATTTTGCGGTGTCGTTGTGAAAGATCGTGAAGCCCCATTTAGTCTGAATTACGTTCATCTGAAAAACTACTGAAAACTGAGGTCTTATGTAATTACTTTTGTTTGTTACCACCAAGTGTTGTGGAATTAATTTTCAGTCGTAATACATTGACCTGATTAAAATATTATGGAAATTGAATACACGGCCCAAATACTCACATTTCGTTTATCCTAATGCAATCGCTTTCAGGAAAACCTCTAAAATGTAACCAAATGTTCTTCTAGTCCATATGATCAAAACTCAGTTTAATTGTTAACACTTTATAGTTTTTTACATCTGTCAGTGTGGTTGAAATATAGTTTACCACAGACATGCTTTTGTGAAAAGCGTGAATGTACAAATTAGTCACACTTTATAGTCACAAACACCTCCAATTCCACATTTTAAATAATTACGCAAATTTTTTATTCAATTGACCCCAAAAGCTTTCAGTGGAAACTTGCTTTCAGAAAAAGTCAAAGAATTCATTTCAGCCAATTTTCAAGTCTCTGAATGTTATTGTGAGGTTTTATACTGACAAGCTGTCCACGCAGGAGATTGTTTCATCACTTTTCCCGTTTTCCCTAGACGTCGTGGGAAACTTTCACAACCGAAAAACACTTTTAGAGAACTTAAATGGTGAACTAAATGCAACTAACATAAAATAGTTCGGTATAAATCTGTTCTTTAATACATCTTTCTTTGTCTAGTATCTGAGTTACTCACTTGTTCACTTGTTAGATTTTTTACCAGTGGTTTGTAGAGTCTGTAGACAATTAAGCTGCCTAAACAAACCCACTTGTAAGCCAATTTACCGCAAGAAAAAAAAGATAAACATGTTATTGTCTGGGTTAGGGTCAGTCCGTATAGTGAAAATCTGTGATCTTGGGCTTGAAAATGCTGCCCTCAGCCTGCGGCCTCGGGCAGCATTTTCAAGACCTCGGTCACAGTTTTTCCCTATACGAAGCTCCCAGCAGGCCAATAACATATATAACATGAGCTAAATACAAAAACGTTTTTGGACTGGGAGCTTATTAAAACATAGGACTTGTTTCTTGTACGGCGCAAAATTTGTCGATCTCAAAATGTGTAAAGATAAGACTTTCGGTAACTTGAATTAAATATCTTACCTCCAAGTTAGTTGGCTTTCTAGTAGGGTGCAGGAAACAAAAATATCATCGTATGATTTTGGAGGCAAACTGTGCGGGAAAATTAAAACTTCGATTGTGCGGGGAATTGTGCAGGATTATTGATGAACAAATGTTCTTGCAAAGTCCTAAGGAAAATCTACATCGACGATAGTTTAGCCAAATTTATTTCACTAGTAGTTCAAATATACTTGGCAGTCTTAGCAATCTCCAATTCTTTTAGAAAACTGTGTCTGACTGCTAAGGAAAATCATGTTGTGTGACCTGACTGACTAGGCGAGTATAAAACCAAATAAATAGCAAAGCAGAATGCCGCATCTTCCCTTATAAATGAGTTCCTTTTTAAAAATACTCGTGCCTTGATTCAATAAAAAATATGTAGCTTGGATGTCTCTTCATAAACTGTGGTGAAGGTTGCAAATTCTTGGAAGTTCCATGTATCCACAAAAAACACAACTTGAAAGTTTATGCAAATTATGTGCAAATGTAATTTGACACCTTGTTGTAAACTGTTTTCACGAAGGAGTTTATCATGATATTCGTTTTGGCTCCCTCGAAAGAGATTATTCGCTCTCCAAAGAAGATATGACTCTTGAAAAGGGTTTAAGATCGCAACACAGCAAAGATGTTCAGCTGCACAATTCACTCAGATTGTCACGACCTGTAAACTAACTTCATACAATTTCTGCTAGGATGTACAACGTAATCACCATAAGTTATAAAGAGACCTGGAGAATTCTTTGCAAACATGTTCTCCATAAATGCGTAGACAGCTGTTCTTGATTTTTGAACCAAAATGGTTTAAACTCACAACTTGCGATTGGATTAGGAGGATAAACTCAACAAAGCAAGTAATGAATACTAAATATCTACATGTAAGTGGAACTCTTGTGCTAAAATATCCTGATTCTTTTTATTTGTTTTTATTGTGTCCAATACGCATACTCATAACAAAAAGCCCAAGTAAATGCTCTTAGAATGTCTAGTTACTGGTAATTCTTACTCGTGAATCAAACAAATCCAAAAAAACCCCTGTGGTAATCATCAAAGGCGATAATTACAAACTCCCTATACGGTCGGAAAAAGTAATAGCTTGATGGAAGGAAATTTTCTACATACTGAGAAAAGTTGTCTTGACTAATGCTTTGTGTTTTCTTGTTTCTTCTTTCAGCATTGAGAAGGTCTCCAAAATTGTTTCACCTGTGCTAGTCATTCACGGAACAGAAGATGAAGTTATAGATTTCTCACATGGTTTAGCCATTTACGAGCGGTGCCCACGTACTGTGGATCCTCTTTGGGTTGAGGGAGCAGGTCACAATGATGTCGAACTGTATGGGCAATACCTTGAGAGGTTGAAACAATTTATACAACATGAACTAGTGACAAATTGATCTAGAATACCAACATTTTTCAGACTCTAATTTGTAGTTTAGTTTTTATTGTTTAAAAGCTACATGTAGTAAATATTGTTGCTGTTGCATGCAATCAGTAGTGGGAAAATCAGTGTTATCAGCAAAATATTAATTAATAGCTTATTTAATTTATAACTAACCCTTGAAACCTTGATGTCAATATTCAAAATCCTTGTACAGATCTCATTTAAATCTGTAAAAGTGATTTAATCGTATTGCCATTATCTGGCCCTGTTGTTTTGTTGTAATGTCTTGAGAAAAATTCAGATCTGATCTTTATAGCAGCTACAACTTGCTGTGGCTATTGACTGTGGCTATCAAATGGTTATTCAACATTGGAAGTTTAAGTTATTTACTTTGATTTATACAAAGTAGAGTTTGTTCACAAGAACTATTTTTGTATGGATCTCAATGTAAATGTTTTCTTTTACAAAATTCAGTATGTTCCTAGTGTGTGGTATATAGATTTGTTTCAATTCCGTTTTGTTCATCCTTGGTTTGTACATTCACCTAATTCTGTTAGTAATTTGCTTTAAGAATCAACTGAACATGTTATGAAATATTCATTTTTTTTTTTTTTTTTTTTTTTGCAACCTACATTTTGGTTACTACGTAATCATTATTAATAGTATTTTGAAACAATTTCTCACTTAAGAAATTTTATCAAACGTTTTATTTCTCTGTATTGTGATCTCCCTTTGTGGAGGTGAGTTAACTCTGGTATTTTCTTGCTTTCATCATTTGGAGCAGTGTAAATAATACTTGATTGTTAGATGGGAGTTCGGGTTGACCAAAGATGATTTCTGAGATTGTTATAGAATCCTTCAGTAATATTTGAAGAACATTTACAATTACAACCTGTGATTACAAGTTGGAAGATGATTATTATGAATATTATGGAGGAGTCTGGATGTATTATGTTTTTACATGATTGATGATCAGAGCCATCGCTAAGTTTGAAGTAACCATTGTTGATTATGTACATACATGTATAAGCAGTTAGGAAGAACCAATCTGTCAGTATTTTGTTTGAGTATGAAGTACGATACTTTTGAAGGGTCATTACATTCCTCGTGACGTAACAAAATGCTCTGCTTGTGTTGACAACACTTGTATCTCCTCTAAACAGTCTGTCATCATTAATGTTTTACAAATATTTTGTGAAATTAATTAGTAAAATGGTTAACATAGATTTTGAACAATGTTGACCAGAGGGAGTTCTTTTTAATCTAGTTGCAAAGAATAATATAAGTAATTAACAAATTCATATTGTCTTGGTTTTCCACATAAGTAGGATGTGCAATCCATGGAATTTAAGACTATTAGTAGTTCATAGATAACAGAACCGAATTATTAGATTGTTTGCCCTGGTATAAGGTCTACATGATTTCTAATCAGTCTTTTAGGGAATATACAAATTTGTAAATATATGAAGGATGTTTCTGTGTTCAATGCCCCAAATAACTGCCTGAGATTTTACGGTTGAAGTTTCTGTAGTCAGTTTTGATCACTTGTGTGTAAAAGAGAAATGAATAAACTCTCTATTTGTGAATATTTTGTGAAGGAGAATCATATCATTCTTCACCTACACATTGGTTAAGTTAGATTTGTCTTCAATCCTAAGTTGTACCAGTGGATATGGCCAGTTGCTGAACAAACCTGGCAATATATCCATAGGAAGGTGCTCAATGGCTGTCACGGGGTTTGAAAACATTTTTGGACATCAACAGAATTGTTTTTGGCCCCAAGAGACACCAATTCTCAAACCAATGTTGATATTTTTGAATGCCTCTTCTCCGACAAGTTGTTCTTTACTTGTAATCTTTCTGTTTACCAGGATAACACAAACAATAGCCAATCAGTTTTAACCTCTACATAGTACAGCCATCACCCAGGTCACTTTCATGCAATAGTTCATTGGACAAGCATGCTTCAGACTGCCACATGCATACTATGCCCCCCAGCATCTGTCCTTGGTTTGAATGCTGTGTGTGTGTAGTTGTGGGCTGGTTACACATCGAAACTTTGCAAAATAACCAAGCACAGTGCTGCCAGTAACCAACGAAATGCAAAGGTCCATGGGGTCAAGGCAGGGCTTTGGATGACACTTACTTGCATGCTCCCTCATGCCACAGGTACTTAACAGAAACAAGGTTTGGAGAGTTCTGCGATTAAGACAGAAGATTTACTTTCACCTTAGAAATTGATTTCCTGTTCTTGCACTACTTCCTTCCTAAAGAGCTACAGTGATGACATTTGTGAACATATTTATTTTGCTTCACTATGCATTGTGACGTTATACAACAAAGAAGCAGGAAAACAAACATAGTAGGTGGCGTGACAGCTAGCTGTAAAGCAATTCCCGCCTGTTAGAGTCACGCTCTTGTAGGAGCAGAAGCGAGGCAAAATGTTCGGAGCTCTGTTGTAGAACTTTTCTACCGTTCAAAAGGCAGGAAACAATGGCTAATGCCAAGAAAGGTTGTGTTGACGATTTAGCTACATTGTCAGAGTTAAATGAGGAGATCATTCTTCAGGATTTGCAAGCAAGATACCATAAAGATATTATCTATGTACGTAAATGGAATGATATGGTCGATATGCAGTGAGATGAAGATTTGCTCGCATTCAGTGATGTTGATCTGCACGTGCTTGTTATTAGTTGATTCCTTGGTCTGAACGTAGTACACTTGTTTGAACATTTTCAGACGTATGTCGGTGACATTCTTATTGCCCTCAACCCATTCAAGCGCTTGGGAATTTACCACAAGAATGTAAGTTTGAAGTAACTTGTATGATATTTGAAGTTGTTCAAAGATTGTTTATCTCAGCTCAACACCTGTTCGTGCTTATGTCTGTTTAAGGTGTTTCTCATTGTCAGTTCATTAGGATTTTTGTGCCACGCTTCTACGCTTTTGAAGCTTTTTGGGGAAGCTTTAATGTAATGCGTTGTTTCAACGATCCAACATCTGAGCTTAATGAGTAAAGCTTAAGTTAATCTGCAAGTTTTATTTTTATAGCCGGTATTAAGTAAGTTGGAACCTAGGAGCTCAAAAACAGGAAAAACATTTCCCATAGAGCCCCCGACACTACCGTATGTTTCGTGCACAATTTCTTTCATACAGTGTACGTTGTCCTTCAACCCTTTAATGCAGCCATGAAATAGTTTACAAAAGTTAATTAACTGAACTTCTAAGGCTACTGTAGCCCGGGCGGGGGGTGGGTACTTCCTTATTTGGGCTATATAGGTATGTGTGGCCTCAAAGGGTATGGTTTTTCAGCCATTTTGGTCATAAATAGGGTATCGATTTTGGAAAACGGTGAGGAGTCAAAGACTTACTGCAAGGCTGACACAATGTCCTATATTTAAAACATATATCGGCTGGCCTGGTTAGCCGAAATATTGTTTTAAATATACTTATGTTTTCTAGACAGTGCTAGTGAGTGTGCACTTCACTTTCCTAAAAAATGCATTTTATCTAGCTTGGTCTATTTTAAAACACCTGCTTCATAACTTTTTTTTCTTGTTAGAATGCAGATAGATACAAGATGACACAGAAATCATTGCAGCCTCCTCATATTTTTGCCATTGCTGATTCAGCATATCAAGCGATGTTGGGTGTTGGAGGAGTAAGTCCCAAAAGCCAGTGTTGTGTGATCAGGTGATCCTGAGCAGATTAGTTGGATCATGTGTACTAAAGGCATCTGTGGTCGAGTGTCAATCGCTGCCCTCGATGGATTGACATCTCGATGGCTACTCAGTCAATAAACATTCAACATTGACAATCACTAAGTCGACAGTCGCTCAAGAGTCAGTTAATTTTTGCAGACATGCCATTGAGGGTTGATTGGTATATATGAGTTGGTCGACACTTGGCCAACTATCGACTGACTGTCGATTGAGTGTGGGTGTATAGTGTAGAGTGTTGATCAAGCAACTAAGATGTTGATCGAGTGTCCATCGAGGGTTGATCGAAGGTATCCATTGACACTTGACCATGGATGCCTTTAGTACACAGGATCTTCAGTTTAATTCTTTAGCTCATGCATGCAGAGATACTGAACAAAATGATATGAAATTTTAACTTTTAGAATGAACTACTGATCATTCAAGCATCTCACAAATTAAAACCAGCAGACCACCTTTTGGAAAACACTTCCCAGTTTAATCAATTAACCAGGTAGCCCAGGTAGCCTGGGGCTGGGCTGTTTCGAATTCACTCTGCAAGTAAAGAAATACATGCAGTAAGTGTTGTTCTAGAAAATATCAAGGAATACCCCTCCTATTCCTTCTAGAAAATATCCAGGAATACCCCTCCTATTCCTTCTAGAAAATATCCAGGAATACCCCTCCTATTCCTTCTAGAAAATATCCAGGAATACCCCTCCTATTCCTTCTAGAAAATATCCAGGAACACCCCTCCTATTCCTTCTAGAAAATATCCAGGAATACCCCTCCTATTCCTTCTAGAAAATATCCAGGAACACCCCTGCTATTCCTTCTAGAAAATATCCAGGAATACCCCTCCTATTCCTTCTAGAAAATATCCAGGAACACCCCTCCTATTCCTTCTAGAAAATATCCAGGAATACCCCTCCTATTCCTTCTAGAAAATATCCAGGAATACCCCTCCTATTCTTTCTAGAAAATATCCAGGAATACCCCTCCTATTCCTTCTAGAAAATATCCAGGAATACCCCTCCTATTCCTTCTAGAAAATATCCAGGAATACCCCTCCTATTCCTTCTAGAAAATATACAGGAATACCCCTCCTATTCCTTCCAGAAAATATCCAGGAATACCCCTCCTATTCCTTCTAGAAAATATCCAGGAACACCCCTCCTATTCCTTCAAGAATTCCAGTTCAGCTTGATGCTTTCCTTTAAACATTTTAGGTTCTGAAACTATCCTTACCCTCAGAATTTTCAGAGACCTATTAATTCCTTGTGGGGGCTATGGATATTTTCTGGAATAATTTGCACAATACTCTATGTTGCTCAATGCCATGGCCAGTTGAGCCACCTTAAAGTCCTAAACAGCTCAATAATTATATAGTGATACTTTTAAAATCAACTAACCACTGCATGTTCTTTACAGTGGGGAGAGTGGAGCTGGCAAAACAGAATCAGCCAAACTATTGATCAGTCAGCTGGTTGAATTATCACAAGGAACATCTCAGTTGGAACAGCAGATCCTGCAGGTATTAGCCTTACCTTGTGTACTGAGATGAGGCAACTTCTGGATTTGAGGTTGAGTTTTGAGTCAGTGGCAGGGGACACTGTGTTGTAATGTACATGTATGTGCAGTTCCTCTCTTCAACTGTAGGAATACCAGCAACATGGGTGGCAACAGGCCCGACAAATTGACCAGCTCTGAGGATGGTTTTGCCCCTACAAGAAAGTTTTTCTTTCAGTGAAGATCAGTTCAAAAAGTTTTTCCTGCCTGTTAAAACCAGTGGCCCTTTTCCTGAAAAAGTTAATGAAATCCCAGCAGCAAATGGATGGTGAATGCTGGGGACGTTTCAGTTTTCACAGTACTCACTATATTTTGGGCAAGTGACTTTCACAATGTAAGTGTATTGAATGATTTGTAAAAACAACAAGAGTCAAGTACACCTGCCCCTAGAAGGATTACAACTTGCTTGGACAAGTTTTAATCTTAGTGGAATTGATAACTTGCCCATTAGGTGAATCCTTTGTTGGAAGCTTTTGGAAATGCTCAGACTCTGATGAATGACAACTCAAGCAGATTTGGAAAGTACATTCAGCTGAAATTCCAGCAAGGCATGGGTAAGAAAATCTATCCAGCTGACTGTCTGTCTGTCTGTCTGTCCAGGCATTGGTTCATTTCATACCACATGTGCTTTACGCAAGCTTTCTTGTTCTTTTGTTCAGATTTTGTTTCTTCATTGGCTCAAATGTAATGTACAGCCCTCTTTCTCCCTGTTTCCTTCCTTGCTTTGGTACATCAGTTGGTACATTGGTAAGGGTCTAGGTGGGTGGGTTGGTCAGAAGGCAGGCAGGTTTGTTGGCAGATTCAAGGATGTATGCCTGGCTAGTGAGTCAGGGAGTAGACCATACCATCAAATTCTGACAGTTGGTGATTGTTCAGTGATATTGTTTGGTTGGTTAGGCAATCATTGTTCTTGTTCATTATCACGGTTCTCATTAAAATGTTTCCCCCAAGATTTAGTCATTACCTTTATTATTTTCCTTTGTGATCTTTAAAAGTTGTCACAATAATCTAAAATCATTTCAGATTTAGTTGTGCATATTAAATTGTTTTACATAATTTGTTTTCTATTCATACCAATCACATTTGTCCTGAAATTTTCAGTCATTGGTGCTAAGATTTCTGAGTATCTTTTGGAAAAATCCCGTGTTGTACGACAAAGCAGTGGCGAGGGGAATTTTCATATCTTCTACTACTTGTTTGCTGGTCTCTCCACTGATGACCAAAACAAGTATGGACTAACCAGACCAGACAAATATAGGTAAGAGTAGAGACGAATCGTATCTTCTCTATGTAGTTTTGTCCTGTTTATTTGGTGACCAAGCACCTCCTCCTTAAAGAAGCGTGGTTAGTGCACTTGCCTCTGGATCGAGCAGTCCAGGCTCAAGTCCTAGCCAGGGCCATTGTTTTGTGGTACTGGGCAAGACACTTTACTTTCACTGTGCCTCTCTCCGCCCAAGTGTATAAATGGGTACCAGCAAATTTAATGCTGGAGGGGTAACCCTGCAATGGACTTGAGTATCGCATTCAGGTGGAAGTAGAAATGCTCCTAGTCGCTTCATGCTATAGAACCTGGAGATAACCGCTGGGCTAATGAGCCACTTGGCTCATATGTAGACCTCCTCCTTAAGCTTGGACGAAACACGTCACAGAAAAAAAAGAATCAAACTTAACATAATTTTTTTTTTAACGTAATTGTACTGGGGATAAATATATCACTTACAAGTATGAACAGAAAAGGAATTGGACTCACATCTGTCTGACATGTTATGACGTATCATCATCATCATCATCATCATCAGTAGCAACTGACAATGTACACTGAATTATGTTGTAGCTTAGAATTAAATTGGGTTTTAAATGATTTCAAACTAGTTAATGATTTGAATTTTACTGTGTTTCTAATTTATTTCCATAATCCTAAGACACATTAAAGTAAGTCAATAAACTACATGTAGTTTGGATTCATTTTGACATAAATTTCGTTCAACCGCATAATGCATAGTTTTACGCATATATATGTTCAGATACATGTGCATTTTTAGTTGTTGCTTTTTTTGGAACAGTTATCTGTTTGAAGGAGCAGCAAGTATGAAGAAAATAAAGAAAAACAAATCAATGTTTGATGAGCTACTAAATGCTATGGATATGGTGGGCTTCCTTGATGAGGTACATTACTAGCAACTTTTCCTCTTTCCTTTATCATATACTTCGTCATATCCCATGATCGTCATTTCATTTTATTGATAAAGATTTTTTTACAACCTTGTAGCCTGATTTTCTACTATCTTTGCTTGTGGTTGGCAGAGTAAGATTTTAAGTCATTTGAATAAACCAATTAGAGATGCTTGGGAGAAGAGGGGAAGATCAAAAAGGGGTGTGGGAAGTCCATGCAAAGCTAGAAAAGAGATTTCATCGTTATGGGATTTTCAAGGTGACAAGAACGTGGGATGCATAAGGCCTTTTTTCCTTTCTTCGGATTGTATCTGAGAGGGTGATTAGCCCTCTGCAGACTTGCCATAGAGCCCCTATTTACCAGCTTGTTCAGGGCTCCTGCTGGGCCTTCACAGCTATCATTATGATAGTGACGTGGGACCTATTAAAGTCAAACTGTACTCCACCCTTCACAGTCCCCTATTGTTCACCTCTCACGAATGAGGACGTCAGGGGTTGAGCTTTGGGAGACACTGGATGTAGCACTATAGGAAATTTTTTTTTCTGTACAGTGCATTTCCAATAGAAAAACACAATGAGGCAGGAGCTACTAAGAAAGGGGCAGGAACTGAATAAAAGGTGTGAGATTTTGAAGAGGGAAGTTCACACCATCCTTCCCCACCCACACGGCAGCCTTTTCTTTTATATACTGTAAACCATGTTTTTTTATAGGCTGTTTAGTCAGTTATGTACTCGAGATTGTTGTGATGTTTTATGTTTAGGAGCAGCAAGATATGTTTACAGTTCTTGGTGGTGTGCTGAACATGGGTAACATCGCATTTGAGATGGATGAAAATGAGGGCGCTATTATCAAAGAAGCTCACGGACCTTTGAGGACATCTGCGGTTTGTTACACTTAAAACTTCTTGGAAATCTCTAAACGATAATAAATTTGGGTTTTCAGTCCTTGCGGATCCTTGAGGCTTAACTTGAAAACATTTCAACTGGAAAAAATGGTTGGTTGAATGAAATAGATAGTTATTCTATTATAATGTTTCGGACATTCTCATGTCTCATCTCTCATTCACGTTTGGGACATTCTTGGAAAAAAAGAACGAAAGCACAGCTTCATTAAAGTCATTGATTGCATTTAAAGTAGGACAAAAACAAAACATCATCTTTCATTGTGTGCAGATTTAATATGAATTCAAAGTGTTTGATACAAGACTATACTAGTGTGTTTTGTGGTAAATCCTCGTAATAAGGTTGTGGGAAAGCGGTACTAATGCTTGCGAACTTTTCAAAAAATTGCATACAAGCTTTTCATCATCATATTCAGCGAACTTTCTTGCAAAAAACTATTTCCAGTCGAATGGGCGACCAATAATTGATTTACCTTTCTTTATGCGGCAGAAACTCCTGGGTGTGGACACGGAGAAACTAGCAGAGGTGCTGACGTCCACGACAACTACAACACGTGGCAGTGTGATTAAGAGAAGACTGAAAGATCATCAGGCAATTGGTTAGAAAGTTGTAATAACCTCATTCTTTTTGCTGGAAACCTGAAAATGCTGGTCTAGTTGTGTTGAAAATTACTCTACAGATGTACCACAGCTGTAAAAGGAACGTTATAGTGGGTTACGCATTGACAAGGTTGTGCTGTCGAGTTGTCGATTGAAACGGTCTAGGAACCTTTTTCGAATTCTCCGTCCTGTCTCGGGAAAAAAACGTAAAAAAACTCATTACAATTTACTCTTCCCTCAACAATTTACTTATTACCTTCATAGTCTATCATGCTGGTGTTCTGGGAGCATTTCGTGAACAAGCGAACGTACTCGGTAATAATTTAACACTGTTTCCACGGACCAGAAGAAGAGCAAAATGGTCGCGATAATGTCCCCTAATCTTACCACGTGTTTAAGGGTTGTCCCTCTGAAAACTCAACAAATATTTTGGTGTTTCTGTTTTTCTGAGCTTTACAATCTTACTTTGCTGTTGCTATTTCCAACAATGACGTTTAACTCTTTGACTCGTAGTCAGCCTATCACAAGTTTGTATATGTCCAGTTTGCAAAATTGCTTCCTTCAGTTAAGTGTGTCTAGCATGTAGAGCCAGGAGATGTTATACAAGATGAGCGACTGTGTGTTTTACTTCACAGATGTTCGAGATGCAACAGCTAAAGCTTTGTATGGCCGTCTGTTTGGTTGGATCGTCAACAAGGTGAATCAACTTCTGGCTCCACCAATGGCGTCAAGAGGAGAAGAGGTCACAGAAATAGGTACAGTTCGCTTGATGGCCTGGGTCAGAGTAGATTGCAAAATGCGAAGTTGGCTTGTTTGCATTTCTCGGTTTAGCTTTGTATTGCTTGCAGTCTATTGTTGGACTAGCCGAAGGGTTGATGATGTCTCGACATTGAAATGGCGTGCAGTTTAACATCAGGGACATGGTTAATTACTGTCAAATGAATAAAGATTCACAGAACTTTGCCCCTATGTCTTGTTATTTCTAGGCATCCTTGATATATTTGGTTTTGAACATTTTGAGAACAACGGCTTTGAACAGGCGTGCATCAACTTGGCCAATGAACAACTCCAGTTTTTCTTCAACCAGGTAAACAGCTCTGATGAAGCGCAACTGTACGACAGAAAATTAAACTAAGAGTTCTAGTTTTCTATGAACGAAGCGTAACCGCTCGAAAATGAGGAGAACGAACAGTCTAATTGTTTAAATTGATACCATAAAGGATATGTGGGGCATTTTATTAAACCTAAATATAAAGGATGTTTTTTCCCTTTCAAGGCTAAAGCGCGCGAGAACTTGTTTCTGTTGGCAACTAGTCAAAGACGAACTCGATTGCCGATCGCACTCACGGATAAATAGATAACTATTAGTGTCTACTAAAATCCGTTATGATCTGCATGTCGTTAGTCTCCGTTCGGTAGCTAATGCTTTACCTGTGGCCTGAAATGTTATTGGTGGATTGCTGGAATCACTGTACAACGTAAACGTTCATTTCCACGCTTTAGACAAAATACAGTCAATGCATTTTGTATAATCACTGGATTCGGAGAAAGAACCTCAGTTTTTAACTTCGCTGAAATGTTGTTCAGAGTATTAATCACGTGGAGATGATTTTCTCCATGATGCTGATTTTTTTATTTTGAGAGCTAACTTTGAGATTTGATGGACTTGGTACATTATGATACGAACACGCACTACAACCAGATACAAGGTATATTCAATACTATAGTTTTTATTGTTTTTTTCTAGTTTTTGACCAGGATTGATATTTCACTGTAAATTGTTTTCACCTTGCAGCACATTTTCATGTGGGAGCAGGAAGAATATAACAAGGAAGGCATTGACTGGACAGGTGTCACATTTGCGGACAACAAACCTGTATTGGTGAGTTCATCTGTGTTCGTCTTTTTCATCGCAGATCAGCCTGATTAAATCCTTCTTGATCATTACCGATCTACATTAATTGCAAAACATTTCGGACGTTTAATTTTGGGACAGTTTTCATCTCAGTTCGGACAAATTTCGGACAAAAATTTCGGACACTTAACGTAAAGATAGCTAAAAAATTTACGCGTAAAATCACGAATTAGACTAAACAAAGAGCTGTGAAAATGATACTTTAACTGTTCACTCAAGGTTTAACAGTAACACCGACGAGAAAATGGCACATGCTGTTATGTGTCTCAATCAGTGTCTCAGCTAGAGTTACTTGCAAAAAGGAAACTTAGAGCTTTGGAGCTACTTAAAATTTTATTACTGTACTGTAAAATTTCGGACGCTTAAAAATTCAGGACTGTTTTATTTTCGGACTCCTTTTTTGTGCGAAATTAAAATCGTCCGAAAATTTTTGTTATGTATGCATCGTTATACCGTGGGAAGTCAGTAAAATAACGGTGTTTTCATGGTCCACAGGATTTATTTTTCAATAAACCCATCGGACTGTTAGCGTTACTGGACGAAGAGAGTCATTTCCCACAGGTTTGTGCTGCCTCCTTTGCAAGAGAGTACGTAAAAAGAGAGAGTTGTCTCTTTCTCTGTCTTAAGTTATCGTTCACGAATTTGTATCTGGGAGTACACAGGCTCCGACGCTTTTTGTAACAATGCCCTCTAACAACTTTGTAGATGCATTGTAGGTTTTGTAATAACGATTGAAAAATTCGACGTTTTTTTCCTTCACATCAGCATTAAAAATGTACCAGCACATTAGGCGGAAAATTCATTGCAAGATCGCGAGGCATTTATTTCCTTTTTCGTTTTTCAGTTGTCTTTGTTGGACATTTCGTTCCAGCTTAACATTTTGCAAGTTCCTTGTCTCCCACGTCCACTTATCAAAATTATAACTTGTAGTCTGTCATTCCACTGTGAGCCGAGAGCTACTAACATTGCTTTCTTTGTGTGTCTCATAGAGCACAGACCACTCATTTGTGGAGAAATTGACGCAGAATTGTGGAAAGAGTAAAGTGTTCATCAAGTCCAAACATTCTAACACCAACATGTTTGGGATTTGCCACTACGCTGGCAAGGTAGGAGATAATAGCTGTTAGGTTGATCGTTTTCTCCTAGGTAACATTTTATCTACCTTGTGTTTGCCAGTAACGCTATGTACAGGGCTTTGTCTTTATTCGTATTTATTAATATATGACTTGCGTTTGTAGCCTATATAACGCGCGCTCTGATTGGCTAATAACTAGGGCATTATTCTCCCGTAATGCTCAAGGGCCGATTACGGGCCTGTAAAAACAAGCAAAAAGCCATATAATAAACTTCTTATTCACCTCGAACGTTCGGTCTTTGTGGGAAAATCTCAAACCTCTGCTTGAGGCAAGGTCTCGGCGAGGTCTCGCTCTTAGATTTTCCCGAAAAGACCTTACTCACGCACTCACGGTTAATAAGTAGTTAATATTACCCTTACTAAACAAAGGGCCGGAAAAAGTTTCGAGCGGTATTCAGTTGAGTGTCGAAAGTAATCAGGGAGTTACTTTGGTTTTTAATACAGTTTGAAATTGGCTGAGTAGTCTAATTGGTAACTAATTGGTTTAGTCTTGGTTCAAAAACACTCAATCGAAAACCGCTTTATGAACGGGTCGCGATTGGTCATTGGTTTGGTTTGTTTTCTGATTGGATGAGCAAGTGGCGCGTGATTTTTAACCAATCGCAAAGCTGCATATTGCTTTCGACTCTCAAGAGCTACTCTCATGGGAAAACCCCTCTTACCTCGGCGTAGATGAATTGATTTTGTTATACCTCCTTACTCAAATACAGAATAAATGTAATACCGAGTAAATGTATTGTGTCTATAATACAGGCAACAAATGCAAGGAATCGTTGATGTACTTGTAACATTTCGAAATAATTCTATATCATCTTCAGACTGAGGTGACATGCAGGTAGCAGAAATTTAAATACTGCAAGATGGTACATTTATTTAGTGAAAATATAAAACAAAGACGATACCATCAAGAGAATAGGCACAGTTCCGGCTACTGGCTTTTAAACTAGTGTTCAAATATGGTACTGAACGCTTGATATGATAAGCTTCTTTATATAGTAATATATTCCAATTATCATCGTTGGTCATTTCAAATACGTTTTCCGGTTGGAGGAGAACGTGTCACGTGTCGTGGGTCAAAACTCACTAACTCCCTAGGGAAACAACAACTTGAACTTTCGACTCGCACGTGACCAGGTCGTGCTCCATGAAACCGCGGCAAATTTGTGTGCCAGCCGGCGTCAAGCAAACGATTTCTTCGCAGTTTTTTTTCTATTTTTGAGTTGGGAGGTATAACAAAACACTTAATGACTGGTCCCGCAGGAAACAGTGAGTTTTGTTTCCCCTCGACCTCAATGTTCCCCTCGGCTTCGCCTCAGGGAACATTTTGGTCTGTCCTCTATGTTGAGTGACACGACCTTCCCTGACGTAACAAATGTCGACACATTCACGGTTAAAGATGTTTTTGATGTGAGGAGAAAATTGATGACGCCTTGAGTTGGCAGGGAGAAGTGAGAAACAGCGTTATTGTATTTGATTCTGTGTCGACTTCCGCAGGTTGAATATGACGCCACAGGATTCCTCGAGAAGAACCGTGACACCCTACCACCAGGTGTTATGGATCTGCTGAGGAAAAGCGATAACCCTCTGATTGCCACAGTCTTTTCTGGTAAGCATAATGTATGTGAGCCAGTGTTTGTAACTTTGCTGGTGGTGATACACCATTCGTAGCCTTTGTTTTGTCCTGATCGTTTCCCTTTATTTATTGCGTACTGTTCTAAAATGACACACCATCATTTTCAGATTTCCGCCATCCTTAAGATAGTGGTGTGCGTTTATGGTAACTTGTATCTAGTGAGAGATTACATGATATTAATTTTAGGAATTGTTTACTTGACTGAGTAACATGTATGGAGTAAGACGTGATGAGTAAAACAAATACGTTTCAGCCTGTTCTTTTTAAGCCTTCATTAGTTTAATGAGACGCTAACCGTAACGCGTAGGTTTTGATATTTAAGTCCTCCATTCCTTGTTCGTAACCAGCGCACAAATTGAACTCTTTCAGGAACAATCACTCGAACTGGGACACTGGCTCTGCAAGGACGAGTAAGCAAAGGAAATATAGTCAGAAGAACTAAGGTGAGAAATGAGTAGGTGCTTGAGTAGCCCAAGAGTCAGAGCTCTTCGTATCTTTATTTGCATCTCCTGCGAGAGTGCTTTTTTTGAAATTCAAGCCGACAAATTCTTTACTGATGACGTAAGATGACGACAGATTGTTAATGGTCTCTGATTGGTTGTCACCTGGGTACTATTTTTCGCTCGCAAATTACGACCAATCAGAGGCTTTTGATAGATCTTTGTAATGCTACGTCATCTGTGTGGAATGCATGGAATTTTTCGGCTTCGGTCGTGGATGTCTCTAGGAGATTGAAGCGTGCAATGGGAGAAGTCTGTTTCCAACGTTGCAGTTTGTTTGACGTTTTGGTTGCTATTACCACAGTTCTACATGGCATTGTACGGTCTTGTTTTTTTTAGAGACTGAGTAAGGCGCGCCAAGGAATGCCTGCCACCAAAAAACCTACTGTTGGCGCGCAGTTTAAGGTAAGTGTTTTCTGTCATATTGTTATCAGAATCTGAATCGCTCGTTGTTTGGTAGTAGATAAGCCGGAGATTTTCATGTCAGTGTTAGACTTGTTAGACAGATTGCATGTACCACTATATGTTATGTTTTTTACTGGAGTAGTGCCTTTTAAAGATAGTGGTGGCATCATAAAAGAAATTACTTGTGATCATCAAAACCTACTCTCTCATACAAGACGTCTTTAGGGATCCTCATGGAAAGAATGACAGCTGCCAATCCGCACTTCATCAGGTGCATCAAGCCAAACAATGAAAAGGTACCTGACTTGATTTCTGTTACCACTGTACTTGAAAACTAGCAGCTGTATACTAGTTTCGCTATTTGGTTCTTCTCCCGAAGAAATCGCCGACGGAGTTACGAAGTCGTGAAGCTTGTATGTTGCTCAAGGAAATACATTGAACATTGCTGTCTTCACAATGCGCCAGAGCTAGATTTTGTTAAATTTAAAGTTATTAGAGGATCGATCGATCAATCAAGCAACTAATCAAACGTTCTTTAAAGAGGGTGACACTTAAGTAGTACTGTTATAAATGTTAGTGCTTGTTCTTTGTGGCAACGGCTTATTATGCTACCATTTGTTATCTCCGATACTGTACTGGAGATCCTGTACATCGCAGGACTTATACAATGTTCTATGTGTTTTTCATCGTGCTGTTTGCAGATATCCGACAGTCTCGATCTCAAGTACGTGAAAGAACAGGTAACAAATCTCAATGTTCACTGGAAATGATCCCGTCATCGAACGTGTACTAGCATTAATCAGAGAAAATAATGAAGTGAAGTATATGTAGCTCAAAAATAGATGGCTTGATTGATGATGAATGCCGAAATTCGTTAGGTTATTTGCCTAACTGTACGCTGTTGGTAGGTGAGATTGCTTGTCTCCAGCGAAACACAGGTTTGGTTGTCTATCAATCCCTCTCTCTCTCTCTCTGTTGAGTAAGGGACTTGAACAAGCTCCGTTGCTGGTGACAAATGAGCACTTTTAGCCGGTGAGTATTCACGCTAAAAATTGTCTTTTGGATTTGTTATTGGTTAGCTGGCTTACACTGGTGTGTTGGAGACCACTCGTATTCGCAGAGAGGGCTATGCACTGAGGATATCTTTCGCCGACTTTGTGGAAAGGTGAGTTGCAGTTTATACAGAGAACAATTGTTAACTGACGACAAGAAACCCAAAGAGTTTGTCAAAAGCATTTAACTCCGGTTTTCATACCATAAAGCGGCTAGGAGTATTGCTACTTGCGCTCAACATAACATTTAAAATTATTCTGTATGCCTGACACATACTCGTACTTAAGTGGCCGTGACTATTCTTGTTCAACATGTTTTGAAAATGCTTTTACAACAAGATTCGAAAGCAATACGATGGAATTACCAAGCGAGTACCATATCCACTACATGTAGATGCCTGAATTTGTTTGGTTACTGAGGGATGAGTTATTTACAGATGAGTTATCTGTTGATATACCCCAATGTAACGAATAACCTTTCTCTGTCTGAAATACAATCTTCTGACTTGCCAAGGCGCTATTTTCTGCATGCCCCATGAAGCGGTATTTTATGTCGTCAAAATTCCAGAACCACGTTGTGTAAGTTGTCATAAGATGTCACTATCATTTCTCTCTATAGTCTCGTTCTTTTTAGTTCCGTCGTTTCTGTACTCGAATGTATTACATTACAACATTTTTGGACAGAGCATCAAAAAACTTGATGGCTCCTAGACAAAAAGAACATCCGGTGTATACTGTAGCGTTGTATATATGTCTTAACCTTTCCTTTTCTAGTTTCTGGGCCAATGTTCTTTCACTGTCATCTAATCATATGTCATTGTTTTTCATGTCTTTTAGATACAAGCTTGTGTTGTATTCAGCAACATTACCCGGCAGTGAAGCGAGCTGCAGACAGATTCTGAAAAAGTCACGACTGAAAGACTGGCAGATTGGGTAAGAAGAATATATTACATGAAAATGAATGTCAATGATTTTAAACATTTCACAAACTTGCGCGGAGGAGGAAAGAGTACAAGAGCCACAAGATCGAGCAAGTAGTTTTACAGTAGTCTCTGGCGCGTTTTTCTAGCTTCACACCAGCCCTTTTAGCTGTGGGAAATTGGCCAGATGTGCTGTCTTCTTGATCATGAAGCTACACCGAAAGTTTTCGAAACCTTTTTTCACTAATTGTTATTTCGAAACTCGAGGTCGAAAGTTCCAGTTCGATTCTAGGAAACTTTTATATCGATTGTCTTATGTGAAACTTCTTTCGTTCAATTCTCAGACGTACAAAGGTGTTTTTGAAGTACTGGCACGCAGAAAAATTGGTGGAGCATCTACAAAAGGCTCAAGAAGCTGTAATCAAAATACAAAAAGGTACATGTCAATATGAAGAAGCAACCTCTCGCTTTTGTGGAGAGACCTGCATTTATTTAGTGCATATTGCCAACCCTTGCATCTCTTATCCTTTGAATTTTCGTGTTCTTGTTTCACTCCTTTTCATACTAGTCAATGTATTTGTATCAAACAGTGAGCTCTACAGACGAGGTGGCAAAACTCACAAACATTTTATTTCCTTTTTGAAGTGGCTCGAGGATTCCTAGCGAGACGAAGATGTAAACGACTTCGGGAAGAAGCTATCATGAACGCCAGGAAAGCCGCCACATTTTTGCAATATTCCAGCGTCTGTGGAAATAAATTGTTTCTCAGTCAAGAAGAATTGCTGCAACATGACTACAAAAAAAAAGAAGGTATTACTATCATTACAGTAATTCAAAAGTCTTACTTTATATAGTCTTTTGTCAGAGACGTGTGGTGGTGTTCCACAAAGGAAATGGAAGCAGTAGCTGCAGAATTTTCATCAATTATAGCGATAAAACATTTGTTAAACGACAATTTTTAATCAAAGTCATAGTTTGTGTCGAGAAGAAACTAGCCGTGTTTGCTAATTTTTATCTTCGAAAGCTCTTCCGAAATTACGGGCCTTTCAAAAAACACCTGGGGCTTTCATTTACCACGAATTTTTTTGTAGTTTAAAGCTATCTTTTTCCAAAAGTCAAACCTGTACTTTCTCAATTTTGAAATCCGGTTCGATTTTAATTTAGTTTGAAGTCGTGTTTTAACTCGTTTACTACATAGATAACGCCATGCTTTTAATTTTTTGCATTAGAAATCTTAAAGAAGAAAAATACGAAATATATTTCGTTGCAATTCCCAATCGCTCCTGTTGTGGAAGACGAAGATGACTTTCCACCACCCCCACCGGATGCGCTGGGACTACCACCTAAGACACGTCTTGGGTCCCTTGAAGAAATTGAGGTATTCAAAGATGTTGATCACAAACGTGCACAACGATTTGCTCGCCACATACTAACTTGTCCACAGACCCTCTATTTTGTCTTAAGTTCGTCGAGATCGCAAGCTTAGCAAAATATTAACCCCGCGCGTGGGATATGAACGAGCCAAAACGCAATGGGAGGGGCTTGGGAAAGAAAAAAAGCAGCAAAAAATACGTCTGTGGACAGACTAGCGACATACCGACTGAAACAGAATCTTGATTCTGATTGGTTCTTAGCAGTCGCCCTATTTAAGTTAATAGACGGTTGCACTGGAATGGGTTTCTTTTTCACATGTCTCGAAAACAAGCTCAACTGTTTATTGTAGGACAAAGTAAATCAATTTATTGTTGTTTATTTCTTTTCACAAAATTTGTTAATTAATAGTTATGATTCTTTGTGTCACCCAATTAGGTCTGAAATCTTATTTGTGCTTTCAAACAAATCGGCTTCCCTCTTCGCGGATATCCGATTATCTTCATCACTCCTACAATTACACACGTAATAATATACATGGAAAGTATGCTGATAGGAAGTTAAAATTAAATTTCATGTATATTATTAACAAGTAATCAAATGTTTTTTGTCATGCAATTTCGAATAAACAAGTCCTCGTAAATTTTTCAAAAACTACAAATTGCTTTACATCTCGGGGGGAGGGGTCGTTTATTAGATACGAGGCGTTTATTTGAGTGTGGGCGTTTATCAGATCATTTACGGTATGTTTACTTTTTTAAGTTTCGAGAGCGTAGGATGTGGTACATAGACTGTGATATTTGATTTTTTTGTGAACTACAACTTGTCCCTGATATGCTTTGAATAGTGCTCACCCTCTTGAACGGTGGCGGATCAAATAAGATTTTGTGTTCTTATTTTGCGACTGAAATTGTCTTCATTTTTGCACCTAACGAACTCCCATTGCAGTTTTTTGGGTGCTCTGGGATCAAGAGCCGCTTTTGACACATCTACGTTTTCCTGTTCACGTTACTAAGCAACTTTACGCTGAAAAATACGAGCTGAGTTAATTCTCGAGGAAATAAATCTAGAGTAAAAGAGTGTTTGTGCCCCGGCTGTGTAGCAATTAATTGTTATGTTCTATTTTTCGTTGTAGCTTGATGATGAGCTTCTGACGGATGACCTAGAAGATGAGGAAGATGTCTTTATTGGCCAACCTCACCCAATCAAGGGCGGATTTGGAGCCGTGGCCAACAAAGCAGCGTATGTCTCAATTAATCAATAGTCGGCTGGCTGGCTGTGTCAGTTAGTTAGTCAGTCCGCCTGTCCGTCAGTCCGTCAATCAGTGAGTCTGTCCGTCCGTCCTTCCGTCTGTCAGCCAGCCAGCCAGTCAGTCCGTCAGTCAGTCAGTCCATCCTTCCGTCAGTCAGTCCGTCCGTCCGTTCGTCGGTCAGTCAGCCCGTCCGTCAGTCCGTCAGTCCATCTGTCAGTCAGCCAGCCAGACCGTCAGTCCGTCAGTCAGTTAGTCCGTCCTTCCTTCAGTCCGTCAGTCAGTCCGTCCGTTCATCGGTCAGTCAGCCAGTCCATCCGTCCGTCCGTCTATCTGCCAGTCAGCCAGCCAGCCAGTCAGTCCGTCAGTCAGTCAGTCAGTCAGTCAGTCCGTCAGTCAGTCGGGCAGACAGTCAATTTGTCAGTCAGGCAGTCAGTTTGTTGGTCAATTGGTCTGTAAGTTGGTCTGTTGGTCAGTGAGTCAGTCATTGAGTCGGCCAGCTGGTCAGTCTGTAAGTCGGTCGGTCGACCAGTCGGCCTCATAGGCGTTTGGTCGACTCAGTCGGTAGGTGGGTTGCTAGGTTAGGTCGGTTGCTTGGTTACCTAGTCAGCTTTCTACACGACGTCTAAACGCAGTCCATGTGAACTACAACTCATCCATGTAATAATAATAATGCAATTTAGCCTTCTGTTAGTCATGATAACAGAGTTGGTGTAAGCCTCAGTTCAGCCGTAAACCAGTTCTAGTTTAGTTTTACTAATGATATCAGCATACGTTATTTGGCAGTGCTGTACAGTGGTTTCAGAAGACCCAGGCCCCCAAGGGAGTTGTACAAGATGAAAGTGGAATGTTCAGCGAGTGGTTTCATGGCATCATTTCCAGGAGGTGCAGTCTTGCCGCATGAATTACATAAATGTGATTGTTTTGACCGTCTTAACTCTATTTGTAGGGTATCTTCTGGTCAGTAGACACTAACTTGAGACCGATCTTGAAAGATTAATTCTTCTTACCATTATCTATGCATTCCTTTTCACACTCGTGGTGATAATTTGAATAAGACTATAAAGAGAACTTAGATTTTGATCTTTCATAAAAAGATCGTTCCTTGTCGATTAGGAGATTGACTGTTTTCTGCTCATATGGCACACTTGAAACCATTATGTCAGCAATTCAGAGTTGCTTTGATTTAATTTTGTTTCACCCCAGCCGTGTGCGTTTGTTTGTCTGCAGGGAATCTGAGCGTCTGCTGTCGAACAAGCCAGTGGGCTGTTTCTTGATCCGTGTTAGTGAAAGTCGGTTTGGTTACACTCTGTCTTACAGGTGAGCTGACTTACATTGTTTGCATTCGGTAGTGACCAACGAGCGAGAGAGCAAGAAGGGGCGGGGGGTCAAGTAGGATGCCATTCCCGAATCTCGTTGGGCAACATCAATCTTTGCTGTCTGCGTGAAAATAGTTTTTAAATTGTTTGATTTTGTGGCATACCTGGCATTTAGCTGGTGCGTCTTGTAAGATCTCCGCCCCGCCCGAAACCTCAACTAAGAGCAGGTTTCTAAACTAAATGACGTTATGCGTTTTCAAACCTAACCAAATAAGGGACTCACAAATTCAATTGGCGGGAAATCCTTCTCGAGATTGTTGCGTGCCCTACATTTTCTCAAAAATGCTTGGACACCGTACATTTCGCTGTTGTAAGGAAGAAATGTCCAGAACATCCTCGCGTTATTGTTGAATTGAGGAGTAGCATTCGGAGACTCAGATTAGAACGCGATTAGGCAGATCCGTTACTCGTGTTTGCTCCCCGTGCACACAATACCACGAGGGTGTTTTTAACCTCGTATTTATGTCTTATTTTTGCGCTTAATTCCTTGATTGCTGCTCATGTGGGCCTTATTTATCTCACGTGGTTGTCGTTTTCAGGGGAAAGACCCGCTGTAAACACTACATGATCGACCAGACTCGCTCTGGGAAGTTTGTTATCGTTGGGATGTCTCGAGTCTACAAGTCTCTCAAGGAGATGGTCACTGTGCACAAGAAGGTACAAGCTTCAGTTCGTTCATGTTTATTCTGTTACATGGTTTACATTCGGATACAAGACATATTGTTATGGTCGAAAACCCACGCACGATAGTTGAATGAGCCTGCAGATTTTTTTGGCAGAGGCGTTGCTAAGTGGTATTAAGAATAGACTAAGTGTTATTAAATTAGACGAGATTTTGTTTGGCACAGTGTCAAAATACAAATTAATTAAGCTTTTTAACGGAAATTATCATTTGGAAGTACGTTGAAGTGCAATATATCAACATTAGATTCATCCAGACATACAAGTTAAAGCGACTTTTGACGGCTTCAAAATCCCTACACTGCACGTCTTATTCAGCTTAGAATCCAGCGACCCTGGGAAGCGAAGCTTACCCGACAAGGTATGAAGGCCCCTAGTGATACGCCCGCAGTCATTGCTGTATGCGGCTTTCGCCTTGTGGATGGAATTTCAACAGATCAGAACAGACGCTTTATTAACAAGATCAATTTGTCCTGCATTTGTAATGAATGTAACTGAAAATAGGGTCAAATAAGATTCCTCTTCTACCTGTGTTGTTTTCGGATTTGGTGCCGCATTAAACTACATAACCTATTCAAGGGGGGTTCTTGTTCTTTTTCTATTGGAATGGTCACACACTAGGGTTTCATTCTCAACCTTGCCGTTGAAACCACGTCTCTGATATCTTGTAACTCTAGGTCAGATGTGACTTTATAGAAGGGGACAACCCATATGAGTGAAACATTTCCTTTTGTTTTTGTTTTGTGTATCACACAGGAACCAATAAATACAGAAGGAGACATTCTAGTTGCACCATGCGGCCAGGTTAGTAGCTTTGACGGAACATGTGTCCTTTTGTCTTACATTTCTATCTCCAACTTACCGTGACCTTTAGACTGTTTTAGTTTAGACTGTTTAATCAACACATCTGTTTATTTATTTTTTTTGTAGGAATCAGAAGAAGAGGCAGATTATGTGGAATTGTTACCAAGGCGAGAAACTCAGGTGATTAGAAAAATTAGTCTGTGTTATAATATCCTGTCACTTTTTTATTATTATTATTACTATCACTATTACTATTACTATTACTATTACTATTACTATTACTATTACTATTACTATTACTATTACTATTACTATTACTATTACTATTACTATTACTATTACTGTTACTGTTACTGTTACTGTTACTGTTACTGTTACTGTTACTGTTACTGTTACTGTTACTGTTACTGTTACTGTTACTGTTACTGTTACTGTTACTGTTACTGTTACTGTTACTGTTACTGTTACTGTTACTGTTACTATTACTATTACTATTGCTATTGCTATTACTATTATTACTATTATTATTATTATTATTATTATTATTATTAAAAGAAAGTGAAGGTGAAGAATGATCATCGCAGTAAATTTTCCAATTTAAACAATTGGAAAGAAGACGCCTGAAAAAAAAAAATCAGGGCTTCAACAGGATTCGAACCCGTGACCTCCGCTATACCGGTGCGATGCTCTACCAACTGAGCTATGAAGCCACACATTGGGAGCGAGTCAATTAATTGAGTTCATATCTTCCCGTGAGGAGTGAAATGATGTGAAGTATATAGGAAATAATTCATATTCGAACTGCGGTTGTAGATGAATTATTATAACAATAATGAAAAAGGAGTGTTTATTGTGACAAAAACTAGAGCTAAGCTTTACAAAATGCTATAATATTTACATAATTTGATGTCTGTTAAACCTGTAAAACATGTTTCCGTATCTGATCATGATATCATGGTTACTACAACTAATACTAATACTTAACTACTATGATCATCATAACATTAATTAACATATTCCATACAAATTGGTATATACAAGGTAAAAGTAAGTAAAAGAAATAAACTATTAAAACCTATTTCAACAGTGTTTACATAATGGCTCCCTCCTGGGTTTCAACGTCAATATCAATGTTCTTAAAGTCACAAAAGGCTTTCCTTCTAGCTCTTGAACCTCTTAGGCAGATTAGTGCGGATCTTAGTAAAGCGAAGGATGTCCTTGGTCTTATCCAGGAGATTGTTTTAGCATAATGTTCTCCTTTCTTGATGGAGATCAGCTGCACCAGTCTGGAATGGTATTGCAAGCACTCGTTTCCCATGCCGCCTGTTGACGTGAAAATAAGGGGTGTAAAAGTTCCTTGTTCGATATCCAAAACCCTCCTCGCGTAAAGGCGCTTCTTCTCGTTCTCATCATTGCGGTATATCTGTTGGAGCTCTAGGTCCCTATACGAATCAGCATTAGGGTGACAAACCCTCACGTCAAAGAATGCTGATCGTTGGTTCTCCCAGAACCCGCGCGCATGAATATCTAATCTCGCATCTGGAGCTCGATTAGAACCTCTTCCCAGCTGTTCACCCGAGATGTCTTGCAGGACAGGCTCAATCTCAACATCGGTACAAACCATATTCAGGAGTTCGGCTTCTAAGTCCCTCAGCTCATTGTGACGTTGGGTAACGAATCCACCTCTCTTGCATATCATTGCGTGGTCCACTGTAAAAGCATCACCGCATACACAGGTGGAGGGGATATCATCAACCGGCCAATCGTAGCGCAGTTTGATTGCATCGCGGAACTATAACAACAATAATAATAATAATAATAATAATAATAATAATAATAATTAATAATTAATAATAATAATAAAAAAGACCACAAAACGAAAACCTGTAAATTTATTGACATGGCAGTACCATTAGACAAAAACAAATCCATGAAAGTCACTGAAAAACTATCCAAATATAAGGACTTGGAAATCTAAACAAGCCGAATGTGAGGCATGAGAACGGAAACGATACCAGTTATCATTGGAGCTATCAGAAAGGGACTAGAAACTTATCTTGGAACAATTCCCGGCTAAATAAACATCAGTGAATTACAAAAGATAACCTTGCTAGGTGCAGGACACATTTTGAGGAGGGTGCTATCAAGCTAAAAACTGGCTATCCCCTAGTGCCTCAGGACCATGGTTTGGTCTCGGTCCTAAGGACTCTAAGCAAACATTACGTGAGGACGATAATAATAATAATAATAATAATAATAATAATAATAATAATAATAATAATAATAATAATAATACTAATAATAATAATAATATATTTTTAATTTATAATTTGCCTTGTGCATAAACTAACTAACGATTTAATTACTTGATGCCAGGTTGTTAGCTTGTTTGTGAAATAACTTTTTGTTAAGTTCTAGTGTTCACATAGCAGCTCTTCCCACAGGCCTCCCCGGATTTCTTATAGCACTTAGTAGGAAGAACTTGTTTTTATCGAGAACTTCTTGGCGTTTCGGCAAATTGTGTTAATTTGGTACATTTTTTTTCACTCTATTTACCAACTTTGGGCGGCCTGTTACGTCACAGTCATACCAAGAGACCACTTCCGATTTGCCTTTTGCCTCTGTGTCAAAACGAGTCTCCGTGCGAAACAATTCATATGAAAATGTGTTCCCCCTACAGGTTAATTTTCATGCCAAAGAAACGCAGTTTCATACGACAGGTTTTGCACGAAGACTCGTTTTGAAACAGAGGCACAAGCGAAACTCGGAAATCGCCCATTTACAGCCCTACCAATTTAGAGTTCTCGCTTTTCTCCAAACTCAAACTATCAAATCTCCTTACTACTTATCGATATGGAGTGTGAATATCACTATTGATCGCACTGAGACGAAGCAGCTTAGAATTAGAGGGTTTAAAAATGACGTTTACGACAAACGGGAACTGAATTGCCTCTCATCTTTTTTTGGCATCCACTTATCCTTAATTCAATCCAACACAAAAATACAAAAAAGTTCTCCTATTCACAGAAAATATTCTCATTAAAGTCAGGAGCCAACAATGCGTTTCTCAAACGGCTAAACAGGAACAGCAAAAAGTTTCATTTTTGCCATAAACGTCATTCTTAACTTCTCTATTGAGACAATTCTGGTGATGCTTTGCCTAACCCGATGAATTGTATGCTCTTCTCTATTTATAACATGAGATTTGTATTTCTCTTTTCTTTATAGGAAGTTTCTAGAGTTCGTACTGTTAATTGGGACGATGAGGCCCCGCCCCTCCCTCCCAAGTCTCCTAGATCTCCTAAGGTGAAGGAAGAAACCTTACCACCACCTCTCCCTGCACGAAACTACCAGGTAAGTAACAAAGGCCAATATCATGCTCCCTGATTACATTTCCTGAGGGAACGTCTCCTGACAAACAGAGTATTAGCAAAACCTAATTGATAGCAAGAATGCTACTGCGGCAAAAGGGCAATGCCCTTACAATGACGTCCGGTACATTTATTGAGCAAGCTAGAGATCCGACATCAGACAAGCCAAGCAGCTTAATGCGTGGTCCTCTGCCCCCGCCCCCCGGGCCGGGGGTTACTCCCAGAAAAATTGGGTGGGGGTGTGCGGCTCGCTTCCCAAAGCCTTTACCCTATCTGCGATATTCCCCACCCTATTTATGACCTGACCAAAAATTCAAAACCCTATTTGTGACCTGGCCCTTAAATCAAAACCCTGTTTCAGACCTGTGTTACAATAGGGAGTTTAAGCAAATCGCTACGGCTGGCGCTGATACGGCTGCCGGAAGTAAATTTCCCCCAAAATGAGACACTGCGCATGTACGTTGGTTGCATCCAGCCGTAGCGTGAAATCTGACCACGCGAGTCGGGATGTTTTACCGTAGTGGCAAAGATTGCCTCTCATAAGCTTGTAAATCAGTATCCTGAAGTTACGATAAGTTTTGGCAAAGGTGTTGGAATGGCGAAGTGAGTCAAGTGAAATATTCGTGTTGAGCACGAGGTTGTTTTTCTTCGGTTAAGTTTGCTTTGAGGGTTTAGTCAAGATGTTTTATATCCGGACAACTATACGGTGCTATTTTGCCTCTTTAAGTATTGATATTTGTGTTCTTCGCTTGATATTCTTTGAGATATTTGTCTCTGAAATTGTATATTTCATCCATCAAATTGTTATGGTACAAAGTGTATGGCATTCGCTTTCGCTCAGAAATAATCTGCATGTTCGTCCTAGGAAGGCGAATAACGGCCGTTGTCCTTTGAGCGAAGCCATTTGGCTGTGGGAAACTAAATAAAAGAGATTCTAAACCCCTCAGCCGATGTTTCTTTCATCTTTGTATTTCGCTTTGCTTGCTAAACATAAAATTTGGCAAACCACCGAGACGTACTCTCCCCAGACCTTTTCAGTCACGGCAGCCGTAGTAGCACCAGCCGTAGTGATTTGCTTAACTCCCTAATTAGTTCCCTAGTTCAGACCAATGTTAAATTACAGTTAACATAATTCGTGAAGGGCTTTTGCTGATTTTCTTTCGATAATGATGAAAAAGTAGCTTCTTCTCAAAAACATACCCATATCAAGGCTAGAGTGCAAAATCCATACCCTATTTATGACCGAAATGGCTAAAATCAGCTCAAATCGACACCTTATTTATGACCAAAATGGCTGAAAAAACCATACCCTTTGGGGCTGCACATACCTATATAGCCCATATAAAGGAGTACCCCCCCCCCCTCCCATCCGAACGTTTTTAGAGTATTAGTATTATCACTTGTTTTCCTCATGGTCCAAATTGACAAATGAAAAATGTCCCAAAGGCACATCCCTACAGAAACGTGGCGCACCGCAAATGAAAACGTGGCGCATTCTCGCGTAAACTTGGGGAACCCGTTTTAAACTTGGCACATCCCTACGTAAACTCGTGGCATCCCCATATAAACGTCGCGCATTCCTAAATAAACCTTTGTACCTCTATTTAAACGTGGTGGACTTGAGGAGAAACGTGGCGCATCCCTGCGTAAACTTGAGGCACCCGCGTCCTTACAAACGGGGCGCGTCCCGTCGTAGACTTACGTTGAATAACTCGTGAGGGAAAATTTCGTTTAGAGATAATATATTTTGGGAATTTTGACAGTCATTTACTCTGACCGGCAAGTGCGATCAGATCACTGATGAGCGAGTTTCAAGCGGTCTGTCGTTAGTAATTGCCTACTTTTTCGGCTGGGTTTGCTTCTACTTTCTCCTGCGATTGATGGAAAAATTTACATCTTTCATTTTTCAAGCACAACGAACGTGGCATGTTTTTCCAGCCCACAGCAGTTAAACCAAAAGCAGGTCACCAATGTTTGTCACGGGTTGCATGTTTTGCTCGGACATAATTCTCCTTTCTTTTCTTTACAATGATTTTCTTTTTGGTTTACTTTAGGGAACCAGACTTCGCTGATCATGGAATGAAACCTTCAAAGTTATAGTTTCGAGTCTTCGTATTTATACTAATTAATGTATAGCCAGTAATCAGCCAGTTATCCGTCAGTTATCCGTCAGTAATCCGTCAGCCAGCTGGGATTCCCAGCATAGTTTTGCTTCGTTTTAATATTCTCCGTCAGCGTTCTGAGGCTAAAATAGTCTGTTAAGTAATTTTTTAACACACATCACATTCCTTGGAGGACTTATGTCGTTCCTAGATCTTCTCGCACATCTACGTAAATACCAACAAACGTCTGAAGATTGGATTTTTTTTACTAAAATATTGACGGGTTCCGATCTTTGGACTAAAGTTAGTAATTTAAAACATGCGTGTAACCATAGCAATGACCTAGTAACTGGACATATTTGTTTGAGTAGTTCGTACGCTCGTAGCGTCACGAAACACTATTTGTTATTTAATTTAAATTAGGAATATTTCAAAAAACGAGTAAATTAGAAATTAGCATTAGAAGCGACATCAGGAGCAGGCCTCCTGATAAGCGCTCAGAAATAATGTTTTCTTGCGGGGTATGGTAAATTTCAGAGAAAAAAATTCTGCAGATAGGACATTTTCATAATGACTTTTTCAGGAAAAATTTATAGTGAATTTAACGCGACTTCTATTGTAAAAGATGTCACATAGAATAAAACTCATTATAGATGGTCGGTTGGTTTTAATGTTCAGAATTAAGCAATATTTATCCTTTGACAAAAGGAAAATCTCTTATTAGTAAAGTTCTGCTTTCTGTAGAACATAAATATCTGTTTTCTACAGTGTAAACTCGTCTTTTTAATTGAGTAAGTTCCCATAGAAACTTGGGTGTTCCTATTTGAATGAGTGGGGCATGAGTCGGAGTACCAGCTACAAAATCTGAGGGAGCCAACAGTTTTCTTCACGGGTTGCTTAGCAACATCGCTTATCGTCATGTCGACAACCTATGGTACGCACTGTCGAAGTGCTCATGCCGTGTTCTGATTGGACAATAGTATCCAACACGTAAAATATTATAGGTGCCTGACGCTGATTTGAAAGTGCTGTTAAATACAACGTTAATATGAACTTGAACAAGACGTTCCGACCGAAAGCCTTCGCATTTCTAACTGAACGAAACTTACTACAACCTACCAATGACTGGTGACAAACTTTACACGAGACTCACAGCCAATAGCATCATGGCTAAACTGACCAAACACTTTCAACGGACCAGACTTATAACACCGTCCACTCACAAACTATTCACTACCCTCACCCGGACGATCACACTATACGAACTACAGCTACATATGTATATCACGGAGGAGCTACAGTATTGAACACCTTCATGTGTTTGTTGCATGGAATATTCAATCAAGATAATAGTAGAAAGCCTTGTTGAAGCTTGTGAAGGCAAAGACTGGTTTCCATGTAATCGCTACGATCGCTGCAAAAGACGTTCAGCGATCATTGAGATCATTTGGAAAACGCTTTCCAGCGATTGCAGCCTCAACGATCGCTGACATACTCAACCTCGTTCCCAGGGTCCTTTCTCTTCCTCCCTACTTTCTCGAGGGAGGAAGAGAGAGGACCCTGGGAACGAGGTTGTGACATACTCTGAAGGAGCTACGTCAAGTTTGCGCATCTTGTAAACTTACGACTAATTTTTTTTTTTTTTTTAAGTTCCTTGTTTGTAATCCATGTCAGTCTTCTCAATCCTTAACCATGCTTGTTCCTTTAACCCTTTGGTTACCAGTTACGCATATACGCGTAATTTATGGTCGTGCTCTTTGCACCACTTGTGACGTCATCAATTTAAATGTCACCAGATATTATTGATAAGCGGATAGTAGAGCTAGGATAGACCTTTCAGTACAACGGTCGATTTTGGATATCGACGACATTCAGACGTAGCAAGTTGAAAAGCAACGTTATCAGTTTTGGTGCAAAAATGGTGGTAAAATGGTCCACTATGCCTATAATTGATCAAGGTCCATTTCTAGGTTTTGCCCATAATTAACACCCAACTTTTTACAGCAGCCAGAAAGAATATGCAACCCAAAAGGTAGCGAGTGTAAAAGGGCCGAGGAAAAGAGGAGAGGGCCGAGAAAAAAAAATTGAGAACGGATAATGGCAAAAATTCCAAATTTTGTCTTATGCGCATGCACCAAATTGAAATATTGCACAATTTTGTACCTAATCTTCGAGAAATCGATCATTTTGGTAAAACATAGCCTTTTAGCAAAACTTAGGCCCATTTAGCCTCGCGACAACCAAAAAAGCTGATTAAATGGTTAAAAACGGTTAAGGGTTAAGGTTTATTATTATCTCTTTGGTATTTTTCTACCTTTATAAACTAGTATTTTCACGTTTCCTTAAATTTAAGGGTAAGTTTGTACCTCGACGATCGTAGCGATGGTATGGAAACCGATAGTCGTCGCGATTATGTGGAAAGCAGTCTTAATCGACTTGACCATAATTGCCGCTTATTGTGATATCTTTGTTTAGAGAATTTTAAGTAATCTTGCTAACAATTAAACCATGTACTCAACTAATTAAACAAACTGAGATCCCTCGGAAATTTATTCACGTTTTAATCAGGAGACCATGTTCCAGGGTGTAGCAGAATTTTATTTCGAAATGACAAGGCAAGGAATGAAGTAGTGCATTTTACAGGTACCATACCCCAGGCCTACTTTTACAAGCACCAAAACAGTTTAACACCAAAACTGTTCATTTAGGACTTACTTCTACCATTCCGAAACCACAATAAGTCGAAGTACTACTCATATCCTTGTTCCAAAATGTTGAAAATCCGCTCCTCTGAGGAATCACTCTGGGAGATATCTTACTTTCTATAGCGTAAACTATCTAGGTTTTCCAATGCATTCATTTATACTCGGAGCATATCCCAACGAAACGAGCCCAAAATACCCCAAGATACTATGCAAATTTAAGAACTCGCTTTTCAGAAAAAGAAAAGACTCGAGAAGAAAGAAATTTCGCGGATTCCGGTAATACTGTTTCAAAACTTTCTTTAAAGATGACTATGGCTTTTTGAGTCTTTTTCGTAAAGTATGGCCAACTTACGAGAGAGGTCAAGGTGACCGCTGACAATTTAGGTTATCAAAGAAAACTGTGCTGGTGGAGCGAGCATTAGTATTACTGACAATATAAATAAAGGTTTTCAGGACGAACACACAACAACTTCTTTTGAGAAGATATAATAGATTAATAGCTAAAAATACGGAATAATCTCGACACGCGTAAATTCTAGTTAGTAAAATCATCTTTCATATCTGTGGGTATCAGACAACCTCCAACCAATATTGTTCTCAATTATTTCAACAAGGGAAGTTGCTCCATGAGTTCATCTGCACCACAAACAACTGTAACAGACGAACTCTATAAAATATCTCTATACTGGTTCTAAATCACTTTCTCTTGGGTCCTAACTAAGTTATTTGCCCTTAAAATCTCGGGACATTTCTCTATACACAAACTGAGTCATCTTGAGAATGAGCCAATGGATTAACAATTGGATCAGTAAGGCACCAAAGCCCTTGTAAAATCCTCCGACTCCTTCATCCCTCCAGATGGAGCGGACACAGTCCAACATACCGTCATAGTTAGTACACAGCGGTACCACACCGCTACCAGTGTCCAGATCATCAATGATGGTCCGTGTGCCCTGGACATAGAGCTGATTAAGAACTGTCTCCAGAGGATACAACAAGAATTCTGGGATGAACAAGGCCAGAAAATTGGCCACAAGCTCTGGGTAGTATGTCTGGGCCATGTCTGTGGGACCTGGAGGTTCTTCATCTGATGATGTAGGGGCAGTATCAGGTGATGTGTGTATGCCCCTACCCTTCATTTTCAAAAGTACCAAGTGTTGAATCAATGTGCCCAGAATGTAAGAGAGCAAGCCGTGAAGTATTGTGGGCAGCACCAGGGTCCACATGGGCAGGAGGCGGCCGTGTCGACCTGAAGATCTATCCCAGCCAACAATGCGGTACATCCAGTCTTTTAAGCTGTCCAGTATGTTGTCTTGGTCACGTGTGAGGTCGCTCTAAAGGAAATGGAAGTGAGTAAATAAGTCATCTGACATGCTAAACGAAAAGGGAAATACATGGCCAAACGAACTACACTGCAATAGTTTGTTCATGAAAACTCTCCATCGATGCACAAACAATTTTAGTGAACAAATTTTCAAAGACTACCTCAGAATGTTTGCTTCTTAATTCAGATCAAGAATTACTGGTTGATACTGCTTTAGTTGCTATTCTATTTCTAACCAAGACGTTATACTGAAATGTTGCAGGGAATATTGTAGAGAAGATGTACAGAGGATACACACACACAAAGAGTTACTGTTAGTTGAAAAAAGTACTGCTAGTTGGCTGACCAATCACAAAACAGCACAAGCCTTCAGCAAATTGCCACGTCACGACACGTTATGTTAGCAAGCAACAAACTTGCCATTAACTGCAGGCTCAGTCAATTTCTGACATCAGTCTACCAGAAAGCATAATTTCTATTAATCTTGCTCTCCAAATTAAGGATGTAAAGTTTAATATGAAATGTGTGGGCAAAAGTGTGCAAAAATGCTAATTACCTTGACTGTTTCTGTTAAGCTTGCTGCTGCGACTGGCATACTAATGGCCAAACTTAATCTGCAAGACATTAAGACACCAGTATATGAAGATATTCTGTCTGGTGAGATCATTCAGGAGACTGTAAGCAGGACAAAATATTTGCAAAGGAGAAGTGTCAAATCAAGGGAGGTGAAAAGGGCAGCAGTTCATGAACATCACGTAACAGCTATACTGATGACTTGTAAACCCTTTAGTGACACAGTTATTAATAAACCTATGCAAAATGTAATTTGGAGCACATCCCATAGCGGGAATGACACCTCTCCTGAGCAGACATTCCATCATGGCCTAAAACATTAACAGACTGTATTTTTAACCTCCCATACACATGTACATGTATATGATTGTAATTAGAAGCTTACAGCTGTAGTTATGGTCCTGGCCACACTCAATTCAAGTGCAAAAGGATATTACCCTTTTAAAAGAAGATGGCCTCCTACTTCTTTACAAGAACTCTTTCTATCAGGAGTTTCACTGAAAAAAAAAACAACAATAACAACATAGAATTTAGAGCAATTCGTTGAACACATCAATTCAGGAACCTTATTTTCAGCTAAGCAGCTCCACCAAGGAAAGTCGGGCTGGACTGGTACAAGTTCCTTTGTTTTGGAAGTCCCACTGCGTAACTTGCGTCCCAGCATAATTAATTCCGTACCATGGGACCAGATCGTGCAAAGGGTCTATTCAGAAAACAGTGTTCTGCAGCCTTTTGGGTGTGGCATGACATGGTTAGGGTGTGTTACACCAACAGTTGGGGTTAAATAAATCTTCCTATCTGCTACTTATACCTGAATCTGTAACTGCAATTTCCATTATTACTACCACAATAAAGAGAGTTTGATTGTTACAGGATATGTATGTCACACAGCTCAATCTCGCACCTCACCATTTTTTGTGCCTAGTACACAGGCTACCCACCTTTGCCCCTTTAATTCTTGTTACTATCTCAAAGAGGGCTGGCAAATGTTTTAAACACACATCATGTACTTTGCAGAGATATCTTCTTAATTTGATTTGTAAGGTTAAAAAGCATTTGTGTAGCTCTTTCCAAGCCCCACTTTTGAACATTTGTAAGCATTGTGAAAGAGAAGCATTATTTTAATGTGCCTAACAATGTACTGCTTTGTGACACATTGTACTGATTTCACAAAGTGACATTGTTCTATTGTGTAACACAGTGTTGTGCTGTGCAACTTACTGAGGTAGATGAGTCAGACTGCTAATTGCTGCTTCACTAAAGAAATTGACAGCACACACGACATAGGTACTTCCACAACCCTTCCACAGAGCACCATAACCCTGCAATGAAATAATCACATTAACAAAATTATGTCATCACTACAAATAGCACACTTAGTGTCCCAAGACAGCCATGTTTTCAAAGCTGGCATCTGTTCAGTATGGTCTAGAAGTCTCTTTCTGAATAGCATGTATGCGGATGTCAGAAGGAAATAGTATACGTCTGCAGTTTGAATGGCTATCAATGAAAAGTATGGTTGGCTGCAACAATGCTGTTTTATGGTTTGAATGTGTTCTGTTGGTTTCTCCTGTAAACAATGAACTGTCCCAAGATTCAGGTTAGTTCACTCAAATTTAAATTACTGGCATGCTCAAGCCTGGTTCTCACTCTGCAAGCTAATAACAATCTTTGCTGCCTGAGAATGACTCCATTTTTTTAGTAACCTTCCTAACTGAATATCATTGCAAAATGATTGTAAAATTACTTTAAAATAAGGAAGAGAAACTCCCTTGAAGCAGACAGCATGCATAAAAAACATTCTGCATTATGTCACAGTTTCAACTCTCGTGTCAGTTCTATCCTGATATGTTCCATTAGATTTTATTTCAACTGACCTGGTTTCGTCTCACACGGAGTAAAATCTGGAACACAGTGAATGGTGACAGGTGGTACTTCCTAGCACCATGATTTACCTGATGTACAAAAAAGTTATACAAAAAGTTATCAGAAATATTGTACAATTCAAAGATACTTGCAATTCCACAAAATTTCATATGAAGCTTGCAGATTGTGGTAAACCTTATGCACTCCTGGAAATATCAGTGCAAAATAAAACTACTGAAAGACACTTTTTTCTTTGGGCAAAGAAAAACTTGCTTGTGGATCTTTATCTAAAGTTTAAAGCTCACCCTCACTGATGATAAAATCTAACACAGTAAGTACCTGGCATTGTCTCCTGAAGACTGTGAATGGATGTGTCAGAAACTGTGCAGCTAGAATACTAAAAAACACAATATATATTCGATTAGTTGCTTTATAAATAACTAGAAAATTATTTGCAAATTTATAACAAGATAGGAAAGGACTTCTGAATCTAAAGAAGAGACAAGTTCATCAAATTAAAAGGCAAACAAAAAAGAAAACTCCATAATGTCAGTCCATCCATTTCACAAGCAAGCTACTGAACCTCTTGCCATGTTATGTCCCATAACCCAAATAATAGTGTGATATATTTGTATGGATGCGACACAATGAAAATGCCAAACTTTCTGGATCTTAACCCTAACATGTAAACCATTAAAATTGCTTCTCTTTATATGAGATGATTTCTTACAGAAAGACTGTTATGATTATACATTATATGCAAATTATGTTCATACAAGCATCAAATTTATACAGGCAATAAAGAAGATTTTGTCACTGCCAATAAGGAAAATATAATAAAGATAATAAAAGTAACTACATCATCATGGTTACCTTCCAGTTCCAATGGCAAAACCAACAAGTCTTTGTGTACTTTCTGTCAAGGAAAGAATTCAGAAAACTTAGTTATTACAGGTAGTTTTCACTCAAGAGTTGAACACAAACTGGAAAGTTTCTTCTCTGCCAACAGTACAGCAAGGTTCTACTACAACCCTTTTATGTGCGTGTGTGTCTGTGTGTGTGTGGAAAGGGGGGGGGGGGGGGGGAGAGGCAGGGGAATCAGGGCCTCCGACTTCCTGTACCTGCTACCTGTACCTATACTTCCTGACTCCCACATTTTCCCATCCTGTTCCTGTCCCCTGTAAATCAAGAGACTCAAACAAAACCCAATCATTTAACTGTGCAATTCTTAGGCATTTCCTTTTTTTAATAATCTGTATTCAGTCTGGCTTGTCTTGCTCACCTCCTTTGACAGCTCACATGACACACATGCACTTATGCCGCCTGGCATTTCGTGATCTTTGACATAACTACCGTAAAAGGGTTTACAATTTTGCAGGAAGTTAACCTCCTTCTTAGCTGAAATGCGAACTTTTGTTTGTTTTTTGGTCAGAAGTCTCAGAAGATGCTAAATGCAAGTCAAATAATATTTGGGTTTTTATGTTGAAAGTAATTCTAACATATACATAAATGACAATAATTAGCATTTTGCATTTCTCTCCTGCTTCCCACCTTCTCAGAACTCCCGCTTCCCATCATCTTAGAACTCCCGCTTAAACTCTTTAACCTCCTATCTCCCAAACCCCCTTACCTTGCAAATGGATACCTTGTGTGTTGTTGTTTATGACAAAATGCAAACTGATTTTGTTTTAGATTTGGCAGTGTGATATAACCGGTGGAAAAAACAGCTTTAATATGTTGTCTAAATTGTACTAGGGCTCTGTTTTATGTGACTACTAATTGATCATTCCTTAATTAGCCAAATACCAGCATTTAGTAAATAAACTAAATAGCAAGCCTGCTATGTGATATAGGCGGGCAACAGGCCCCTTCTACTGTTTTGTTATATTTTAATTTTGATAATTTGACCTTGATTTTCAACATTTTGGATACATACATATAAATACCTAACAGTAAAGCTAATAAATGTAGAACGAATATCTTCAATATTTGACGATGGAAATTAAGTTATATAATACATTCTAAGTTAACTTGTTATTTTCTTCGCAATTAACACTGGGTTCCTGGCATTTGCACAACTAGTTTACGCGTTCTTGGCTGAATCACTCACCTATCTGATGCTCTTTTGGTGTCTTCCCATTGATAGACGATAAAACATTTTGTTGCGCTACTGTTTCCTGGTCATCGACGGCTTGTTGCCGCGAAAGAGGCAAATTTTCCCTTTCAATGCCCCTCAGTCTGTCGTACACCATTTTGATTTTTCCCGTCAACTTCTTACCCAGTCCTTCGACCGTGCTTCATCCTCTTGTGGGGCCTGGGGATTAACGAGGATTTTTTCACTCGTCCCCAGGGATGAAGAGAGGAAGGAGAATATACATCTTAAGGACCCCTAAAAGCTATGTAATGCAACTATACCTCTATATATTCCATTTACGTATAACATGAGCTAATTATTTTGTGCTCTGACTAAACAATTTAATCGGGTCCAGAGTCAGTCGTTGAAAATAGTTTGTACTACAGTACAGCAAACAGTTCTTTCCAGAACTACCCTCGCCCGGACGATCACACAATACGAACGTCTTTGTTTCTGTAAAACTGATGTTTCTGTTGTCCAGGCTCACTCACTGCAAAGCAATACTGAAGATACTAGAAGCGTAAAAAAAGCCAGAGCAATTTACACAGCTGAGAAAACCTCATTTCCGAACGTTCTTCAACGCGAGAGAGCACATTGAAAACAGCGCATGTTAATTTCTCCATTCGCACGTAACCACAATCCCTTGCGCCTTTGATCTTACCGCTACCACAACTCCTTGCGTTTTGCAAAAACGCGTTCAAGGCCGTTCTCCCGATTAGAGAGCTGCCGCGTTCGTTCGCTTCAGGCTCACTCACTGAGGCAGCAACAAGTTGACCCTCTGGCCGGTAGTATTTTCAGGATCCTACCGGCCAGAGGGACAAGGCAAAGGAAGTTTGAATTCAGGACGGCTGCCGAATCAAGAGCTCAATAAAAAATTCGTCCTCAAGGAAAGACTTATTTAAAAACTCTTGTGTCTAAGTCAAAGACGTCTACAGTGTCTACAGCGTACAAATTTACGGTTTAAGAACTAGAAGGGAAGATACCTAAAGAAATATACAGCATTTGCCGCACGATTCACTGCTTTACTCTCTACACATTATTCTTAACATGTCAGGTAAATAAAAACGTACTTGTCTTGTTGATCAACATAGTTTTACCACTGGCAACTAATTCGCATATTATATGATTGGTACTGCTATAGTCCGCCATCAGTTTCCGAAAACTGCTCAACTCGGAACTCACTCCTAGTACTCCTCGGTTGTCCATCTTGGACACAACCGAATGATAAGAATGACCTGGACCACATTCAGTGATCAGCGGTATCTGTGAAACCATGGGTTTATGGGGGTGCTCATTCTCGCGGACTCAGAAAAGTTGGTGCCGTCCTTGAGCGCTTTCCATTCGACCAAAAATTCCGAGATTTCCGGTCCGAAATTAAATGGAACGTAAAAATTCCGGGAAAAGTTGTCGAAAATTTAGGAATACCTTTTGAGTGCACCCTCTTTGATGGAATTTCCGGAATTATCGAAAATTTTGTGTTCCATTCGCAAGAGATGTCGGATTTAGTCTCCCTACCGAGCGTGAGCTCACGTGGACACTTGAAAAAGCAATAAAGGCGGGCGGAGCAGCGTATCAATGCTCAGCGTGTAGCTTTGTGTCGAACGATTTCAGTCTTTTTCTACAGCATCAATGCAGCAATTTGTTTCCTTCAACCAGCAACGGTATGTTACAGCTGTAGTTATGCTTTTTTTTTTATCTTGCTCGAATTACGCTAACTTCGACTTTCGCTCGTCAGTAGTTCTGTTCCCGCCGTTTTGCCATTTTGTTAAATCAAGTTAGCACAAAGCAGACAACTGCAGCCAGAAGTATTACGTCGTCGTTGCTATTGAGAATGGTACAACTTATTGTTTCACAGTCATCCTGCTCTAAAGCCGCGAAAATGTTCAAAAAGTTCGCCATTTTTAAACACAACAAAGTTTCACCCAGCATGCCCTGTGTTGCAGAGCACGTGACCTCGAATTCTGGGAAGCGGTCGGACGCGTTCCATTCGACCAGCGAAAATTCCGAAAATTTGAACGGGTGATTTTTGTTGAATGGAAAGCGCCCCTTGTTATCGTAAGATTTCTGTTTGTCTCAAGGCCGTTGCCTAAGGGGGACTGAACAACAAAATTCATAGGCCTTAAATAAAACAGACCCCTAGTTTGCTCAGGACCACGCTGCATTCCGTGTGAGTGCCAAAGTTGAGTTATGCAAAAACATTCAAAGTAGTAGAAAAGCATTGCTTGAAATCCATGACAGTAACATTCCAAGCACCTACGTAGTAAGACCCTAGGCCCTTTCGTTTATGGCTACTGGCTTCTGGCGTGTCTCCTCTTCCCGTTCCCTGGAGCGAGGAGAGACCCTGGGAGCGAGGTTGGCTTCTGGCCAGCCTGTGCGAGAATACTAACTTTTATTTCTTTCGACTCTTCTCCACGCGGTTAAAACATAACGTCATTACATCAGTTTTACTATTAGCTAGGACTAAGCGAAGGAAACTAAATAAACATACTAGTTTCACTGAAACAATCCAATACATAGTGACTATTATATTCCTATGTGAAAATTGCTACTCTGTAATGTTAATGAATAATTGAATTATTTCTCAGAAAACCGGCCATTTCTCGGAGACGCTACGTCTGAAGTTTGAAGTAGAGCTGTAATCCTGTGTTACTCTCATATATATGTTTCAGAATGTAGTGTGGGTCACATTGACAGTACATGGACATAATGTAACTCGAAAGTAACTGCTGCGCTACAGCGATAAACGACTACAAGATTTGTCGCGACAAATACCTCAATGACCTACTCACATTCATTGCTTCTTGGCCGGAAATGACTGGAGGAACTGTGCATATTGCCATGTCAGTATGTCAGTTATAACAATGAAGTACTCAATCCAGAGTTTCAAATAATTTTTGGATCTGGTGCAAGCTCTAAGTGATGGATAGAAAAAGCGATATAGAGTACGAACCGGCGTTTATGGACACACTTGCTAATTGGTTGAACAACACATTTATGATCCAGTAGTCAACGAACAGTAGTTCATTTCTTTATCGCGAAATGCCTTAATTTGCTCTGAAGTTTAATTAAACGTTTACTGCTTCCACGAGGGACACCACAGTTAGGCCTAAGAAAACTACTGAGCCCATCAATCCAATCACAGAGGCCAAGATCTTAGCACACGAAACATCGCAACAGGTTTCTTCGCCTGCACCCCATCCAAACAATTTTGCCATGAAACATATTCCCAGCTTCAAGTGTGCTGTAATGCTGCAGGCTTGTAAGACGATGAATTGCCAGTAGGGTTTGGTTTTGATAAATTGCGAAGTGTAAATCCAAAACAATATACCGCTTTGAATGTCATCTTTAAGGAAAAGTTCCAGAGCCGATACCCATAATTCAAGTGCGACGAATTTGCGGTTGCATTTCTTGTCACATCCACGATCGCTGAAGATCGAAAATTCACCATCTGAATACTTAGCGGATCGGTAGCTTGCATGGTGAATGCAATACCAGTGGAACGTGATGTAATATCCGTACGTCACGATCATGATTATGCTGAACACAGTACCGGTAACACAGCTGATAAAAAAGAAGATCATACATTTATCAAGACTGCTGCTTGCCGAAATCAAAATTCCAAAGACTGTGTCGTCTTCGAATAGTTTACGATAATTTAACCAATCGAAACAAACGTCGCAACCATGATATAGAATCAAACCGAGGTAATATAGAATCTTCAGCCAGCAGCAGAGCATATACATTGTGGATGTTTTCTTGGAACAACAGTAAGTGACAGCTTGCTACCCCGTCCTTCAGACAAAAACTAGCACACAAGCGGGATGCGTTGCGTAAACAAGTTCAATTTCGTACCCAGACTCTTTACTCCCTAGCGACGGGTGAAAGCGGAACAAGCCACGGCGGAAGGAACGGCAAAATTTTTCGCCAAAAAGCAAAACAAAAGCTAAGAACAGAGCGACACTGACAAAATTTATGTAAACATAAAACTGCTTTCAGAAAAAGAGTCAAAATCAAACTAACGTTAAAGAAAATCTAACTCAGCGAACAATTACAACGCCGCAATCATTACCCTCTCACGTAGTCGTTTTCAGGGGTCATATTCACCGCCTCCTCACGACTCCCCTGAAGGCGACTGCGTAGGAGGCCTCAAAGTCATCCGAAGGTGGTGGAAATGCTGGAAGTAGTATCAAAGCGAAGTCGGGACGGCCACTGGTGTTGTGAAAAGCAATGATAGAACATAAATTGAACGCTACTGGAGCCGAAAGAGGGACTTTGTACGACGTAGTTTAAGCGCAACACCTTGTATTCCTGAAAATGGCGCAAGTTGAAACGGTCACTTCAATGAACTTCAGGTTTTGCGTCAGTTTTACACTTCAGTTTACTGAGATTACCACCACTACAATAGTGACTTGTCTTCTGAACCCACGCAGCCTCATTCCTCTCTTCTTGAGCAATTGTAAATATGGAAAAAGAATGCTTATGAAACTATAAATAAAGAGAGAGAGGCTCATCGTGCAAGCGCATGGGCCTCAATGTCGTTAGAGGAAAAAACAGGGTCAGTCTGCGAGAGAAACAAAAGAAATTTTGTTTTAATAAAATGGCGATATAACCCGCTGGTATTAGTTCTCATATTACAGTTCAAGTTACATGGTGAATTCAAAGACCGACACACAGCTTAAAAACATAAAATAATTAAAGTGGTACTATGATCAAATTTTTACCCATTGATTTTTTAGGTGTATCACATAGACTTCCATGAAAGAATAAAAACGCCATTTACCGTTTTCAAATATCTGCATTAGTTCCGGAAATATTTAAGTTTGAAAAATGTGTAAAATATGCAAATGAGATGACTGATGACGTCGTAAACTCAACCCAATATTATATTGAGTATATAAATAGAGCTATCTCGCTCAATTTGCAGCAGAATCCATTGAAACTCGGTAGGCTAATAGTTCTACAGGAAACACACCTCCGCCAAAAAAAATTATGTTCCCACGGCAACTCACTCTTTTCCATTCCCCACCCACGTGATTTCAATAACTTAGTGATTTTCAGCTTAAAAAACATTAAACGAGGCCACGAACTCGAGCTAACATCATTATATGCTTGCTGGATAGTGCGTTTGAGACACCATTAGCAAATATCAAAATGGATCGCTAAAGGTGGCCAGAAAAGCCTTTAATATTGGGGAGGTCTGGAACCCAGTATGTTGCCATGATAACAAAACTGTTAAGTTTGAATAGGAACAACTAAGAAAATGGCATAAGAGCCCATGGAAAATATACACGTTCTACATTTAACTGACATTTTTTGTTGTTGTTTTCGTGTAAACGACTACAAAAATACGGGTGACAGTTCCTTAGAAAACTAAGCTGTTCCAGATGGTTTAATCACTAATAATCACTCCAATCAAATTGTCTCTCACTGTTGTTTCAAGAAAACAACATGTCGAGACATGATCCTTAGTAATTACAGTCTTAACTCAGTTTTCAGTAAATGAAGTTGATCAAAAACGAATCAGTTAGTCTTTGCTGCGTGAAAGCATTCGGCAACCGACGCGAAAATGTGCTCTGGAGCTTGAAAACGTCCGTTATGGACACAATGGTGAGAACCAGACACATTCCTGAGGCTATGAATCCAATGAAGCAAGCAATGACCTTGAAAATCGCCTTGTCACCCAGATCGCTATCGTTGATTGCCGCAGCAACAGAGATATAACGCTGTTAACGCAAAATGCAAGAAAACTATCCTATCCATCACTTGTAAAGTTTCAGTTGATCGCAAACAAACGACATTTTTGTCGTTTTATATAGTGTCTTGGTTTCTCCTACGATATAGGGGACGCAGCTTTCACCATCATAGCAAATAGGGAGGGACAAGATGGTGAAGATCAGAAACACAAGTGAAGCTAACGATCCAACTGAACACGGGCTATCTTTAAAACGAGGAACGGGGAATCGGGGAATCGGGGAATCGGGGAATCGGGGAATCGGAGAATCGGGGAATCGGGGAATCGGGGAATCGGGG
>NC_138145.1:29764939-29854939 GCF_964199315.1 Orbicella franksi
TCATTTCCCATTCCCGTTCCTCATTTCCCATTCCCGTTCCCCATTTCCCATTCCCGTTCCCCATTCCCGTTCCCCATTCCCGTTCCCCATACCCATTCCTATTCCCCGATTCCCCGATTCCCCGATTCCCCGATTCTCCGATTCCCCGATTCCCCGATTCCCCGATTCCCCGATTCCCCGATTCCCCGATTCCCCGATTCCCCGATTCCCCGATTCCCCGATTCTCCGATTCCCCGATTCCCCGATTCCCCGATTCCCCGATTCCCCGATTCCCCGATTCCCCGATTCCCCGATTCTCCGATTCCCCGATTCCCCGATTCCCCGATTCCCCGATTCTCCGATTCTCCGATTCTCCGATTCCCCGATTCCCCGATTCCCCGATTCTCCGATTCCCCGATTCCCCGATTCCCCGATTCCCCGATTCCCCGATTCCCCGATTCCCCGATTCCCCGATTCCCCGATTCCCCGATTCCCCGATTCCCCGCTCTCCGTTTTAAAGATAGCCACTGAACACGCGATACACTTGATACATGAATATTTGTACGCATCTTCTTTGCCTTTACCACATTCACATAATTTCGCGATGAAACATACGCATCGCTTAAAGTGCGCAAAGATGCTGCAGGCTGAAAAGACGATGAAATACCAGCCGGGTCGCGATTCCGTCAGATGTGAGGCGTAAATATAGAACACGATGACGCTTTGAATGTCATCCTTAAGCAGTAACTCCACAACCGAAAGCCACAATTCCAGCCTATTGGGACGGCGGTGGTCTTTATAGCGACATTCAGTACAACCATCGAGGAAGCACTCCCAGTGGAATTTGATGTAATGCCCGTACACCGTTAACATATAAATGTTGATGATCAAACCGACAGAAGAACTGAAGAAAAATAGGATTTTACATGTATTGACTTTGAATTCTTCCTTATCGTCGTATAGGCGAACATAATTCCACCAGTCGAACAAAGAATCGCAAACCATGTAGAGAATTAAACCATCATAATAGAAAATCTTCCCCAAGCAGCATAATGTCTCCATCCCGGATTACTGTACTACCCCGGCACCCGGAGGTAACATGACCACAATGCTCGGGGGTCCGAGTGACAGATAAATTCTTCGACCGTGCTTCGTCCTCTTGTGGGGTCTGGAAATTAACGAGGATTTTTTTACTCGTGCCCAGGGAGGAAGGGAGGAAGGAGAACAAGTTATGTGCATAACTGCGATGATCAGTCATGTCTTCATAGATGATCAACCATGCCAAGATTTAGGTCTGTGCGGTACCTGCGTTATTTGTTGGGACATTTCACCCCAATGCCCCAATTTACCTATTGAGGCTCTGTGTCAAACGAGAAACTGCAAGGGACCGCATACAATAAACGCTGCCAACGTAGGATCTACAAGAGATCCCACGTTGGCAGCGTTTATCGTATTTGTGCATTTTAATTTCGGGCCGCAGTTCTTTTAGATCCGGTTCGCTGCGTTTTTAAAGCATGGTGCTGCCTATGCATTCTAGTGTTTAGGCTGGCCTTGTCAAGCCACATTTATTTTTTGCATTTCGAGACACCAATCGTGACACTTTGTCTCCTTGCGCCCCGAAACACGTGCTGTGGCAACGCATGTTTCGGGGAGCAAGTGAGTTCAAAGTACGGAACTTGATATAGTGAAAGGGTCACTTTGCAAGTTATGTGCGTTGGCTCTTGGGCTGGCGTGACATATTTTCGCTACACAGTGCTAATGAGTCCCAAGAAGGACGAAACAGCTGTCCACTGTTGCGATCTTACTTTATCAGTTCTTGTCATGTTTTACGTCTCGAAACGTCTTTCACGTAGTATCGCAGTCTATTGTTTGTGTCAAAGTTAGTGTCCCACTGGATGGTGGGGGCCAAAAAATAACAGAGACGTCATCTCAGCAACCAATTTGGTGAGCACAGACGCGCAATCGAAAAAGCCGTTACACCACGACACATTGATCAACCCACCACCGTTTCAGATCACTTTATCCGTCCTGCCGATTCCATGGACAAAATAGAACTCGCTCCTCTCGAACTCATCAACTCAAATAGGGACAGGCAAGAGAAGCGTTTCTGATCTCAGAGGGCAAGACCCTTGAACCTTCTTGGTTTAAACAGGCGTGATGGAATTTAATTGCCTTCCCGAGGAACGAGCGAACGCATCCTAATTTTGTTTCAGCCTGTCTGCAGCCCCCCAAAAATCGAGATTTTTTGTGAAGACCGCCCCTCTAGGTTTTTTCAGAGGCTTTCGGCCTCGTTTTCGTATCCATCCGTTACGTCATTCTTGTTCTCTTTTGTGGCTTCTTCCGTTGTTTTCGACGTTTTGGGGTTTCCTTTGAACTGGTTTTTCACTCTGATTGCATTCGACCAAAAAGGGAATGCAGCTAATGCAGAATGTAGTGACGCTTTTCGGCCGGGCGAAAAACAAATTACATCATCGCAAAGCACGTGTTTACGAGACGATTTGCTTTTTCCATCGTTCGGGATCGCTCGTTTCTAGTAGTTTCGACTCTGGATCGTGCGGGGCCTGTTTGGTCAGGATGCGAGATGACGTGCTTTTGTTCTGTTCATGAACACGACTTTGAATCGCCTTGGCTTTGGGAAGTTAACCGTGGGAACAGCCATATTTCATTGGGTATATTTTAATTACATTTGTTTACTTTAATATTACCAGTGGCCTCAAATAGTTTAGTCTGTATCTATATCTAGCGAAGGTCAAAATTGAATCGATGGAAGAGTACTCTGAAGCCAAGACCTATAAGAGTAAGCCAGAACTAAGGAGCAGCAATGTAAATGCTGACTATTTTTATTCATCAGCGGAAGTAATAAATAAAAATAAATAAATATTTGTGCTTCCAGCTTAGAATACTAGATGTAACACAAGTATTCTTTTTAAAAATTAACCTTTATGCTTAAACATTACCAGTAAAAGTGAAAATGAGATGTTTAGCATGAATTTTGAAGGCAAATGTTCCATTAAACTTGTGGGTTACCGAAACTGGAGCCGTCACGAAACGTGGCATCAAAGGTCACCGTCATCAAATCGTATTTCAGTAAATGACTGTCTACTTAACTTCAGTGTAGCCCCTGAAGAAGGTTACTCCTGTCTAACCGAAATATTGGGCATTTAAGTTACCTTTTTCAGCCATCCGGTCAGCCTTTCAATTGGTTTTATGCTTTAAATAGCAGAAACAAGTCTCTGTCATTGAGTTTTGAAACGTTATTACTATAGACCGTGACCATGTTGGTGCCCGTCGGCCTCGGGATCATGAAAATAAGGCTCTTGACGTGACTGAGGCCTCGAAGGTTGGCGACCACTCTCACACGCCCAAAGAGCTTGATCCTGTCTGCTGTCTGTTCTATGACATATATGTACACTGGAGCGGATCCAAACCTTGAGCTATAGGGACGGGGTGCGGGGGGGGGGGGGGAGGGGTGGAGGTGTTGGGGTGGGCGATTTTTTTTTTTACCCAAATTAAGGAGGGCCAGGGCTCCCCTTGATCTGCCACTGATGTATGTGTCTGTTATAGACATAAATCCAGTCTCTAACAGACGGCTGCCGGACATTACGATTTTAACGTACGAAGTGCCGGTTATGCCCCGATTTCTTTGTTTGACCTCCAGTGATAACTAGCTTTGTAATCAGTAAGTGTATTCACAGGCAAACAGAATGATAACAGCAGCAGCGAAGCGCTTTCGATTGGATGTTTTGCCAAGCAAAGCTGTCAAGGTTTCTTTGACTTTTTTCCGCCATCCCTGAGCAACACATGATTGGAAAATTTTGTACATGTGGGAGTGCCGGAGAGGGGTTCGAGTTCACTTGAAAAGTGCAAGACATCAACTCAATTTTTACATATTTGTCCTTTAAATTTGAAAGATAGCGTTGACGTTGACAATACCAGGGCCTATCTTTTACCCTGGGACAGGAAACGCTGTCAAATGGCTGGGACTGGGAGGGGATGGGTGAGCTTGGAATTGACAAAAGCATAGTCACTGAATCAGACTGGCTGTTTGGTAGTGGACATAACTTGATTGCGCATTCGGGATAGATTTTTTATCTTATTCCTTGTTTACATGTGAAGAAAGCTTCTAACAATAAATAATAGAATTGTTGTTATTACGTAGTAGGTGATAATTTAAAGCCCCCATAAACGCGCGTGTATCCAGTTTCACGAATACAATAAGAGACCGCCACGTGATTGGCTGAATTTCAGAAGTTCCCAGAATTAGCGGTCCCTCAGCTCTTGATCTCTGCACGCCAGTATTTTACAGCGTGTTATAACACGCTTTCGGTATGGAAAATATAGACAGTACCACGACAACTGACCAAATGTCAGGGGATAAAGAAGTTGAGAAATCTATAACACAAGAGGTAGATTTAAAGGACCAAATGGAGAAGGCGACGGAATGGGCCAAAAAGAACCCTATACCAGCCGGTAAGTTTATCTTCATTTGCTGCAACAAAAATGTTGCCCAGTGTATTCTGCGTTTCGTCGCCATCGGTTAATTTATTAGGGCTTGGCGTGTTAACTAAACTGTTAGAAATGCCTACTGATAAGATGATACGAAAAACATCAAGCAACAGGCCAGCGATGTAATTCATGTATAATTTAACGCAAGATATTGTATCCAATAATCCCTTTAACCAGCTTCCGCAGCGTTTTCTTGGAATACAATGAGTGTTTATACAAGTTATGAAGTATAGAAGCGAAGTTTCATTTTCTTGCTTTTATCAGTCTTTGGCACTGGAGGCAACAATCAATTCTGCTTGACTCAAAAGATATATTTTGCTGTGAAATAACACAAACAATCCGTATTGGCCTTGTTAGCACATCGGAATAATAATTTATCAGTTGCTAGGATGGGGAAAAGCCAAGAAATAATGTCAATATTTTGTAAGTTGTCCATCAAACCCACCGGGGCAAACCAGACAATGTAGCACAACATGCGCGTTTCGAAATTTGTTTCATCGAAATTTGCAAACACCCAAGGAAAGGACTTCTGCTGCATGCCGAATTACTGACAAGAATCTTGTTAGGCAACTTTTCGAAAGAATAGCCTAGGCACTTGAAATAATGCCCGAAAATAAAACTGGTGTCACAACGTGACAAAATTATGTCATTAGTCGGATTCGACGCTGATTGGAGCAAAAACTGGTCATGTGATAAGTCCCCGGGGAGAGTATACGTTCGTCGGAAGCCCGCCTTGGAATAAGAAATTCGTTGAAACTTGCAAAAATGGCGACCTCTGAGACGATAAATACCGGCAAAGAAAAGCTCAATAATTGGCTGCATGAGAAAAACTATTTTACTGATGTCTTAGACAAAGTGGAGAAGAAGACTGGAGTGAACAGGCTCTATATCTTTCTTGGTAATTCGATCAATTTTGTTACGCAATTTGAATGAACCTTCAGTCAGGATAGGTTCTAAACCTCTCGTCTTCTTTTAGGTCTGGTTGGAGTATTTGCGCTTTATCTTGTGTTCGGCTATGGAGCAGATCTGATCGTGACAATCTTGGGATTTGCTTATCCTGCTTACCAATCGTACGTATTTTAAAAATTTGGTATTACCTGTTTACTATATGTTAACGTTTGTTTGCTTAGGTCGCCATTGCGTTCGTGTTAAACTAGCTTGTTAAAAAACCACCTGGCTTTCTCTGACATCCCCTTCGCGTTTACTGTTTCTGAAGTCCTCGCCGTTATTTAAATAACTAATTTAACTATAAAATATTTTCCTGCTGCGTTCTTTCAGAGTGAAAGCCGTGGAAAGTGAAACAAAAGAGGACGACACTCAGTGGCTAATTTATTGGGTGGTGTTTGGAGTCTTCAACATCGTAGAGTTTTTCTCAGACATTCTGCTTTCATGGTTCCCCCTGTATTTCCTAGTCAAGGTATGGTAATCTCACAGATATTAAAGCGTATTATTGTTATTGTTGTTGTTGCTGGATGGTTAATTCCCTTCGCCAATTCACTTCGACCTTCTTTTATTACGAAATTCTGCCTTGACCAGCCATGCGTCTTACCAGTAACTTCGAATTTTGTGAACTTCGAACCCTCACGAGTTTGAAAGTTGTCTTTACTAACCCCCACTTTTCACAGGGCATTAATTTATTACTTCTTGTGGGCAAACTTAAGCTGTAAGAATTGCGGTAACTAACTATTAAAATCGTAAGGAAACGCATGCATGCACTTTAAAAGAAAGCTTTCACCGCGTGTAGAGTGTAATTTTTCTTGTTATTTTGTAGCTGATATTTCTTTGCTGGTGTATGGCGCCCGTATCTTGGAATGGAGCTAACACTATCTACCACAGAGTTATCAAGCCATTCGTGTTGAAGCACCAAACGCAGATTGATAAGGCTCTGGATAAAGTTGGCCAGAAAGTCGACGAAGTTGCCAAAGAAGGTATATAAACTAAACATTTGAAAGAAAACTCAGAGAGGTTGTCATTTGCGATTCATTCTATATTTGCATAGCTTGCACACAGACGTTTTAAAATTTTATTTCACAGTTGGCAGAAATTTGCATTAAACGTACAGTTTGTGTACATGAAATTATCACGCCAGAGCTCCTTAAAGTGGAAGCCATCTGTTCCTCAGTTAATGAATATAATACCTCTTAAGAACAGATTGGCAAATTGCATTTTGTAGGCAAAAAGTTGATTGATTGGGTAGTGCATACCAAAAGTAATTTTTAAAAAAACAACAGTCCTTTTTTAAGTTTTTTTTTGGAAAGTTTGCTTGTACTGAATTATTAAACAGCATCACAAAGGGCAGATGTTTCAAGACCTATCTTGTAACAATAATTTGAAAACATCCACCAGTACCGGCAAACAAAAAAGCTTCTGTATGTCCTGCTGTTGAAGCAATGCTCAAATGTTTCTAGGGAACTAATAGCATTTTGGTGGTTACTTGACATCAGTCTGCCTCAATATCTCAATCTCAAGAAAAAAAGATCACTATGTTAGAATCATTGGGGAACAATGTACTTGACTGAAAAGTAGGCTATATAGGGCATTGGCCATATTTACATTGACAGGCAAATAATACTAGTCAGTTTAATTATGTCTCAGATGTGTCATGGGCCTCGGTAAATATGGAAAATAAGAATAGATGCATCAGATGAACTTAATCTGAAGTGTGAATCTCATGAAAGCTTTTCTTATCAACATGCCAGTTTTATGTATCTTTTATTTAGCTACAGTAGATGTATGCAAATTAGTTGTTGTCAACTAGGTGGCTTTATTTGTTGGTGGAGTAAGTGACTGATTTTGCAATCTTTTCTAAAGAATTGGAAGAATAGCCTAGCAGAGTAGCTGGCAAAGATCATAAAGTAGATGGCGATTTTCGCTTGCAGCCGGCTACTTTTGACAACCTGCATTATTCATCCGAGACTACTCTTCATATTCCTATGTAAATGCTTAATTTAGCTTTCTTTATACTTCACTAAGTGGAATTGAATTAAAGAAACAGAAAATGGTAGACATGCTTTTATAGTCACTAATGCAAATGCGAGAGTCTGCAGTTGGGAGAATTTGAGAGTTTTTGCAAACTCCCATTTAGAGGGGGAGTTTGTAAATTAATGGTAGCAACCATTTCAGGGTTCAGGACCACATCCAAATTGTTAGCACACTGGTGTACTAGCCAAAGCAAATTTCAACTATGCTATTGCCAGTTTTTCTTTTAGACAAGTTTTGGTGCATTATTATTTATATCTCTCAGTTAGTTTGCATGTGTGTATTAAAACGTGCTAATGACTTAAAAAAATTAAATTGACTCATTTTGCTTTGGAGGTGCATCGGAAATTTGAAGCCATTCTGCATGAATAGAAATCGTCCCTGAACCTGTCAGACACACGGTAGAGATATAATAAATATCTTTCTAATCTCATCTTCTCGGTCAGTACATAGTAAGTTACAGATCCTCGTTTTTTCCCCTTCGATTTATGGCCCAAGCGCCAAATGTGCAGGCCAAAACTCAAAGGGGAAAAAATCAGTCTGTAACTTACAGTATGGATCTCGAACTCGGTTAGTAAGAGGTATGTATATTTTTTGCATGCCTTACTACAGCTCACAAGATTGAAATTGAAACTTTTAACAGGAGGTTTAATATAGTTAAATGAAATTTAATATAGTTAATGAGCTAGTCTGGTCAGTAGTGTTTTTATAGGCGGTTGTTAGTGTCTTGGCCGTCTGTGAGCGTTTGGTTAGCGTTTGGTGCGTTTTGTAGCGTTTGATATAGTTCAGTGAAATTGTACATAGTTTATGATCAGGAGCGAGTCTGGTCAGTAGCATTTTTGTAGGCGTTTGTTAGTGCCTTGGCCATCTGTTAGCGTTTGTTTAGCGTTTGGTGCATTCTGTAGCGTTTGCAATAGTCATATGGTCGTGAGAGCCCTGGGGCTGACATTGTCCAGCAGTATATTTGGTTAGTACATGTGTTGTTGTCCCATGTGCTCGCAGTGTGTTCATCGCTCTGTTAGTGTGGCGTTGTGGATTGAATTATAGTTTAGTGGTTTTTGGTGTTCCCTCCCTATCCACCCCTTTCTTTTCAGCATTTTTTTTTTCCACCAATGCCGTCTGGCTTGAGTGTGATGGGTGCCTGTAGGGGGCTTGGCAGGGGGGGCTCGTGGCTTGGTTGCGGGTTGGGCAGGCCAGTCGGGTGTTCTAGCGCCTTGGGGATGTGACTGCGGTTGCAGCCCCTGTGCTTCGTAGGCACCTTCCCTCCACTAGCGACTTGGGCATTAAACTAAATATACCTACCCAGTCTCACCGTGTTCAGTTGACATATTTTCAGTTGCTAATTTCAACTTTGTCAAATTTGGCTTTCTTTGAATAACCATTTCCTTTAGCCAGTGAGGCTATTACAAATACAAAAGCTACTAGCTAAAGTTAGATTTTACCAATCTGTAACTAGTTGGCTACCGTCACTCATTTCCTATTTCTTTGATAAAGTTAAACCAATGAAATACAAAGTACATTAACACAACCATGTTGATATACTGTAATGATTCCATTTAGCACCCTGTGTGCAAATTTACTTTTGGTAGCTCATGGGAAGCTTCTTATTAGAGAAGGGGTTTTACTGGTTCACTGCCAAAAGAACGCTTGTCTCTTTTTTCAGTGTAAACATCGGAATGTGATGCAGTGTACTTTAAAAATGATGTAGAAACAAGTGTTGTCATAATGACAACCATTCTCTTGTTCATGTCGAGTCAATATGCTCAATATTATGTTCGAATAATTAGAATAATAATACAGACTACAACATTAACTTGTCTAATCAGTCTTTTCCTTGTCAGTCTTCAATAACACTTTTGCAAATGAAGGGGTTATTGGAAAAGGGCTTGTTAACAACAAGAACACTTATGTAGAATGAGGGCTGTTATTAGAAGGGGCGCTAAATCAAATTATTTTAGCATCATAGATTTCCAAAGGTAGCAGCATTCTGAAATTTACAGCAACTAGGAAAAGGCTGCTAAATCTGAAAGTATCAAGGGTTGTTACTTTTGGGACTTTGTGGTAGTGGATGCCAAATGAGTATTGACAGCCAGTTGGTGTGTGTTTTTTGTGATCAAAATTTCTTTAAATAAATGTGATATATTTGTACTTGGGAATGTTTGTCATTGCACTACTAAACTGCTGAATTTGTATTTTTGCAGCCAAGGATGCCGCCACTGAGGCAGCCATAAGAGCAGCTACGGAAGGTGATAAGAAAGAATCTTAAACATCAAGAACCTACACAAATGAAATTTGTCAGGACTGAATACAGCAAGTAACAGGATATTGATACTGGAAGTCAAAACACTGCTCAGGAAATCTGAGTGAATTGAACCAATAGATGACTAGAACAGTTTCCTGTAATTCATATTTTATTCAAAAAGTACTACTCAGAATGTTACCTAAAGTTAGTGCATTGTAACTTCTTTTCTTATCCTTTTCTAGCAGTGGCTAACTATTCTGTCTTACTCTAGCTGAACATTTTTACAGTACTCGGCTGACTTTTAGGTTCCCACTGTAAAACTTCCACTTTACTTCTGACAAAGATGTCCTTAATGCTCAAACATGGCATTCACTGATTACTCCTGTATCATACTCACTGTGGTTGCATAAGTTAAGGGGGTTGCAAGTGTTAGACGCCATATCCATCTCACTGGTTAGTGACGAATTTGTAATTTTGTAGGAATTTTCATTCCTCTATCTTGTTTTTTCCAGTTATGTACAATCCAATAGTACAGTGACATGTGTTGCACTATGCATTTCTGTTAAAGCAACATGATGCATTTTGTGCCATGAAATGTGAAAAATGTAAGATATCCAACAATAATCATGCAATAATCAAAAACAATTTTGTCAAAATAGTAAATTTTACAGGATGTTTTTTCTCTCAGGGGTCTTATTTTAGAGTAGCATGTTTTATTATTACAGTGATGTTTAGGAAATAAGAAATCTATACAGTTTTAGTATAAATCTACTAGTGTTCTATCACGAATGCTGTTCTCTGATTGGCTATGCTACTCACTATCTATTCTGTGATAGATCATTAGTGAGTAGCATAGCAGTGTACCCTTGTTAACAAAATGACAGCCACTTCTTGGCATTTTCGAAGTGTCCACGTACAGGATTTAGATAAAGTTGTGAATGACTAGTAGATTTATGCTAAAACGATAATTTGCTCTTGATGTCTATGCTTGATAGTCTAATTGTTTATTAGTAGAATCCTACTAGTATACTAATACAAATGCTGCATCTGATTGGCTGAGCTACTCGTATACTTTCTGTTGTTTTCTTTGTCAGCTGTGAAAGACCTAATTCAGTTCTTCCTTTATTTGTTTGCCAGTAGTAGTATTCCATTATTTTAGGTTGTATGTTGACCTTTGTTGTTCACAATGACAAAATCGCACCTGCATGGCAAGGTAGCACCTTTGACTATATTGCACAGTAATATGACAGTAAAATGTTTTCCTATTCCTTGTCATGTTTAAAGGAGAGCTTGACTTGATGACAGATTCCTTGCCTGTTATGGTGCAAGGATATAGGGTACTGGTGATGGGTTTCAGTGTGAGATCTCTGATCATTGCCCAGAAGGGGCAATCACCATTTTAGTGACAGGTTCTTTTCTGTCACCCTATGGGTTTTGGGTCTTTGTTTCCTGTCTTGTCTAAACAGTGGCTGGTAACATATACTGCTCCAAACTTGTCCCCTTTGAATGAGTACCAGTAATCCCTAGTTCCCTCAATAATGTGACAGCAAGGAATTATGGTAGTTGTATTCATCGTCTTGGACTGGAAACTTGTTTACATGAATATAGCTACCATGATTCCCTGTAGGTGTGTCTCAGAGGGAATAGGCCATATTCGTATTGGCATTAGACTGGAACTAGCCCGCAAGGGAGGCTCATGCAAGGGAAAATCATTTGAAAAAGATTAATATCATTAGCATTTGAAAAGATTCAACATTAGCCTCAGTTGTAAGCTATTTTAGTCTCAGTCCAATACCAAGGATACAAATCTGGCTTATGTCTTTTACAGGGTAGGGTTATGATATCCACACTCTCACCTCAACTGCTCTTTCTCTCGGGGTCTCCTGGCAAGCCTGAGAAGGAGGAATACCTAAGAGGAGGGTTTCTAAATGGCCTTGATATGCCTGCACTGAACGTTGAACTCGTGATTTCGTGTGTTGAACCTCCCCAGATGGAGTGTTTTGCCCAACCTCGTTCCCAGGGCTTTTCAGTTTGAAATAGACCCATATTGGTATTCTCGATATTGGACTGGAACTAGCTTGCAATGGGGCATGTGGAATTATCTAGAAGGGTCTAAAAGAAGTGAAAAGGGCTAAGGCCATCCCCCCTTTTTTTTCGTTTACTGTCGGATGCGTTTTCTGATTTTGGGTCGGTCGGTCGGAAAAAGGAAAAAAACAAAAATAAAATTGGAAAAGGAGTCTGGAGCTACGAGGCCCGGTACCTCAGCATAATATCCGTGGAGCCTGGAATCAACAAGGTGTGGCTACAAAGTCAACATCGCGGCAATGGAGGAAGGAAAAAGTCGACGTCGTTAAAATCAAACGAGAACAGGGCAAAACTAAAAATCTGTAAGGCAAAAAAATTGCTTATGTTTCAGATTGAAGTGAATTGTTTGAAATAATGTGTCATTGCCTTCATTGCCTTCTGTGTAACTTTTTTTGTTTTGTTTTTTTTTTGGAAAACGCGAAAATCTGGGTCGGTCGGACGACGCTAAACAGAGAAAAAAAGGGGATGGCCTAATGGGGACGGGAATGTGCAGTAGCGATTGCAGTCAAACCAAGTGAAGCGTGCCCCTCAAGATAACAATGAATAATTTGATTACTTAAATATCAAACCCTCTAGTCTGTTCAAGATTACATTAAATAATGAACTGATTATTCAAATGTTGACTGACCTGCTAGTCGGTACGAATTGATATTTGAATATTGAACCCGTTAGCCGTATTCTTCCAACGACTAGCGAGTTCAGGATAAATATCAGACTCCCCGACTGCCTTGGTCTGTTCACCCGTCTGTGCCTCGCCCTCCACCAAAACCAGAAAAAGAAAAAGAGAAAAGAAAAAATAAAAGAAAGAGAAACGTAAAACGTAATTGAACGTGATCCCGCGTAAGTTCCCCCGTTCAACCGTCTTCCCGCAAATTTTTCCCGTGACGCGTTCGCTTCCGTGAACAACAAGAAACGGGGAAAGCTGGGAGCGAAAGAAAATCCAACATGGCGGATGAATCTCTCAGTTTTTATTTATTTGAACATGATTTGACGTCAAAGCTATGACGGAGACGCCATTTATGACATCACACGAGTTTTGAAACGTATTTTGCTTCGTTTGGTTGGATTTGAGTGCAAGGAAAATAGCTTCAGCCGCTGCAAAACACTGAAATAGAGACCACGTTTTAAACAACGCTGGCAAATAGCAGGACGTAACATGTCGATAATTTCGATAGTCGATAAAAATCGATCATCGTCGATCGTTGTCGATACTAATCAATCGACAAATATCGGAAATCGATAAAAGTCGATCACACAATTTATTGTGATTATCGACTTTGTTCGATTATGATTGATTTTGATCGATTTTGATCGATTTGATCGATTTTGATCGATTTGATCGATTTCAATCGACAAGTATCGGAAAAACAAAAAACGATGTATGGCGGGAGGAAAGAGTACAATTGCCGAGGACAGATTAATAAAGCAGCATTGGCTATGCCAAGACTTCATTTTACCGCTTTTGTACTGTAATTGAAAGCTCGTATAAACCTCAATAACCGCAGAGAAACTACCCTTTTCTTCCAGCAAAAGTACGTTATTAAGTAAATCATTTCAGATGGAATCTCTGAGATACTTTCTGATGTATGTGTTTTATAGCAGCTGTTATCACTGTAAGCAATGATTTATGCACATGTGATGTTAAACCTAATTAAACTCCTACGCTTATCAATCTAACAAAGCAAAACTTCAATTAGTTAAAATTTAATTTCCCAGTATGCTGTTTGGCTCCTATTGTCACCCTAACGATTAAAAGCTGTTATAACTGAACGTGATGTAATGTACACAACTGTATACAAATTCAACTACATCTGGAATCCGTTTTCCTCTGAAAACATGTGAGGAATTTTCTCACCAAGAACTGACATAAAATTAACCTGGGCGATCAGCCACAGAGATACCAGTGCCATCCAAACGTGATGTAACTGAACCAAAATAGCCATGATGCATACTCGATTTAACGCAGCGTTAAAATTTCTATGATAAAATAAACAATTTGTTGTAGAAAGATGACTTCCAGGTATGCTCCGAATGCATCTAAGAGAAAAAGTATATGGAAGAAGAGATATAGAAGGCGTTCCTTTCGGTCATCGAAATAATAAAGACACAATGCGTTTTTCCTGAAAGGAGACCAGTCTTCAAACGGAGTTCCAGTATTCCAGAACTTAAAAGAGAAAAAGGCGTGACCTCTCATGTTGTGGTCATGTGATGCATCATGTAAAGTTGCTTGAGCACAACGAACTTTTTCTATCAGATCAGCTTTTTTTCGTTCGACCTATAGGTTATGTTCAAGTCATCAAGGACTTCTTTCAATAAACGAACAGTCATATCTTCCGGCGGCCCCATTTTTTTCCTTTCAGCTTCTTGCTTTTTAAGTGTCTCTTCCTTTTGAAGTCGTTCCTCCTCTGCTTTTTCTAGCTGCGGCAACAACGCCTCAAGAGCTTCTGCATTTACTTCTAAAGGGCAATCCCTTCTTTCCAAAGAACCATTAAATGTCACTAAGTGTGTATTGCACTCGCTCCACATTATTTCAGTAGTTTCCGTCAATAGCCACTTTCCGTTGCCCTTTTTGTTGTGCGAGAGAACTTTGAAACACGCCGAAACTTTGTCTCTTACATTGTTTTCTTTCTTCCATTCGAATACTGGCACTGCAGACTTCGCAGATATCTTACGCAGCAAGCGTAAGACCTGGCCGTACTTTATACCGATCCCTGGTACCCAGAAAGCTGAAATGTCACTTAAATAAAGTCCATTTGTAGTCTTTTTCGGACTTACAATTGCTTCAACTTTCTCATAAAAATCACTTCTTGCCACGGCCATCCACCTAGCCATTGTTGAAGTAGAGGGGTTATACACTTTACCTTGTTGCAATGATAGGAAATTTGCGATGTGGTAGAATTTCCCCTCATACTCCACGTAGTATGGGGGAAGAGGCTGCTCCGTTGATGATGTTCCGGCGTTGTATGTGGATCTTCTAGCTGTTTTTATAGTCGCTGACCCCTCTATTAATTCTTCATCTTCGACCTGCATACATATGTCGGATACTGATGCGGTTACGCGATCGATAAACATGTCTAGGCCACTCGGATGTTATCGTGCGATTTGCACACAAAGGCATATCTTTGCCTTTCCTTATCAGATAAGAATTTTAGTCCAAGACATGACTCGTGGAACCACCTCCCACATTCAGGAAAGTCACAACCAATCCAGTGTGTTGTTGATGGTGGTTTAAAAGTAGGTTTAAAGGCAGCCATCGATTGTAGATTATCTGGGATTATAGATTATTAAATCAGCTTATGTTTAAGTGCTGATGTGTGCTGCCGATTTTGATTAACCCGGATTTAACCACATTTAATAAACAGTACTGCTGAGTACCTGTAACTGACGTCGTTTTGTGTCTGAACAAGGCTAGATCTGGCGAGATTAACTGTTTATGGTTTATACACGGGTTCATATTTTCTGATACTGAGCAATCGTAATTCGCTGTATTTTTACTGTCATACGTAGGTTGCGGACTGATACAACAATCACAGGCGCAAGGAGAAGCAAGGGGCATACAAACCCGGCAAATTTAGCCAACCTAGCGGATAGGGAGGAGAGTCGTAGCAGCTTGTATTTGTCAAATGTTGAACTGAGTAAAAACACTGATGAAAATAAAATGTCAATTTACTTTACTTTACTTTACTTTTCAATTACCTTGCTGGCCTCGATTTTTTCCCGCATCTAGTCTAAACTTTGGCCCGTTCTGTCCCCACGAAGAAACACGACTTCGAGTTCCCAGGATCTCTCATCTCTCCCGCCTAGAGAGACCCTGGGAACTAGGTTGGTTCGAGTTGCAGATGTTGCAGATCGCGATTTAGTTCAGCTGAAACTGTTAATCGATCATTTCTCGAGGTAATTTAAACATTCTATTCTGTAATGAATAACAGACCACTTGGTTGTTCAGGGTTTCATTTAAGTTTATTGCAATACAGGTTTACTTTACAGCTGTTTACACTTCCATAAAAAAGTCATTGGAGCTATTATTCGTTTGGTTACTTGAATTTCGTAGCTGAGTGAAACATTTGTTTGCATTTTTGTCGATAAAATCGATAATCAGTTGAAAATCTTGTGATTATCGACTTTTATCGACAAATTTAATTTGTCGATTGACAATTATCGACAACTATCGAGTACTATCGACTTATCGACTACGTTTTCGATGATCGACTTTGATCGACATGTTACGTCCGGCAAATAGAACTTCCTAGAAAATGCAAGAGTCATACCAAAGGTAAGCTTAAGCATAAAACCTGCTATTTAGAAAGTTTTTCGCACTTTTTATTGCCCAAGTTAGCCTTTGACTTGGTTGAATGAAACACTCCAAGTGAGTTGTAAGCTTACTTTTTGGTGCAGAGTGAACTATTGGGATGGTTTAGGGGGTTGCTGTAGGCTAAGGTAATAACACAATAAGGTGTAAACTTTAATGATGTGAAGTTTATATGAAGTAATTCATATATGAACTGCGGTTGTAGATGAAAGTAAAGAAGGATCATCGCAGTAAATTTTCCAATTTAAGCAATTGGAAAGAAGAAGCCTGAAAAAATCAGGGCTTCAACGGGATTCGAACCCGTGACCTCCACGATACTGGTGCGATGCTCTACCAACTGAGCTATGAAGCCACACATTGGGAGCGAGGTCAATTTATTGAGTTCATATCTTCCCGTGAGGAGTGAAATGATGTGAAGATTATATGAAATAATTCATATATGAACTGCGGTTGTAGATGAAAGTAAAGAAGGATCATCGCAGTAAATTTTCCAATTTAAGCAATTGGAAAGAAGAAGCCTGAAAAAATCAGGGCTTCAACGGGATTCGAACCTGTGACCTCCGCGATACCGGTGCGATGCTCTACCAACTGAGCTATGAAGCCACACATTGGGAGCGAGGTCAATTAATTGAGTTCATATCTTCCCGTGAGGAGTGAAATGATGTGCGTAATATAAATTGGAAAATTTACTGCGATGATCCTTCTTTACTTTCCTCTACAAACTTCACGGAGGTCACGGGTTCGAATCCCGTTGAAGCCCTGATTTTTTCAGGCTTCTTCTTTCCAATTGCTTAAATTGGAAAATTTACTGCGATGATCCTTCTTTACTTTCGTAAACTTTAATGTTTGTTTAATTTTAAATTACTTTCAATTAATCAATCAGCCTTGTGGGAAGGGGAGCTGGGTGGGAACGTTGAGTGCTTTCCCCTGTGGTAGAACATAACATGTAAGATGCATGCGTTCTAGTATTGCTAGTGTGATAAACTCTGTTCTCGAGTTCAGAGGCAGGCTTTTTTTTATTTTTTGTAATGAGTGATATCAAACTCTCGTTTTGGCTGGGGATAGCAGTTATATTTCAGGTAACGTCAGTTCTCCTTTCTGAGTGCAAAGAGCACTACTGTGACTGCGTATCTTCTGGAATCTTCCCTAGCTCGATTCAAGAAATGTTGTCTGCTGTCCTATAACTATTGTGTGTTTGCCAGGGTTGAAATAGAGAATGGGAACATTTTGCTTCTTGTTAGCAGCTTGTTTGTTTCCTCTGCTATGAAAGAGAGTCCAAGGTTCATATTCAGCCGAAACTTTCCCGTGTTAGTTACATGTAAAACTAGTAAATTTGTGACAAAAGAAACTTCGTTATTATTGCTGCAGACTCCATGGCACTTACTGAAACCTCCAATTAATTTCATCAGTCGATGAGGTGACTTGCTCACCGATGTGAGATATGATTTCGGTCAAGTAAAGATCTCTGCCTTCAATACTTCTCGTTGAAACTCTTCTCAGTTATATTACTCGATAGCATTGTGTATTAGTTTGATGTGGTTTTATTGTTCACACCAACTCGGCTGGCAAAAGAATTAGAACGCACTATTCCGTGAATCGACGTGACTATTTGATAATTAGATTAGTTCTTCTTTATCGGTGAAATGAAAATTTACGTTTTGAATAAAACAAAATCGTTCCTCTTCGACTTTTCAGCAGATATTTAACTTTTATATTCCATTTATCTCCAGCAATGAGTTAAAAAAATACACATCTTTCTTATATTTTCATGGAAACAAAGGTATCTTGTTGCATTCATTGGCAAGGAAAACAAAAGTATCAAATTACAAGCGTTGGCGTGGAAAGTAAAATTGTCACATTTCCTACTTCTACGCATTATTGAATTCAAAATGAATGAAACTCAAGATAAAATAACACAATAAATTTAAAACCGTCTTGACAAACAGTCATTGTAAGTTATTTTTGGGCAAAACACAAACATGAAACACACACATTGCTAAAAGTTATGTCTTATCAAGTTTTTGTCTGCTCATATTCTGCAAAGGGGAAAAGGCCTAGTTGACTACCAAGGGAGAGAAAGGGGTGAGGACCTGTGTGACTACTGCATCAGAGCTGTAAATTACACTCTGCGCCATCTGAGATTGTCTCACCAGTTCTTTGTACTGCAGCTAACCGCAGGAAATTCAAATGAGCTTAATTGTAAAATTTCTTACACATGTTGTTGTTTTGAGCAGCAATATCAGAGAGTAATCTTTACTCGAGTTTGTAGTGTATAAACATTAATTCCAAGCCCTTGAAAGACTCTTTTTGTACGATTTTAGAGGTGCTAAAAGGCTTACCGTTGAACCTCCATTCATGGGACACCCTTAACCTAAAATTCTGGAAATTCACAGATTGACGTCAGTTTTTATGTGTCCGTCCTCTTATTGATGATAAATTGTGCTTTACATTGTCAAAGTGGCTGTGGAACCACAAGCCGCAGGCGAGTGGTTCAGCAGCAAACTTTGACAATGTTATGACGAAATTTATCATCAATAAGAGGACAGATGCATCAAAAACTGGCGTCAATTTGCTTTTTACAATAGCAAGACCCCAAAATGGTCAAATGCTGGGAATAAATGAGGGGAAAAGACGCCTTAACTTGCAGTAAACAAAGATAAGTGAATTTTATTCAAAATGACTTGAACCTTGCCAATAGCGTTTCTCGCTTTTTGATTGTCTACTTAAAAAGGTCCATAAAATCTCATTGGTTAAAGAGTTGACAGTTTGACAGCTGAATGTTGAACTTGAAAGCTTGCATGAATTGAAATTTTATCTGTTTTTATAGGCGGTTGTTAGTGTCTTGGCCATCTGTTAGCGTTTGTTTAGTGTTTGGTGCGTTCTGTAGCATTTGATATAGTTCTATGAAATTTTACATAGTTTATGACCAGGAGTTAGTCTGGTCAGTAGCGTTTTTTGTAGGCGTTTGATAGTGTCTTGGCCATCTGTTAGCGTTTGTTAAGTGTTTGGTGCATGCTGTAGCCTTTGCAGCAGTCATATGGTCGTGAGAGCCCTGGGGCTGACATTGTCCAGCAGTATTTTTGGTTAGTATGTGCGTTATTGTCCCATGTGCTTGCAGTGTGTTCGTCGCTCTGTTAGTGTGGCGTTGTGGATTGAATTATAGTTTAGCGGTTCTCAGTGTTCCCTCCCAATCCTCCCCCCTCTTTTCAGTGTTTTTTTGTTTTCCACTGAACCATCTGGCCTAAGTGTGACGGGTGCCTGTAGGGGCCTTGGCGTAGGGGGCTCGTAGCTTGGTTGCGGGTTGGGCAGGCCAGTCGGGTGTTCTAGCGCCTGGCATAATGGGTTATTACACAAGTTATTATACAATAAAATAGGAGGACAGTTTTATCGTTTAATCACTGATATGTATTCAAAAACTAAATGCGCTATAAAAAACGGAAACAAAAGAAGCTCCTTTAATTACAACAGAGGAGTGCGACAAGGTTGTATTCTTTCACCATTGCTATTTAATTTATATCTAGATGAATTTCCACGCATACTAGAATCCTCAACTGGTACAGATCCAATTATTTTACCAAATGGGTCTCCTCTCAATTGTTTATTTTATGCAGATGATCTCATATTAATATCAAGCAGTGCTGCTGGTCTTCAAAACCAACTCAATACCCTCCAAAATTATAGCGAGAAATGGTTATTAAAAATTAATCTAAAAAAGACGCAAACCCTAATTTTCCAAAAACAAAATCGTAAATCAACACGTGAGAAATTTTCCTTCTTTCTAAATGGAACTCCAATTGCCAAGGCTTCACAGTACACCTACCTTGGCGTTACTTTTAACACTAATGGAAGCTTCTCAAATTCTAAAAAGGCTTTAGTTGAGAAGGCTAGAAGATCTATTTTTGCATCCAAACGTTATCTTGATTTCAATAAACTTCCTATCAATATGTGTAATAAACTATTTGATACCCAATTTCAACCCATACTTTTATACGGATCCGAAATCTGGGGAGCATATGATAGCATAAACCTCAAAAAATGGGAAAAAGACCCTGTGGAAGACTTCATGCACAGTTTTACAAATATTACCTCGGCCTCAACAGAAGAGCACCAAATATTGCTGCTCGAAACGAAACAGGACGGTTGTCGTTAAAATTTAATATTCTTCCAAGAATTATTAAATTTTGGCTACATCTTGTCTCTCTCCCAGAAGATAGCGTTGCCAAACAATGCCTCAATATTTCCAATCAACTGGCAAATGAAACAAAGTCCTCTTTCATGTTAACAGTCAATGAAATCATCAAAAATGATTTAGATGACCAAAACCATCCGCATAATATAAACACACACAATTACAATGAACAAATCATCAAACATAATTTACAAAAACTAAAATGTCACATCTCAAATGATATGAAAAGACACCAAATGGAGATAATTCGGTATAACAGAAAGCTGAATTTCTACTCAAGTTTCAAAAGAGATGTAAGCAAATCTGAGTACCTAGAACAAGTAAAGAACCTCAAACATAGACAAGCTTTGGCAAAACTCCGATCTGGTAATCATAATCTTAGAATTGAATCTGGGCGACACTAGTACTGTACTCCTAAATTACCTGAAACTCTTAGAATTTGTCAGTACTGCTGTTCTAACCAAATTGAGAATGAAATGCATTTCTTATTTCATTGTGACCGATACAATAATATTAGACAACAAGTCACAAATGACATCATCAAGAAATATCCAAAATTTGATTCCTTTAATAACACAGAGAAAGCAATATTTCTATTTAACAATGCTGACAGTTTTATTTGTAAAAAACTAGGTTACTTTACATATGAAGCACTACAAATAAGAGAACTTTGTAACCCTAGAACTTAAAATGAAGAATCTTGTAACTAACTATGTTTATTTTTCTTTCTGGTTGCTGTTGTAATTTGTTTCGTTTTTGAATTTTTATTTAACGATTATGTATTTAGGTAAGACCATTTATATGGGAATACCAATAAATTGTTGTTGACTGCAGTTGCAGCCCCCAGGCTTCGTAGGCACCTTCCCTCCATTAGCAACTTGGGCGTTAAAGGTATTTAAGTTTTATTTTGAGAATTTCTGTAACTGTAAGTTCAAAGCCGGTTTTCTCGAAACTAGTTATTTTTACCTTTGAGAAAAGATATTTTGAGAAGGGTTTGTCCAACTGAGCTGAAATTTTCAGGTTAATTTTGTTCTGGGTAACCCGAAAACACTAACCGCTGGTCCACAGACCCCCACTATGGACTGGATCTGTGGACTGCGCTACAGACTGGTCTGTGGACTACCCCTATGGACCGATTTCACTTATGGGTTATCTAATAGATTACTTGTGTCAGTAAAATTGAGTGTTACGCTATGCAAATGTAACAGACTTGGGTTTTTAACACCCCCCGAAAAATGCGTTAAAGCTGTTTTCAGTGTAAGGAGATGCTGGTGGCAAAAGGAAGACTCAATCTGGCTATGGAAGATTATGGAAGATTATGGAAGATTGTTTTTTAGGTTGTTTAAACTTGTTTGTATCTGTAATTCCGCTGAGCAAATTGTGAAGCCTGGAAGGAGTTCACGAACCCACGGGAAAACGGGCTGGACAAAATGCAGAGGGGAAAGAGCACAAATTTCAAGGTTTCCCAGAGGTTTCCCGGAGGCTTCCTGAAGGCTTTCCAGCCTTTCATAGACTGTATGGCGATGGGAAAGGAAATGACAATGTGTAATGATATAAACTGTGCCAGAGCCTAAACTCAAGTCTGTTACATTTGCACGATGCAACGTTTGAAATTTCGCCAACATGAGTAATCTAAATAAGACAACCCGTAACTGAAATATTTCTTTATTATTTTTTATTTTTTAGGGGGTTGGTCCATAGAGGGGGTCAGTAGGGGATAGTCCGTGGACTGGACCATAGGTAGTCCCAGTCTGTAGTGGGGGTCTGCAGACCAGGGATCAGTGTTTTCGGCTTACCCCATTTGTTGTTCTGGGTGAGTTTTGTGTTTTAAGCATAGACCTTTTCCATCCAGTGCATTTTGTAAAAGTTATCCATTGAAATGTATGCTGGATTTTCTGTATCAGATTTAACAGGTCACCATTTCATGGGTTTTTAATTTTTCAAAAATTTCTAGGCTGAAAACAGCAAGCCATTTGTCTTCTTTTAATAAATGTAAAAATTATTCCTTTTGATCAGTTCTTGTTCAAGTTACCTTTTCTCAAGTAAGCCCTAGCATTCCCCAGCAGGTGGCAGATTTAATCAGCCGGTGTCAGGTTACGATACAGTTCTAGTGTACAAAATTGTTTTTTCATAATCTTTGGTCTTAAAGTTTTCAAAAAATGTATACTTTACCATGGTTTGGAATGAAATCTTAGCTACAAAGTTTGAGAAAATGCTGTGTTTTTAGGTTAAGTCCTGCTTCAAGACCAGGAAGAGTGTCCCTTAGTTAAGATTGGGTTGGGGTAGTTAATTTAACCAACTGAAAAAAAAAAGAACTCTGACTCTAATGCAGTCATTATTTGAAGCAGGTACAGCATATACATATTACACATAAGCACAAGCACAAGCACAATGATGTTCACACTAGAAACATATGCATACGGTGCCAGCAGGCATTGTTAGCTGCGTGTGTGTATCTCGTTTGCTCGATCTCTCTCACGTGTTCCAGATCATCTTGTTGCAATTGTGTTGTAGTTCTAGTGTTTGTCATTAAACCATTCAGAGTTCGCCATTCTCAGGTTGTCTTGTCACCATTGTCAAGAACTCAACCTCTATGAGTTCCATCTGGCAAGCGATTCATCTTCACTGGGTTTCAGTCGACTGGCACCCACTTCCTTGACTTCAACAACATCAAACTCACTCCTGATGAGTGCCCCCGAGGACTTGTATCAACGCCTCATTTCCTTCATTGAAGACAATATGTTGTTAGCAAATGGCAATATCTCACACCATGGTGAGGTCCCTGGTTCCAACGAGGCAATGTCTCCAACCCTAGAAAATCTGGTAGTACTAACTCAGGTCCAGATCTCTCGCATCTCTCAAGCCTGACATTTCCCAAGCATTGGACTCTCTCATAGAGGAAATCCATACCACTGCTGATGCTTAGATCTTGCGTTCAACAGCGTCAAAGCTCAGACTCTCTTCTGTGAGGGCTCCTTACAGCACTCCCCAAAAGCCAGTAACTAAGCACCAGGTCCGGTCTTGCCCCTTGTCCAAACAAGCTGGCTGCAACAACTGCCACTTTTTAAGCAAGTGCACTTACCTTCCTGCTGAAGGTCGTGCGTTCCTTGCTAAAGCACGCCTCATCAGCAACCTCAACAAAGACGATGACACCAGTGACTGATTTCTTTAGCCCACCTGAGGCTGAAGAACTACATGTAGTGTCCCCACCCCACCGGTGCTGAAACCAGCATGATCAAGGCCTCTGTTGCCCGTGGCATTAAAGCTCCCATCGTCTTAAACATCTCAACGGGCCTTACAAGCGGATGGACTTACACCACTCGTTGTTGTTGGCGAGACCCACCTTACCCTCTCACGAGCTCGATTTTGATTATTGCGATTTGATTATGCAAAATATTAATGCAGCTTTTTAATTCTTGCAACATGATACACAATGTAAACAACCTACTACCCTAAACCCTCAATTTTAGGATACAATGAGTGCACATTGTTTGCCTTATTTGGAATTCTCAAGGGGTGTTAGAAGGGCAACAATTTTACCACGCAACACAAATTAGCGCACGAACGGCGAACATCTTTACTTGTCAATCAAAAACGCACATTTTAATGAGTTCTGGATTCTGATTTCACAATATAATAACTCACTGAGGGCACTCTGAGAAAGGTATGCAAAAAATCGAACCAAAATCGAAACGTGGAATCAAAGAATCGTGACTCAAACCGAACGGTCATAATCGTGATTAATCGAGAATTCGATTAATCGTTACACCACTAGATGACAACGTTCCCCAAAAATTTGCTGCTGCCCAAGAAGCCCTTAACTCACTTATGTCTATTGTCCTTCCTTGTACTTCTGATCAACTTTGGATTGTGACTGATGTCCTGTTGACCAAGCAAGGTCCTGGAGCCACCTTGTACGTTGCTCGCCAAGACCGCCTGCTCCTTGCAGGCTTCTACAGTGCCAAATTACGTAAGCATCAGGTTATGTGTACCGCGCGAAGTTGAAGCACTGTTTATTGCAGCTGCCATCAAGCATTTTATCCCTTTCATCATCTAATCGAAACATCTTGCCTGTGTCCTAACAGACAGTCAGCCTTGTGTTCAGTCCATTGACAAACTTTGCTGACGCGAATTTTCTGCCAGCCCACAAGTTATCTTTTTCTTGGCCATGGTCAGTAGATACCAAGTTTGCCCTCAACATCTCGCTGGCAATGCCAACTTACCCTCAGACTTTGCTAGTTGTAATGCCCCAGAATGCAACAAACCCTAATGCCAAATCAGCTCCTTCATTCAAGAAACCGAGAATTCAGTCATATGTGGTATCTCCATTCAAGAAATCCTAGACAACACCAAGCACCTACCATTCATTAGCAGATCTGCCTGGTTCAGCTTCCAAAATGAATGCCCTGACCTACATCATGTCTGTGCACACCTGAAACAGGGCACCTGACCATCCAAGAAACTAACTAACATCAAAGATGTAAAGTGCTATCTCAACGTCACTTCTATTTCTAAGGATGGCCTGCTCATCGTCCAACGTCAACTGGCACTCTCACCCCCCACTGAACTGATCGTGGTACCACACTACGTACTTGACGGTCCACTCATCACTCTTCACATTAAATTAGACCACCCTTCCAAGCACCAACTTTAAATGGTCGTACAGAGTCACTTTTTCGCCCTAAATATGAGTACCGCTTTCCCAGAGTTCTCCGTAAACTCCGGCGACCAGCGAAATTCGCTGTCTAGTCGTCCTTGGCGTGCCGACTACTTATAGTAAATAAATTATGAAAAAATTTTATTTGTAACAATGTGGGCCTCTCCGTTAATAAAATTAAGCATAAAAACAATATGTCTAATTTTCTCAACAAATACATAGCGATTAAAAAATATAACTCTTATAGCTGTAAAATAAAAGAAATCTGAAATCATTCGGGCCGTGACAACTGCTGCCAAAAATGTGATGTGGGCACTGATCCGCAACAGCAGCACTGAAATATTTGACAGCTGGGGTTAAGTTAAAGCTCAGTTTTTGCTCTGAAAATGAAGCAAAAAAAACCAGCAATCGCTGTTCAGTACCATGGATAAATTGAAAAGAAAATAGAGATGGCACAAACGAAGGTCATAAGTTGTTTTCTTTCAAAAATATAATTAACATTAGTTCTCTTATCTCCAGTGAATGTACGCGTAATTTAATTAGTTCTTTAAACACAACGACATGCAACCCAGTGCTTGGCTCGCACATGGAGGATTTTCGAGAACAAATAACTGCAAAGATTTATTTAAACAAAAGAAAAAAACTTTGCAAGATCTTACACAATCTTTAAACTCAGCAGCTGTAAGATGTTTGTGTAAATATTGAATGTGAGATATAAAACTGGCGCGCTTATCGAGCAGGGAAGTATGAATAAATACATGCACTATTTCAACGCTTCATTATAAAGTGAAACATTTGCAAAATATGTCAAGTTTAAGTTTTATTGTATTAATTTTATCACTTTTGAAATCATGAACGAAACACCCAAACTACCGCAAAGGTTCAAAACGTTGATGATGATCCGCATGCTTAATCAGAAAAAACTCTGAGCTTAAATCCGCGGGAAACTTCACCAAGTATTACAGGCTTACACTTACAACGGTTACCAATCACAAACTTCTTCACGTTCAATGAATTCCACCCCGAGCACTGTGTTATAGCCATTCAAAACTTGTCTTTTAACAAAATAAATGTCAAACCTCAATCTAGTACCCTCAATGCCAGCAAAACTCTTTTCTCGTTTGGCTTTCTCATCTGTTTTTACACGCGTGATTGACCACAAAATGAGAACGTTTTTGATACCTTTTTCAAATTTGATACGGATGGCGATGATTAACCTGTTCAACTAACAACACATTACATGTATGTTTTTCTTGGTGAAATTGCTTTTCTTTAACAAAAGAACAAAACCATGACTGCTTAAAATACACTGAAATGCACTTTTTAGAACCCCAATTTCAAAATTTTCCTGGGGAGGCTCCCGGACCCCCCAATAAAAGGTAGCAGTCGGTCCCCGCCTCCTCCACGTGGCTCCGATAAAACCACTCCATGTCTTTTTATTGGCATTGTCCGCCGCCTACTCAAAGTTATTCTCCCTCTACTTCAAATTTTGGGGAGAACCCTGGCTATCCCCTGCTGTCTGATCCCTGCGACACCTGTGCCTCACTCCAAAAGTTCCCAAGCTCCCTTGCCAACCAGTCATCAGAAGAGCCACTGGAAGTCGTAGGCATGTCATATGCAGCCGATACCATCAGGCGCTACTGCCAGTTCATCTCACTTTTGAGAGAGTGTACCAACGCCTACAGTGTGTCTTGCCTTGTACCCGATGAAAAGAGGGGCATCCTTCGAGACGCCCTTGCTCAATTGATTTTGAGCTACACCCACTCGATGGTCCACATGCAGTCATACGTGTTGACCCTGCACCAGGATTTGTTTCACTTAAGAACACAAATGCCTTACGGCACCTTGGTGTCTCAGTTGAAGTAGGCCGCATCAAAAACATCAACAAAAATCCTGTTGCTGAAAAAGCTGTACTGGAACTTGAGGAGGAACTCTTACGTCAGGAACCTGGCGGAGACCCTGTTACTGAACTCAGCCTTGCGGTTGCCACAGCCTGTTTAAACTCGTGACTCCGAACTCAGGAGAGCTTTGGATACAACGCAACCAGTTCACTAACGAGCAAATATCCATCAATGACCTGCAGCACATCATTGTGAAGCACCAAGCTTACCAAACCAACCATCAGTACAGCACAGCCCATCCATTCCCGTAACCCCCCTGCAAGTCGAAGACCTGTTATACTTGAAATCTGACCGAAATAAGTCCCGTGCTCGTGACTGGTATATTATCGTTACCACTGACGGAGAGTGGCATTTCATTAAGAAGTTTTCTGGCTCTCAATTCCGGGTTACGTCTTACAAGCTGAAGCTCACCGAGTGTTACAGTGTACCCCCCACCATCCCTCCTCTGGTGTACCTGTCGGCTGTTCCTACTCTTGACGAAAATGAATGTGAGGAGACCCCTGCACCACCTCCACCTTGTCTACTGCCATCCACCCCTCCTGACCTTGTATGTCCACATAGTCCAGATCTGGCCGAGCCTTCACATGTCACTGCTTCCTCAGGCACAAGCCTCGCAGATCCAGTCCCACCCTCTCTGCAGCCTGTTGCACCAGATTTGCTTGATCCTGCCATCTCAGAGTCCAGACCTCAGCGCACCCACAGACCCCCAGCATATTTGCAAGAATACATACTGGACTAACCACAGGCAGCCCAACCTCACGATACGAGGAGTTATTATTTATTTCTTTTTTTAATCTTCATGCGAACGTTCAGCGCGTGAAACGTGACATATTTACCGCCAACATCTACTATTACATAACCACTGAGTTTGGTTACGCGAAACGTGACCTTCGCCTTGCAGCATATGGTGGTGTTGCGTTACAACGGTTTGAATTTATAAAGGTTTGTATGGGGAAAAACGGTAATCGACATTATAGCTGAAATGCTGATATTTTTGCAATAAAAATGACTTACCTTAATGTCTTGTTGTCTTTTCTATTGTCATCTCGCTTCTCAGCTCGATCCGAAGCCTCTTAAGCGAGTTATCACTTTTGGGTTTTCCTCTACTAAGAAAGAATAAAGGCTACACACTCGATTGTGGACTGACCCCCGCTCGAAGGGAAAAAACACATTGAAATCCCGCCAGCCGCCCCAATTCCTCCGCAGAATCATAGTACAGGGTTAAGCGCTCCCTTTTAGTTAAATCCCAAGTCAAAGTCATCTCTACAGCTCACGATAGAAAGCTCTGAATCCAAGAAAGCTAACCATCCGGAATCAGTGATCATGCTGCCGGAACCAACCATGGACACATTAGAAATCCGAGCGGCATGCCGGGTTAACAAATTGACCCTGACCAGGGGAGGGGAGCGTACAATTCTCGACAAGCCAGGTACTTTGCTCGACGGTCCCCTGGGTAGATTTTAATCCAGGCCGCCGACAGAGCATTGTTATGACAAGCCAATCAGTCCCTAGGGGACCGTTGAGCAAAGTACCTGGCTCATTGAGAACTGTGCACTCCCTTCTCCCGGTCAGGGTCAATTTGTTCGACTGTGGCCATGGATGGTCCCGGCAGCATGGTCACTGCGTCCGGATGGCTAGCTTTCTTCGATTTAGAACTTTGTAGCATGCGCTGTGGAGATGAATTTGGCTTGGAATTTAACTGAAAAGGAGCGCTTAATTAACCCTGTACTATGATTCTGCGGAGGAATTGGGGCGGCTGGCGGGATTTCATTGGTTTATTTTCGCTTCGAGCGGAGGTCAGTCTAGAATCGAGTGTGGAGCCTTTACTCTTTCTTAGTAGAGGAAAACCAAAAAGCGATAACTCGCTTAAGAGGCTTCGGATCGAGCTGAGAAGCAAGATGACAATAGAAAAGACAACAAGGCATTGAGGTAAGTCATTTTTATTGCAAAAATATCAGCATTTCAGCTATAATGTCGATTACCGTTTTTCTCTACACAAACCTTTATAAATTCAAACCGTTGTAACACAACACCACCATATATGCTGCAAGGTGAAGTTTCGTGTAACCAAACTCAGTGGTTATGTAATAGTAGACGTCGGCGGTAAATATGTCACGTTGAAATCACGCGCTGAACGTTCGCATAAAGATTTAAAAAATAAATAAATAATAACTCCTCGCATCGTGAGCTTGGGCCGCCTGTGGACTAACTTACTCAGCATGATTTTTGGAAGCTGTGAGACTGTTCCTTTTTCCGAACACTCATTTCAGAAACGTTGTGTTTATCATGTAACTGTTAATGAACTCCCTGTTATTTCTAGCCTAATTCTTTGGTAGACTTGGACCATGTTAGTTCAATTTTTATTTTTAAGGAAGAAGAGGTTGCATCAGCAGGCATTGTTAGCCGCGTATGCGAATTTCGTTTGCTCAATCTCTCTCGCGTGTTTGGGATCACCATCTTGTTGTGATCTTGTTGTAGTTCTAGTGTTTGTCATTAAACCGTTCAGAGTTCGCTATTCTTGGGTCATCTTATCCTCATTACTGGCACAGTGTGAGTTACATCACCGAAGAAACAAGATGACCATCGGTTAAATTCTTACGCTTATGCTTCTTATTTTAGGGCAGTCCCCACTTGTCTCTTGTGAAATAAGAACAAGGAAAAGCACAAGAAAAAGGAAAATGTTTTTTTTCTTGTGGTTATGCTTGTGCTCATTTCACCTAGGTACACACTAGCATTTTCTTGTTCTTATGCTTGTGCTTATTTCACCTAGGTGCACACTAGCATTTTCTTGTTCTTATGCTTGTGCTTATTTCACCTAGTTGCACACTAGCATTTTCTTGTGCTCGTGCTTGCACTTTCTATTGTGCCAGTGTGAAACAGGCTTAAGTTTACACACGGCATAGTAAATTACCAAAGGAAAGCACAAATTAGGGGAAGCTGGTTATGAGATTTGCCTTCACTGGCAACAGAGATGCTTCAGTAGCATGAGTCAAATAAAAGATTGAAAGCACTGGTTTGTACAATGTCAATTGAAATGTCAAGTTATTTATTTCTAACACACACCTTCAGTGCTCACAAAGTCAAACTGCCTTTGGAATTTTGACTCCAGAAGGAGGATTCAAACAATTTCTTATTTATCTTTGGTGACTAGGTTGTGTCACTTAAAATTTGATGTGCAATTTTCAAAAGGTTATGCATTGAAAGCTGTAAGTTATCACTTGTGATTAGTGCAAACTAATATTTTTCTTGCTGCATGAATGTGGTTTTCTTATAAAGGTAATCTTTGGGCGTTTTGCGAAAAGTGGCTGTATTAATAAGGTGACTGTAAGGCACGGTTCCACTGTTTTGTATTGCCATTTTAAATTTCATTCTCGAGGCAAAAGTTGTGTTGATTGTTGAAACTGGAAATTTAAGTAACTCTATTGAACACAGCATAACCTATAAAAAGAACTAGGGGTGAGTGTTTCTTTAGAGAGACTTATGGGAAGGCAGGACTGGAAGGATAAGAATTTTTGCACCATGGAATGTGTATATACATTATTTATGCTTGGAGGATCAAAACACAAAACATGTTAGTACTGTAGGCTACCTTACTGTAAAAACCCTGTTCAACCTGTACCTCACTTGACCAAACTGCTGACGAATGTCACGCTAGAAACACAAATTGAAATCCTTTTTGAGGGCAAAATCAGGCCTGGGTTTTGAGGTCTTGTAATGAACTTTAAGGTTTAAATAACAAGGACGACAGCTTTGTAAAGGCACTGTAATTCCTGGCTCAACAGGTCAACACAATTTAACTCGTGGTCGATTCTGACTAAAAGCGCTGGGCGACCAGGCCGTATTACATAATATCGTTACATCCTCCTCTTTCTTAAATACAACATGACACAAACTCCAAGTGGCAACAAATAAAACAATATCACGATTAAGTCTGTAAAATAAAGAATGAAAGATGTCCACAAAGGCAAATTTAAATGCCCTGCACAAAGTCCATCCTAACATAGTTCAAATGGAAAACACAACAAAGTTACAGTTCTGCTTGACTGCACCCCTCAGGGTGGGCTTTGAAACGGATTGGGGTCCTAATTAAACGCCCTCTGGTGGATCTTCTTTCAGATGGCTGTGGGATCTCTGGCGGCCTTTGAGGGGTCCCTGGTCGCTCTGGAGTTGTGTGGGCAGGTAAAGGCGTGCCTGGCTGAACTGGGTCAATGACTCTCTGGGACTGGTCGTCCGACGGGAGTGGCTCCTCTGGTTCCTCTACGTGGCTATCGATTGCAGGACTCTCTTGTGTCGCTATCAAATCCTTTCTGTTTCTCCTGTATCTCTTCCCTTCGATGACTACTTCATAGGATCTTGGCGCAACTTCCTGGAGACATGTTGCTTTCTTCCACAGCTTTGTTCGATCTTTTGGATCTGGCTTCATTCTTACTATATCTCCAGGTTTGAGCTCTTTTAGTAGTTTGGCCCCTCTGTTGTAGTAATGTGCTTGTTTCTGCCTTTTCTTTGTTATGAGTTTCTTGACAGGCTTTGGAAGTTTGGGTTTCAATAATCTTGCTGAAGTTGGGAGGAGAGTCCTGGTTCTCCTTCCCATCAGCCTCTGTACTGGGGAGGAATCGAGCCCTTCGGTTGGAGTGTTCCTCCAGTCGAGAAGAGCCAGGTAGGGATCTTTGTGGTCTAGCTTTGCTTTCTTGAGGATTCGTTTGGCCGTGTTAACTGCATTCTCGACTTTGCCGTTTGATCGAGCATGGTATGGAGAGGAAGTAATATGCTCGAAGTCCCATTCTCGAGAAAATGTTTTGAAATCTGATGAGGAGAATTGAGAACCATTATCAATTCTGACTGTGTTGGGGATGCCGTGCCTGGCAAACTGCGATTTCAGACTTGTAATTACTGACGAAGCTCTCGTATCGGACAGGGCTCGTAACTCAAAGAAGTTGGAGTAGTCATCCACTATAATGACATACTCTGTCTTATCCAGTGTAAACAGATCCACCGCAACCTTTGACCAGGGCCTGTCGGGTACTTTCTGTGGCATGAGGGGCTCTTTGGGTTGTTCCATGCGAAGTGAATTGCATGTCCCGCAGGAAGAGACACAGTCCTTGATGGCTGAAGTCATTCCAGGCCAATACAGGATTTCCCTTGCTCGCCGAAGGCAGCCCTCAATGCCAATGTGGCTTGCGTGGATTTTCTTTAGCATCTCAGATCTCATAGCTGCTGGCACTACGACTCTGTTCCCTCTGAAGAGTATTTCATCTTGTACTGTCAGTTCATCTCGGTAAGAGTAATATGCACGGATTTCTGAAGGGACTGCTTCTCTTCTCTCTGGCCACCCCAGCTCAATAGTCTGCTTCAGCTGCTGCAGGACTGATGCCAAAAGTGGGTTCTGGACAAGGTGTCTGCGATGTACATCTCTTGGCCTTTTTTGTAGACAACTTTAAGCTGGTAGTTCTGCAAGCGCATCATCATTCGCTGGAGTCTCTTTGGGGCTGTGAGTAGTGGTTTCTTTAGTATAGCCTCCAGGGGCTTGTGGTCAGTCTCGATGGTGACCTCTCGGCCGAACAGGTACTGATCAAGCCGCTCGCACGCGTGTACAATCGCGAGAAGTTCCTTCTCAATCTGAGCATAATTTCTCTCTGAGGTTGTTAGCGCCCTTGATGCGAAAGCTACTGGCTGGCCCTCCTGCAACAGAGCGGCCCCAAGACCTGATTGAGATGCGTCGCACTGCAGGGTGACCTCTTTTGACACATCATAGTAGCGTAGCACGGGATGATTAGTGATGAGTTCCTTTAGGTCTGTGAAGGCTCTTTCGTGGACTTCATTCCAGTGCCATTCAACATGTTTGTCTTCTAGTCGCCTCAGTGGTTCCGTGACTGTGGACAAATGCGGCAAGAACTTTGAGAGGTAATTTGCCATTCCCAGGAACCTCTTTACTGACTTTACATCAGTGGGCTTTGGCATCATCAGGATTGCCTCTACTTTCTTTGGGTCTGGTTTCAGTCCATCGGCTGTGAGCAAATGGCCGATGTAAGGTACTTCAGTAAGTCTCAAGCGGACTTTGTCTTTGTTGAGGGTGAGATTTCTCTCTCTGGCTCTTTCAAAGACGATCCTTAGGTTCTTGTCATGATCTGAGGTGGCAGTCTCCATGTCGTCACCTTCTCCGTACACCAAAAGGTCATCAGCAATCACTGCAGTACCTTTAATATCTCCAAAGGTATCATTCATCCTTTTCTGGAATTCCTCGGGTGCTGAGGAGATGCCAAAGGGCATGCCCAACCAGCGGTACCGACCAAATGGGGTATTAAAGGTCGTAAGTCTGCTGGAAGCGTCATCTAGCGGCACCTGCCAGAACCCACTTTTGGCATCAAGTACAGAGAACACCTTTGCTTTGCTTAGGCTGGTGGCAACTTCTTCAACAGTAGGGAGAGGGTAGTGAGGCCGCTTGATGGCTCTGTTTAGATCTTTAGGATCGATACATATTCTGAGCTTGTTGGGCCTGACCACTGTAACCATACTTGATACCCAATCTGTTGCTTCGCTCACTGGGGCCAGGATGTTCTCATTTACCATTCTTTCCAATTCCAGTCTTAATGGCTCTCTTAGGGTAACAGGTACCTTGCGGGGTGGGTGTATCACTGGTTGTGCTGTTGGGTCGATCTCTATGTGGTAAGGGTCTGCGAGGCATCCAAGGCCTTCAAAAACATCTGCATACTCTGTCAAGAGGTCATCATCAATGACTGTCTTCAACGTTGATGGTGTAAACTGGCTGTCTTGAGTCACTGTATCCACATGATGGAAGGAGTCTTTCACCAGCACTTTTAAGAAATTCAACCTTTGGCATGTTTCTGCACTCAGAAGTGGTCTCACATCTCCGTCAACAACTTGGAACTCAAGGACATGGGACGAGCCATCTCTCGTGCACTTGAGCTTGCACTTCCCCACTGGGTACATAACGGCTCCGTTGTACATGGTTAACTTGGCCTTGCTTTTCTCAATATAGAGGTCATCAGGGTCTCCCTCCCTTCTTGTTTCTTGGATGTCTTCTGCCACAAAATTTGCAATCAATCACAGGTAATTTACTAGGCTGTTTTTCAGGCGGTTTCTCAGTGTTAATGGCACTAATTGATTCATCGGTTGTTTTGTCCGCTGCCATTTGCTTCAGTTGGATTTGAGTGAGCTCGGCTGACCTGACTTTCTCGGTTGCACTTTCCAAGGTTAGCTTTGCATCTCTCAGGAGTCGTTCTCTTACTGAGGAGTCTCGTATTCCAAAAACGATCCGATCGCGGATAAGCGACTCTTTGAGTGCTCCAAATTCACAAGTGTCCGCTAAGTTCTTCAATACAGTCACGTAGTGGTCGATGGACTCACCACTGTCTTGATTTCTCGAGAAAAAAACATAGCGTTCATAGATAGTGTTCTTCCTCGGGTTGCAAAACAGCTCGAACTTCTCCAAGACGTTTTCAATTTTGAGCTCGTCGCCTTCTTCATCCCACGTGAGCGTGTTGTAAACATCGACAGCCTCTTCGCCGATTACGGTAAGTAGAGTCGCGACACGTGTTGGTTCATCTTCCTGTGCTACGCCGGTTGCTATTTCATAATTGCTCCATTTGTGTCTGAATTTCTTCCACTTCTGGGCTGTGTTCCCTTGCTGGAGTTGTAGAGGCTCCGGTGGAGGCAAACCAAATGAAGCGGCGGCCATGTTGGTTTTCTAGGTAAGCTTGTTCGGGTTTGCTAGTTCGTGGCGTTCACGAGTTCACGCGAATCTTTGTGTGTAAATCCAAGGTAACCACTCTTCTGACACCATGTAATGAACTTTAAGGTTTAAATAACAAGGACGACAGCTTTGTAAAGGCTCTGTAATTCCTGGCTCAACAGGTCAACACAATTTAACTCGTGGTCGATTCTGACTAAAAGCGGTGGGCGACCAGGCCGTATTACATAATATCGTTACAGGTCTGTCAATCTTCTTGTTTTTTAGTTCAGTACTTCTGGAGTGTCAACACTTCGAGAATGTTGCTGTTTCAAAACTTTACGGTGGCATTATTGATGTAGGGTAGCCTGCAAAAATGCTGGTAATTTAAAACCTAGTAAGTGGGCTTACCCTACTTAGCAATGGGTAGCACTTACCAGTAAAAAAGGAGGCTGTGAAGATGGGTCCTGTCTTGCTCAATTAAGGGGGACCCTAGTCCTCTAGTGGGGGAGAAGGGCTGCTTGATCTACCACTGTTCACAGCTCTGCAGGTACTGTCAGTAACTGCTGGACATGTGGTTTTAAGCAAATGACTCTAGGCTCTATTGTTCCTCATATATGTGTGCACATGTCATGTATTTTTAAGGTTAATGGCCTCCCTTTATCATCTTTAAGGAGCTGAAAGAGAACAGACCAGGACAGTAACAATCCAAAACAAATTAAGTGTCGAAGACAAGGTTAGACTGGCTGATGTGATCAAATGAAGCACATAGCAAGCCTGATGGAATGTGGATAAGACACAAAGTGTTGAATAAAAAAGGCATGGTAAGTGATATGAATTATTTTCTTGTGGAACAGGTTCTTAAAGGCCTACTGATGACTTGCAGAAGCAGGACTGATACCTGGTCCAATACATAATATACATGTAATAATTGGAGCTAACAACATTCATTGCAAGTGGAGGTAAGGTGCCTTGGGAAACACACCCAGCACTTACTCTGCAACCACAACTTCACAATGTAAGACCAGTGGCATGGCAGGGACTACCCACAACCTAGCCACAAATGCCCCACACCCACAGAGAACCTACTAGGCACCAGTCACACCGGTGCAGTGCAAGTGAAACAAAGAATAGAACCAAATAGACACGAGCAACACCATGGAGTTCAACAATAGAACAAACAACTGAAAAAGAAGGAGGATAAGCAAGGAAATTAACTGTAAAAATGTAAGCACCAAGCAAACACCCGACTGGTATGTACAGCACATGCATGAGGGTGCATGTCAGCTGTAATAAGGGGGTGATGCAATGCAAACCTGAGCAGCAGAGAAGAGTGTTGACCATTGCCCAGCAACAAAAACATTAACGCTAAATGGGTAATAATATTGACAAATGATATTTTTATATCACAAAAAATATAATTCTCAGGCCAATGTTTTGTTGAGTGTTGGAGACAGAACTTCATTTTTGCAGAGGAGGGGGGGGGGGGATTGGAGCTATGGAAACCAACATTACTCAGGTACAGTTGTAACATGAACTGTGTCACGGAAGTCATGATAAGAAATGCACAATCTCTTTTTTGGCAAAAAAATCGTTTTTTACACGTGTATTTTCAACAGGACTTGTTCATAACAAGTCCAGTTAGTGTATGGTAGCCTGCAAAAATGCTGGCCAATCATTCTATAAGCTAAGTGAAATCACCTAATGACCTGGATAACATTGGCCAACACTTACAGAAATTGAAAGGGTGGAATAAAGCCCAAAACTTTGAGGTAACTGTTCTGCACTTGAATCAGACCACAACAGCTGGTAATTATGAGGATTTATTTTTGCACTCCTGTCTAAAAGTATATAGTCAAACTGAAAGAAACAAATTACAATTACTTTGAGGCTCTGTGCTGTAATTGTTGTAATTGACCTTGAACTAATACAAACTGGAAATATGTTATAATTCTACTTACAGTTCTTGTAATCCTTTCCCGTCCGTAAACCTTGCATTTATTCTGTATGAACTTAGCATCTCTTAACAAAATAGCGTCCCTTCTGCGAGATTCGAACCATGTGATCCCTTTTATAGAGGTATGCCCCTAGGTACTTTACATTATCATGCAAGGACTTGAGATAACTTTGTGTTTGTGCAAAACAGTAACCATTGTTGAAATACCAGCAAATGTTACAGTTTACTCTTGTCTTCTTTATTGTCTAAAAAGAACAAGTAATAGAAAACAGGGATGTACAAATCCCAGTTCCTTTGACCCTGCTTAACAATCTTTGCCAGCATACTGTTCACTGTAGGAATGCTTTGTTCAGATGCCCTATCTGACTGGGGGTGAAATGGCATAAAGAACTTATTTCCTGGATCATTTCAGCTGTCAAGTTCTTTCCCCGATCATGGTGAATCTGGCCAAGATTGTTAAGGAGGATCAAAAGGAATTGGGATTTGTACTTCTCAAACTCATTAATAATTCATTGAGTTCAAACAAAGGAAATCATGACTGTGACGGTGTTTTGATATCTGATCTTAATTAGCATAGATTTTTTCTGTTTTTCTTCCTTCATTTTCTCCTTAATGTGAGTTTTGATTGAGAAGATGTATCAAACACTCAAGACAGTGTTTGACCAAATTTCCAAACACCTTGAAGGTCATCAAAAATACTCCGCTATACATTGTATTTTCAACTCTCTTCTCATTGTTTGGAAATGTGGTCAAACACGGTCTGTCATGTTTGATATATTACATCCGTCCACATGTCTGGTCTACAACACCTCTGTTCACAGAAGTACTGGTTTTACCCCCAGTTTCTTACGGCTGGGTAGTAATTTACTTCAGCCAGTCTCTTATGCTCTTTAACATATGAGTATATATACTGAGGGGCTTAATGGCATGTTTTATTTATTTATATCTTTAATTTGTAAAGGAACTGTCCAAGACGTTAACAAACAAAACCAACTAGAAGGTCCACGACCAGACTCAAGTCAGATGGAACATAGATGAGAGACAGAAATGCTAAAAGTCATGGTGAGTGATCTGAATTTTCCTAATAGGTTAACTTGTGTGCTACATGTAGATGGCAAGCTATCCAGTGTCACTTAACAAACACTGCAACACTATTGAGAGAGATTTACCACAGTATGTTTGTGACCTGGTGTTCAAGTTTGAAAATACAGCTGTTTCGAGAAAGGTTGTAGCATAAAAGTGCACATGACAATCCCGAAAGTAAAGTATGGATAGAAGGAGATAGCTGCTGTACACGCTAAATTATACAACATGGCAAGCATATTTTGTACATGTTTCTTTTTGCCACCTGAATTTTAGAAGAATTTTCAACTAAAAGTCATGTAACAGTGAAAGAAAAGCTACAGAAAAATGATCTTATGAGGGGAAAAGCTAATGTATCCTTTCTAGTACTTCACGTGCAAAAATACAAATTTGTAGATTTCCTCTACACCGATATGCAAACTTCCAATGAATACCCACACTACCATTCGGTCTTGTGACGTAGGCTTGATGTTTTCATCCGACAACCTTTCTCGAAACAGCTGTATACACTTATTTACATGTATAAGGGGTTAGAAATGGTAGCTTGGAATCTTGGGTCTCGGAAGCTTTTGATCTGTCCTCAAAATCTTGGAATCCTTTATGATGAGTCACAAAGTCTCATTTCAGTGTGAATCTTTCTGTCTTGCAGCTGGCTTTTAGCCAGATGGGAATCCAGGCATCCTCAGTACATGCCAACTTTTTCAATGGAAATATTATTTTGCTATTGTTCACATATTGCTTTATAAAATATTATTCATTTGAGCAGACCTTGTAGCAAATATTGGATAACCAATTTACAGATCCTGGCTAAAAGCACATCTCAAATTTGTAAACAAGGGTTTTGGCATCTTCTTGGATTTAACAATTTGTTACCCCCTGAATGTTTACATTAATTTCAAGTGGTAAAAATTAGTATTTTGTAGAGTAGTGTTACTTTAACATTAAACTCGTCACAAATAGATGAGCTTTGGAACTGGTACATGTACCTAAAGGGCTAGCGGGGAGCAACAAGCCATGAGCTGAAGGGAGGTATCCATAGCAACCCTGAAAGTGGGAACCACCCCAAGAAGCGGCCGCTAACTGGCACCGTCACACTGAAAGGCAACTTACCTGACCAATAATTACCAACAAACCAGCAAACCAAGAGGGAGGGGGGAGAAGATTTGCTAACACACACTGCAATTGATCCTCAAAGATCAGCTAACAGAACTGCACATGTAGTGCAGTGAAGCACAAGAGCCCTGTAAATCCCCTGAGGGCCACCCTACAGGTCACATACTTTCAATGGAGAAACCGCTGGCTGGCAGCATTGGTTCAAGGCTAAGTTTGCCAAAATTATACTTAGCCGCATTTAAATATTGTGTTTTGGATGGCATTTTGGCATTATTTCATTTACACTGCCTGAACTGGACACATGTCCTTGCAAGTTAGCAGCCTAGGTAGGGCATCGACACAAGTAGGGTTAGTGGTTTCTGGATAACAATTTATAAGGAGGAGTGTTTCTAAGTATGTAACTTGTAAGTACAGTACATGTAATAATTGAGGTTGATTTACTAGTGAACTAAAACTTCTCTTTTATCTTTAAGGATCAGTATGCCTGCAAGATGGTGACGTGAACATCCACACCAGAAAGAGAACAGACCAATATTATTAAGGCAGACTGAACCAAATGGAGGATTAAGTTCACACTCTAGATGCACATGGTTAGTTATGTCTCCCCTTAGTGTGGGATGCCACCTGTTTGGGATTGTATGAAATCCATTCAAAGTTACTCCCTAGATTTCCTGGCTAGTCTAAGCACTATGTCTAAGGTATCATGGTAGGTGGATTCTAATGAAAAATGCAAAACATCTTTTTTTGCTGTGCAAATTGAGAAGACTGAGATAAATATTCTGCAAAAAGAATGGGGAAAAAGCTTTTTTACTTTTTAAGATAAAGAGAAAAACTGTTTTTTAATCTCATTAACCTCTTACAGCATGTTGACACCTTTAATTAAAATTCACCGCCAGTTGTCACATGTAATGCGAATTGTGGTGTGATATTTCATTTGTGCATGCAAGCTGTTCTCTCTTTGTTTGTTTCATCGCAATTTAGCTTTCATTTTTGTCAAATTTTCTTTATGTCAGGACAATAAAGCTCTTGGTAGTTTATCCCTTCTCGGACAATTTCACTGCGATAGGCCTAGGTTTCCGCACCAGAATTCTAGACGTCTGTTTATTTCAAGTTGTCATAACCCATTGTTGTGGTAAAATGACCCATGCCAACATCTGTCCGTGCAGAGGGGATTTTTAGCACCTAATCATATAAATCTCATAAAAGGTTTTTCGTCTTTTTCTCTATAAAATAAAACTGAATATAAGGAAAACCCTTTTTAGTTCGTTTACGCATGTCTTCCAATGAAATTGGCTGAAAATCGGTAGGTAGATTCCAGGATACCTCCTTCGAAAAAGGGTGTTGGGCTTTGTTTAATTTCGCTTCCGTTTCAAAGTTACATGTATGGCCTCTTTAGTAGAAGGATACGTCTGCATTGAAAATATCAAACTTAAGGAGGGTGTAGAAAAAAAAAACAAAACCACATCTGGAAAATCACTAAGACCCTTTTCGAGAGTGATGTGTGAGAAAACATTTCCGATGTTAATCGTGCCACTCTGATAATTCAGTGCAGAAGGGAACCAGTTTAAGGAAAGCAGTGTTTCTGGGTATTTCTTTTAATATCAGTGCGACAATAACTTTTAAGAAAATTTCAAAGATATGATTGTATTCTATAACTATTAAGCTTTCAGAAAATGTATGGGGGCAATTCCACTGTCATGGATGTTACATTCAGACTCAATTTAGCACAGACAAAGGATAAAAAGGAGTTGTCCAGTTTTCCATTTATGAGCATGTTTGTGCCTACTGACATGTTAACTGGGCTGTACAATTTTTCCAATTGACTGATTTCTATTAGAGATATAGAGAGAAAAAACACTGTCGCGGACGTTACATAAAAGAGAACCACAATTTTGAGTGCATTAGTATTTATTCAAAATTCCTGTGAAGTGTCAGGGGGTTTTGTATGAATTGTTCCAAATATATGCAGTATTGTGGTTGTGTGACCCAAAAAGGCTGATTTCATTTGAACTGACATTCACAGTTTTGCAAGTGTACTTGAACTTTAATGTCACGGACGTTACGCTGTGTGAATCATTGCCAATTATAGAAAAGAAATCAGCTTTTCTACATGGTTCTCAGTCGTATAAGGCAAGATAGGCAAATATTTTATGTTACTATGGATGAAACTGGTTGACACTTCATGTAAAACCCCTGAAATATCAGAGCAAAGTTTGGGGACACAACATGCTTTCTACATCAAGCATAATCTGCATTCGAGCCTGCTTTTGGCATTCTGAGCCTAGAAACTTATGTTGGTCACCAGAATAATAACTTCTTTTGCTAGAAAATAGAAAAAATTGGCAGTTTTGTTAAATTCAAGGTTTCTTTACAGAGTTGGCACAACGACTTATTATTGCCCTAGACAAGGGAAAACAAAAAGGTCCACTCTTCAAACATTTTTTCTAGTTCTGTTGTAGTTCCTCACTTTATCAATGGACCATTTGAAATTCCAGAGCAACTAGCTGTAAAAAAAACTCTTGGAAGTAAAAGAAAACTTAAAAGGGTTTAAGAACTGTTAGAAATGTCTTTGTTCATCAGAATGGCAGAGCCTCTTCTCTTGTTGAAATTTCAGAATAGTTTACAACCCACTTGAAAGCTGCTGTCTTTGGCAAAATGTTTTTCAGGTGAAACTAAAGCAAATCTAGAAGGACTTATGGTCTTGTGGTGTAATGGTTTAGCTTTTAAGAACCATTTCAAAATGTTTTCACTTAACTTCAAGAAGTGTAACGGCTGGGACGTAATGTCCAGAACAATGTTTTGCTGACATTATTTCGAAAATGTTGTTGCTTACCAGAGATTTTTTTTTTACCAAAGTGTTTTTATTGGACATCTAGTTGTGTGACAAGAATGGTTTTAAAAGCTTTCATGTAGTTATTTCAGAAAAGAAAAAAGATTGTTAAAATGTTGCAGACATTACGTAACGTCCATGATGAAACTTATTTTTGTTATATGTACTTTTTAAAAAAGTTCAGGGTGAAGTTTATATCACTTATGTATTACGTTTAACTCCAGTGAGGGACTTTTGCTGGTACAAGTGTTTGAAGTCCCTTATATTTTCCAAGTTTGATACAGCAAGTTAAAACATTTTACTTCTTGCATGTTGTTTGCTGTAAAAAAAATACTTACTTACTTTTGGGACTCCCCTGAATACATGGTTGTCACAAAGGAGCAGAAATTTATTTTTCTGTGTACTTTAGTTTGTCCACAATGTAGAACAGGGTATAATTTCATGTGCAGCCTCTTTTCAAAAATCTGGATTTTGACAGTCATGTGGAATTGCCCATAGGTTGATTGGGTTTTCTTTCAAAGTGCCAGCAAAAGAGCGCGATTTCCAAACACTGTCAATCCACCTACCATGATACCTTAACCTGTTTATACACCTGGGTGGAAAGAGTTACTGTGAGTCAAAGTAACCTTTCCTGCGCAGGATCGTGTCATTAGCGCAATGACATTGAGGAGTAGAATCTCCAGCATTGAGATCTAGAGTCTAATTAATGCACATACCTTTAAGCCACTTCTACATGTTATGTCCAAGGTACATTGTCATAACTGTGATTAACTGACTAGTGTGAACTACAACTTATGCCAGTTTACAATGTATCTTTTTTAGGATCTGTATCCTGACAAGATGAGGACACCAGCACACTGGATCAGATGGAAGATTGAACTCACACTTCACGCTGTTATGGTAAGTGTATTTATTTACATATTTTTTCTTTTCATGAAAATTAAGACCAATTGACAATGTTGCACTGTTTCATTTGTCATTCCAAGAAAAGTGCAAGTGAGTGAGAGTGAATGCATGAGGGAGTGAGTTAGTGTCAAAGACAGAAATTTGGATATTGAACATAATCCATCCCTATGAAGTGTCATCCATATTTTGAAAATATGAGACATTGAAGTGTTTTTTATTAGTGTTAATTTTGTTTTAATTGTCCAAGGTATAGGCAAACTCTTTTTTGTGTGTGTTTTCGTAATCAGCATAACGTTTAAGAAAAATATTATAGTCAATCCTTCTCAATGTGGTGACTAATGAGCAGAGCAGCTTCTTCATATCACTGACTGGAGATGCCCCCCAGTTCAGAGCATTTAAGTTGTTCATTTCAAGCCTATTTATTCCTGGGTCAATATTACATTATACTCTCCTTGGGATGAATCAGAATTTCTTGCCTCTTGCTTCAGAGTTAATGTCTGGTTCAGAATTATTTATTCCAACAAGAAACATCATTGGCTGTTCTCAGGGCTAACATTCTGCTGCAAAAATATGTGATTGATTGCTTGAGGAATTTTTTTTTTTTAGTGGGAGGGGGGGTGGAGGCATGGGGGGCTGTTAGGAATGTTTGGGTGATTCTTTACGAGGTTGTAAGATTTCTAAAAGCAAAATTCTTAGGGAAACTATTTATGCAAGGTTGGCAAAAGTCATGTACAAAATACTTACTAATTGTTAAATATTGGATTTGCAGGCAGGTTGCTATAGACATACTTGTAGAGCACAGGATCAAGGACTGTGAACCCAGTACTCAGGACAGAGGACCAGGGAGTAAAGACAGGACTTAGGACTGAGGACTATGGATCAAGGGCAGTGGATGAAAGCAAGCCTTGGATGACCAAGAACTTTCACGGCGATGAATTGTAGATATTTTAAGCGAAGGTATATGAGATATTATTGCTAGCAGGGATGTCACAGTGGGAGAGGGCTTGCCTCTCACTAATGTGCCATATTTGAGTTTTTTATTGGTTCTCACCTTGGGTTTTTCTCTGGGTACTCCAGTTTCCCTCACTCCTGAAAAACCAACATTTTCAAATTCTAATTCGAATTAGAACTAGTACCCATATAAACAGAGTATTGCACTGACCAATGTGTTGTGTGTGCTGTTCATTTGCAAATAAGTGGCTTGCTTGCAAATTCTCTTTATGGTTATTCTAAGACTTGTCTTTTATTGTCACATTATTATTATTTTTGAAACCAAAATTGCCTCTTTCATGATATCAGAGCAGAACATTTTGCCTATAACAATCATTACTGACTACAAATTAATTGAGACTCAATTATGGTAAAATCTGTTTCTTATGAAATAAAAGTTTTAAGTTTAATTTTTAAATTTATTTTCATGCATACAGGCATAAAACAAAAAAATTGTTCAAAATTGCCTTTAAAGGTAGAATTTTTGCAATTATTATTGTTCAATTCAGAAACAGACAATTGATTGCAAAACCCATGCAGAAAATAAACTAAACTACATTTCGATTAGAAAAAAAAATGTCAAAACGTATTTCTATTGAGTTATAAAAACACGAGTGGAAGTTTAGGAGAATGAGAAATGCCGTGGGAACACGAGCCAACAGGCGAGTGTTTCCACAGCTTTTTCGAGTTCTCTCAAACTTTCACTTATGCTTCTATAACTTGGCAGAAACATGGAGAACATGTTTTCTACTTCTTTTGGTAAATACCGCAATGAAAAAGAAAAGAAAACAACTTGACATGTTTACGTTGATCATCAAATGTAAATTCTCTTTGCCTGCACCATCATTATGTCAACAGCTCGTGCTACCTGTGTGTTTCTATCAAGTTATAAAAACACAAATTTTATCCAGTCAGCACCTGTATTTTCTTTGGGCTATTTTCTAGACATTTTTTCGATGTGTACCTAGACATTTTAAGGAACACATTCAAAATTCTCATTTGTAAATTCTAGGCCATCGGATGCTCTTAAATGCAAAGCTAAAAGTATTCCTATAGAGTTCTAATGACATTTTAATTTTAATTACAAAAGAAAAATTGACTTTACATTATTTTTTTTGGCATTTGTACAGGCATTGGTGTATCACTAAGGCAGTTACATCATACAACAGCATGAGTTATAAACATTACAGTAAATTTGATTTTACAGAAGCCACTTATTTGTTCATGAAAACTCTAGTTCCTCCTCCTCCTCCTCCTCCTCTTCACAAGATTCCTATTGAGCAGCTTCATGGTGAAATCTGTACTTTTTTCATTGTTCACCTCCTTTCCTTTGGCTATCCTTGGGGCTCTTTGTGAGACAAAAATAACAACAACATTAACATTGATGCTGATTTTGAGGAAAAACAACAGCAACATCAATTTTACTTACTGGTACATGTACCACTTTTCACCAAATTCTGGACTCGTAATTTTTGCCAACACTGGCATAGTAACTCTTGTGGGGGAAAAATTGTACTGTCTGATTTGTAATATTTTGCACTTAAAATACCATTGCCAGAATGCCAAGTTACAGTATTTGGTTTTCTTGATAAGAATTTTTCCCGTTTTCATTTTCCAAAAAAATACATTTTAGTAATCTAAATTAACTTGTTTTGGGAAAATAGCTGCTCAATAAGAAACTTGCATTCAAGAAAATGTTTTCTTTATTAAGTTTGTAATTTCAACGTTCATCATGCTCTTTTTGCGTGTTTCTTATTTTTGTACCTTAAAGCTAACATTACCGGCCAATTCAATTATCGCAAAATTTTCATTTTTGTTTGTGAAATTTTTGTTTTATAAGAAATATGAAAAATTCCAAGAGTTATTTTTGTAGGTTAAATAAAGAGCATTATGTACTTGAAACTACAGTATCACCTTTAAACAAAGAAGGCCTCCCAAAACTACCCTTTTGTGGGAATGTTACACAGCTATACTAAGTAAATTCAATTGGCTGATCAAGAAATTACTAAATGAAATGCAATACCAATCTGCAGAAGTAAAATTCACAATTTTATTCAGTTAACTTATTTTCATACAAAATTATTATTTCGTACGCGATCACTTTTAAATGACAGATTCTGAGCTTAGTTCCTCTAAAATAATTTATTCAAAGTAAACTCAATTGTCTGATTAAGAAATTACTAACACGATACCAATTGGTAGGAGTTAAACAATTTTATTCAATTTATTCATTTTCATACAAAATTATTTTTTTACACGATCAGTTTTCCATGTAAATGACAAATTCTAAGTTTAGCTTTTGGAAAATAATTTCAATGCCTCCTTTGTTTTAGGGTGCCACCGCAAGGTCATTAGCACAGAAGTATACAATTTCTAGTTAACTCAGCTAAGAAAACACCACAAATTGTGGTGTCATAAAGTTCTCCACATTAGCATTAGCACAAAGGTGATAAGAATAGACCAAAGGTGGGGTAGTCAGAAAAACTGGGGTGTATAAAAGTCCCTTCAGATCTTGTGGGCTTTCCTAGTCAGCCATAATATTAGCATCATTATAGTACATGTATCTCAGAAAGAAAATTCAATGCAATAGTTTTCAGCGGTTTAAAACCACTTAGGAAATTGTTCTTTTTAATTCTACTTTCTTCAGTAAAGTCTTAGGCACAACTAAGTATATATGTAAGTATTATTACTGTTTAAGTATCAGTTCAGTAGCAGATCTAGTTAGAGTATATGTTTTGTTTTACTCAAGTGGATAGGTTTTTTCCTGTGCTAATGAGCTTGTTAATCTTTTTCTTTTTAGCTTTTATACTTTCCACTGAACTTAGTATATTTTAGATTATTTTCAGGACCTGAGATGGCCCATACACCCGCACACAACACAATTGGTCAGATTTAAATCTAGCCAATCGATGTCCCTGCAGGGTTGTGGAAACTCTTGCTCTGAGGACGGTGTTTCTGACATTCCTCTGCTATATTCCAACTAAGAAATCCTGGTGAGTTTATCTGTTTCGCTCATTTTTGATGGAGGCACTTGGACACTTTGATGATGTGGCCGTTTTTGTGCTCTCAAGTGGCGAAGGCATCATGAGGGAAGGTGTCATAGTTGGCCTTTCATGTCTTTTCGGTTTCACTTGACTTCGTCAGAATACCACACCTTTATTTTAATTGGCTTCAAAGATGTTTGTTTTCAATCAGTGTATCTGGAAATTTTCTGTTGTTGAGGGCGTAAAACAGTAGTGCTTTGGTGCAGGTCATGGCTAGTACATTTCCAGGATGTTGGGGTTAGTTTAGAACAATGAGGGTTACCGATCTGGTTTGACTGGAATTTCACAAGCGACACTAGATTGAGCAATAGTCATCTGGGATTCTTCTGAAAGAGCTGATTCTCGTTCAGGGCTTTTCTTAATTAAGAAAAAAAAATAACTCTCCTTTTGTTTTTTCAAATAATAAAAACAAATTAGGTATTGAATAAAAATAAATTAGTCACAATTATCTTTAGACCACAATTTATTAACATCATCGGTCCACAGTTCAAAGAAAAATTAAGATCTTTAACAGCTTAAATATATATGAAAATTATCTACAATTACAACTTTGGTTTTTTTCTGATTAACTCCAGGAATTAGTCAACCTAAAAGAATTCAAAAGCAGACTCCCGCGCCAGCGTTACTTGAGTTGTCACGCAACACTTCTTCCCGGGGTGTTGCGTGATTATACAAATAACGCTTTTGAAGGAGCCCTCGTTTTAGGAAATTTTAGTCTTGGCAACTAAACATTTATTTAGGTTTTCGTGATTTAAGTTCAAAACGTAGGTGAGTTGTTGATTTTGACTTCCGAAACGTTCAACTAAACTCGTAAACCGTAACCAATCGTATCCATAGTTCAATATTAATTTTGTGAGCCGATTGTTTATCTTGTCTTCTTTAACTTACTCAATCTCGAGGAAGATATTTAATTTGATTTTTTTTCACCTAGGCCGATTGTTCATATTGATTTCCAAAACTTGAGACTTCAATTTTTGACCAAGTACATAACTGTAAGCTAATTATCAATTTTGCATTCCAAACTTTAAATTCAATTTCTAAAACCAAATTTGTATTTCGTTGTTTATAAAATTTCGTGGGCCAATTGTTCATCTTGACGTCCAAAACAGACTAAACCTAGGAAACGTTTCCTGCCTTTTTTTTTTTTTAATACCAGTTAAACTTCGTTGTTATCCTCGGGGATGCAGCGGCAGTTAATCGTGACGAGACGAACTAAACCGAGCGGTAAAAACTTTCGTCGGGTCGATTTTGCCGCTCGGTTTACGTCAACTCTTCCGACTAACTGCCCTAAGTTTCTGAGGATCCTTCGTTGTTTAATGTAATTCAAAACAAAAAACACAAATAAATGTCAAAATTCCACCGTGTTTGCATTTTTAAGACTACTTAAACTGTGAATATTTAATAAGATTTACTATGAAGGTTGCGCGCAAAACATTTAAACTACGATTCTTTCGAAAATACTTCGATTTTTGAGCAGAAATAACACTACATCGATTCTAAATAACTGAAATTAAATATCAAAACAAACTTAACGCAGTTCTAGGTGATTCGAACGGGCAATAATCGCGCCCGTTTGCTTTCGCGTTAGTATTTATTTACTCGAGCAAAATACGCTTAAACCTGGAAACAAATTACTACACTATCATCGCTTTAACTTTGATCTTATTTAAACATAAGCCAAAATTCCTAAACTTGTATCAGCTTAGACGGTAGAGTTTCGAGTGACTTTTGTTCTTTTGGTGAAGTTTGTGAGAGGACAGTCGGCAGGAGGTTTGGTCGGCAAGATCTTTTCTTGGCATCCATGGAAATTACTAAACATATCTTGTACTTTAGCGCTTCCGTTTTTCCTGTCCTTCCAACGGAGAATTTCTAAATACAATGGTTAGAACACGCATCTTAAATTTTATTATTTTGGCATTAATCTTTTCGCGCATTACTTACGGCGCGCAAAGCTAATAAAAATTCCAATTCAAATGGTGTGGTAGTATGACGTAGTTGAGTGAAACCGAGGAAGCATGGGGAGCAAAATCTCACCTCCCTTATTATGCCATCTCCACTTGAGAGCAAACGGCCATATCATTTAAGTGGTCAAGTGTCGTCATCAAAGATGGCGGAACAGATAAACAAACCAGGATTTTAAAGTTGGAATATTAATGAGCAACAAAGGAATTACTTCTACTCAGAGCAGAGTGAAAACTACTCAACAAGCGGCTAGATTTTTTTATTTTTCTTTTTAACGTAATAAAAACGAAAATAAAGAGACAAAGAGACAGTTTTTTGGGTGTTGTCGTTTGTACCAGCAATCCAACATAACTAACCAGGTAAACACTTGTGTCCGTAACCAAGTCCTGATATACAGTGTAATCTGTCACGTAACTTGTCCCGCAATCTTCTCGCAAACGGCGTGACAAGTTAATAAAACATTGAGCCGTGTAACAACGCGCAACGGACGAAAACGTTTGCAAAACAAGTCGCTTCAACGGTTACAGAAAGTAGAACTAAGATCCAACTTTCTCTAACCGCAGTAGTAACTGTTTTGCATGAATTCTGTCCGTTACACGGTATGCTAAACGACGCAATATTTCATACGACGCACTTGTCACTCCGCCTTCGAAAATATTACAAGACTAGTTGCGTGAAAGATTACACTGAATAACAGGACAACAAACCAAGTTCTGCTTATAAAAAACCACCACTAAAATAATGTCTGCCATAAAGCTCTCATTGTACCTCTATCACGTTTTCGTTGTAGTATCTGCGAGTTGCAAACTGTACTTAGTTGCTCAAAACAGCGTGACTTCAGTCTTTGCATGTCACCCTAAAATTTAGTCACAGAAATCTAGACAATTCACGGAGAAAAAATGCGTAACATCGTAAACTCCGATAAGACTTCTAAAAGAGAAGAGCGAGGGATTGAAAATCTCCTTGACTTTGCGAGACAAGAATTTGTCACTCATTGTAACTCCTCGAAAATAAACAACAAACCCAGCGATAAAATTTCACGACAAATAATTGTTAATTCATTAAAAACGCGTGCAACCCGACAGTGACTTTTTTGGTGGATGTTGACGTCTGAAACGTTGGCCCCGAAAAAAGAAATCCGAAACAGCAATTTCAAAACTGAGCAACTAAGCACATTTTGTGTCTTTACAAATACAGCAATGAAATAAGGTATTAAACACAAAGACGCACAACAAACGTAATTACAAAAACAACGACTGGATAATTGACTGCAATTTTAAATTGTGAAAGTAAATTTCCCAACAATTATAAGAATTTTTCAATATTTCAAGACAATTTGCAAGTATGAATTAGAGACGGCTATATCCTCAAGGAAAGTAAAATGCTTTTTTCATTTTCTTTTTACAATTATTGAGAATTTTGAAGTATTTCAAGACAATCGGTAAACATGAATTACATATTAAATTGTATCCAAGTTTAGAGATGGCTGCAAGAAAATTAAGTGCATTTTTTAAAAAATTTTCTTTGTATTAAAGCATAAATTTCCAAATAATTTACAAAAAAAAATGCAACATTTCAAGACAAATTATCTGTAAAATATGTGACTTAGAGATTATATTGCATCGCAGTTTAGAGACAGAAGAAGTGCGTCTTTGTGGTTCTGAGAGCTTCATAACTTACATTGAATTTCAACAGCGATTTCCTTGTACCCTCATATCATTAACTTTACAGTGACCCATATTCGTCAAACTCAGAGACTTCACTTAAAACACACCAAAATGGGGTGTAATCATTTTCATGTATTTTTCGTGAGTTCAGTAGACAATATTTACAACCAACACTTCATAGCCTAATTTAAGAGGGATTAAATAAATAGAATTTGTAATTGACGTGTTTTTTTTGTACTTAACCCTTTAGCAAAAGTTCAGCAAAGTAATGAGAATTTAATTTCAACACAAAATGGATTCTCTGATGCAGCTATTTCAGACATTTGAGATTTTATTCCTTTTGGACATCTGCAAAATGTCCCACTGAATCACACAGTGAAATCTCCATTTTGATTTCTAAATTCATCAATCATCATTTGCAATAATTCTGCATGGTCAAAGTAATGAGAGTTTGGCAGAAATGAAAATTAAATCTTTTTGAAAACTCGCAACTTTTTGGAACTCCATAAAATGCCAACGATAAAACCACTGAATAACAAAGTGGAATCACCATTTTCATTTTCTATTCATCAATCTCTTATAAGAAACGATTTGGAAATACATGAGACAAAAAATATAAGTGATAGAAACCGACGTTTCGGTGCATCTTGTGCCATTAACAAGGTTACTTAATTTATGATAAAAAGCGGTTTTGTGAATAGGCTAAGTTGAAGCGAATTTGCACAAAAGAGTGCCAAGCTAATTACATGAATACTTTAGCACGAAGAGAATCAGACTGTACATTCAGTGCTGGTTTAAGATCTTGAATACACAGCATTTCATTGACAGAGCAGTCAAATTTGTTCGTGCATTTCTTGATTACACTGAAGCGTGCTAAGAAATTGTTCGCAACAGCAGTGCTACATTAATTATGTAACCCTGATAATGGCGCAAGATGCACCGAAACGTCGGTTTCTATCACTTATATTTCTTGTCTCATGTATTCATGAATCATTCATTTTAATAATGTCTTATTGTCAAAGTAATAGAATTCAGTGGAAATCAAAACTAAATCTCTTTGATGGAGGTGATGGACAATTGACATTTGGGAACTTAAAAACACCCCTTCCCTAGGTCCTGAAGAACTTTTGAATAGCAAAGTGCAGTTTACTATTAATTATTTCTTTCACCAACAATTCATTTTTAATTAACACTTGCACATTGCACTTGAGCTGACGATTTGCAGATTCATCAAAACAAAATGTTTCAAACTATTTCACTGCCAGTCATTGTCATATTTTCCAAGAATTTTGCAGATTTGGGTAAATTGCAAAATGTACTATTTTCAAATTCATGCTGAAGGGATAAGTGTTAAGAAATAAAATTGAATGGTGAAGTCACATTTGTACCAATGCGCCACTGTACAGTAACTACAAATACCACAGACATGCATAGCCAAACAGAGGTCGAATGCAACTACCAGACATCGCAAGCAATAACATGCATTTTAAATAGACTTATTGAAAGTGGATAACACTTTAAAGAAAAATGCAAATAATTTGAATAAACATAAAAATGAATTCTTTGAAAAGAATTGCAGGCAAACCATAGAATTTGTAAAACAGCTGTTGGAGAGTAATAATATTTACTCAATAATTTTATTCAAGTTGTCAACTATAACCACCACTCCTAAAATAAATCAGTTCTTAAAATGTTTTGATAAATAGACTTCAATTTGACAGTTACTCATTTATCAATTTGCCAAATTATATTCACTTTCTTAGCAATTAATTTATCAAGACACTGTGGTCACAACAGCAGAGTTTTTGTTCAGCATGTCAATAACAATTCATTTGACCACAAAATGAAGTCTCTTGTTGTTTGTTGTTTTGAAATGGTTAATAAACAGAAAGGAAGTATGTCTAAAATTTTCTTCATAATTGGACTGTGGAAATATTTTAAAATAATTATACATGCACATGTATGTAGAACAAGAATTTAGTCATCTACTTGCAGAGGGTCTGCTAAATCTGCGAGCCACGGTGTGAGCCATGCGAGTCATGCGAGTCATGCGAGTCATGCGAGCCATTTATGCGAGTATTTTTTTTTTTCTTCAACTGGTCTGAGAGGTCGTCGACTTTTCGCCAAGAAACATAGATCTCGCGCCCGACTATCACTAAACTACCGCTATAAACCGCTCGCCCGCCATCTTGAAAGTGGAGATGACCCTGGGGACGAGTATAAACGGTACAACCTCGCTCCTAGGGTACTGTCAAAATTTAGCTACAAAAGTGCCTACAATTGAAATATTCCCAAAAGAAAATCCTAATCTCGCTTCGGTTACCGGAACTATTGCTGGTGCGGCAAATATGAAAAATGCTCTAAACATCTGCACATCGTGCCAAGTCTTGCGTCATAGTAATGGCTACCCTGAGTGTGATGAATTTTTTTCTTTGTTTCATATTTTTGTTGTTTGGAGAAAATTTTGTGTATTCAAATCGCCCAGGATCTGCAAAAAATAAAAACGATGCGTCAAAAATTTATTAAGGTTCAGGACTAAAGTAGAGAAATTTTCTGAGAGAAACGTACGGCGCCACCGCCCCACCGCTACTCGAATGGGTAAGTGAATGGTATCCATTGGCACCTGTCATTCATTGATATCCACGTTGAAAATCATTCAAGAAAAAAGAGAACAGTACTTCAGGGCAACTCCGTGTATTGGCGTCAAGAATGGTGAGTGAATCGCGTAATTTTAACAGGTTCGCACTTTAGTGAATCAGAGTTACCAGAACTTTGTCGGTTGGCTTCCTGCTGCATGTGGTTGTCCCTTCCCTTAGAATTTAATATTGCAAGAATTTAATATTGCGATCTTATTCATCTTGTTCCGTTGCTCTTGTTCTTGTTCTCATGTGAATGTAAATGTAACAAATAAAAAATCTTAACATTTTTACTAGGGCTCGCATGACTCGCATGACTCGCATGGCTCGCCCTTTGGCTCGCATGGCTCGCTGGCTCGCAGGTTTATAAAACTCCTTGCAGAAATGTTCTTACACTCATGAAAAATTACTGTATGTCCTCAGTTGGCCCCTTCCCTCTGTAAACAGTCCAACCTGCCCATTTATTTTTACTTGTTGTTCTGTACCCCTATCACGGATAAAAGCAGAATTATACCCTCCAACCAAGTAATTCGGGCTTGTAGTTACCGCTGTTGTGGTCTTGCCTTGTCTGGCCTTGTCTCATAGGTTTGTGCTTAACACAGGATTAACCTCGTTGCACCTTTGCCCCTTGGACAGAATTGTCCAAGAAAAAAAATACTATGACCCCCACCCCCCAAAAAACAATATTTCTTCCATTTGTGTCAAAGATTTATTGACCCGTGGGAATTCCTTCCTGACAACCTGCCTTTTAAGTTTATCTGCAAACCCCCATCTATAGAAATTGTAGTTTTGTAAAATTTTTCTGAAGGCAAGGAAGCATACAAACCTGCAGATGTGCTATGTTACCTCTGAGCTGGCAAGATTGCCATGTGCTGTAGTAAGATTCACCCCTTCCCCCCAAACCACGCCCATGCCAATGTATTTTAATTCTAATGACCTAAATGGCAGGATATTGTCTAGAATGTGAAAACCAATCAGGGCTACAGTACACATCTTTTTCACATTATCACAGAACAAACCTTTTCAATCATCCTTAGGCCCACCTATAATGACACCAACCCAACCCCTGGCCTAGTGCAATTTTTTAACAATGACAGAGATTGCCGTCTTGCTTGAATTTTTTTATTTGGAAGAGGAGAAGGGGGTGGGGGAGGGAAAGCAGTGTTTAACAGTGAGTATAAGTAAGAATTTCCTTTTAACCCCTTCTATCCATTATCACTAAGCCCCAATTTCCTTTCTTTCCCTGTTTTGATTCATATATATGGTGGATGATCATATAAGCAGTGACCCAGCACTCTTTCAGCCATAAATTTCTAAGCCCTCCCAGTTGTTGTCAAAAAGGACAGAATTTCCTGATGGTGTCAACGATCAATACAGATCATCTGACTGTTTTGTACAATCCCAGAATTTGAATTGGAAGCATTGATTATAATGCATCACCATTCTAATAAGAAAGTACTTCCAAATCTCCTTTTTAACCTAAAAAATTGTCGTTTTGAAATGTTATGGTCTGAGGTGGTATTAATTAAAACTAATTGAAGAACCTTTTAAGGCAATACTATTGACCCCTTCCTCCAAAAAGCTTCCCCTCCATGCATGTATGGGCAAAAAAAAAGGAAGTCCCGCAGGGGTTTCAAGGAGGAAATACAGTAAAAACACAGAATAAAACCAAAAGAAATGTTATCCACTTTAAAAACTATATAAATTTACTTACTGAGCCAAAGCATTTTAATTTATAATTTCCAAGCAAGCATGTCTGTGATACTTCAAAATAAAAAGCAGAACTTGGTTTACATCAAGGTATGCAATGATCAACTCAAAACTAACCCTTAACCTGGGGAACACTGGGAAATAATAATGAATCACGCAAAGGCTGGAGAGTTGGAGGGAGGGTGGGGGGGGGGGGGGGGGAGAGGAATTGACGAAATGACTGTCCCATTTTGAGGTGCCAAAAGGAACAACTATCCAGTTGCCAACTACAACGAAAAAAAGTATCATTCAGTAGTTTGCGTAGTGCCAAAGGACTGATGCTTTGAAAACCTGAGTAAAAGTCATCTTGGTCAAGTGAAACATTGGTAGTCAGTTGATCAGGAAATGTCATTTCAATGTTATATCAATTTGCTGTAATGTTGTTGGCTGTGTCAAGCCGTTAATATGTAACTTAGGTAGTAATCAGTGACTGATCAGTTATGGCCTGATTCAATTGGTTTATTTTTGGTCATGCTTTTGTTGAGGCTGCTTAAAGAGTTCACATCACAGTGATCATGTGAGTTCTGTTGAGGTCCAGAAATACTGCGGTGACTACTGTAAGGTGTTGGTACAAGTTAACAAGTGTCTGTTCTAAGTTAGTGTGGTGGTCAGTTGTTGAAAACATGTTATACTATGGGTTGTAATTTGAATGGAGTTAGTTCAGTAGTTTGGTCTAGTTGTTTTAGTTCAAGGTATACAAAAAGGAGCCTTCTCATTTTCTCCATTTTTTTATTCCCCAAGTTTTCCCTGATTTTGAAAAACGAAATTTTTTCTAACTATTTTTGGCTAAAACCCCTGAAGGAACCAAGTTAAGTTTTGAGTTGATCATTGCATGAGAACACAAGTGTTTACCTGGTCCTGGATTGCAATAAAATTATCAACCTAGAATAAGCTTGTGGATAATATCCTCCTCCTGTCTTGTCCTGAGGTATTTTGACTTCTGCTGTTCAAAAGAAGAAATAAAAAATTTAGATACTGTTAAGTAAAATTATTTATGGTGTAGTGGCATAACACTAAGTGAAATGGTCCCCACATTAAGGTGCCTTCCTTACATCCTTGAGTTATGTTCTTTTACACAGCACTGTACTAATAAACAGTAGCCTGCATGCCTGGGGGATCAGAACAGTTTTCTCTTTGGGTTGACAAATTCTTTTCAAAAAGTTTTTCTTCCATGAAATCATTTTTATTTCATGAAAGTATCTTTAAAATATCTTTTTTCCGGGCCATGAATATGGATAATTGTTGACAAAACAAACCATGCTATCCACTGGATAGTGATTTATCCAGTAGATAGCATTATCCATATTTCGAGCAACCCGGGCCAGGTATAAATAATAAGTACCCATTCTGTCCTTAACATACAATATAGCTCGGATATAGCAGGTAAAAAAGTTGGACCAGTTCAACTTGAAACGCTAGTCTAACTTGCATCAACTTGGATCATAATAATAATAATAATAAATTTACAGTAAATTGAAGCTTTTACCACTTGAGGGTCAACAATCCTCTCAAAGCTGGGCCAAATCAAGAAAGACTTGCTCTGTTTCTCAGTCTGTGTTATCAAGCCACCTTTTTGTATTCTTAGAGCCAGTTGCTCTCGGATCATGTAGCAAACTCGTGTGTTGTGCATGGGATGACCATTTGAATTTTGAAGGGGAGGGGGTGTGATTTTAAAAAAAGGTTCCTGCGAGCATAATTGCACCCCAAAAAATCCACGCACCTGCCCACTGCCAAAAAATTTCACGCAAACTCAAAATATCATGCATATATATATCCAAAAATATTGGTAATCCAAAAGGATCTGTGACTGCATGGCACTGTAAACAGTTCAAAAGTTATAAAAAGTAATAATTCAAAATTAAAAAAACAAAACTCAATCATATAGTAGACATTTCGGACCTTGCTTTTCCTCAGTGCTAAGTTCAGAATGGGACTTGCCATTGAAGAAATAAACAATTATACGCCCGAATCTAATGGATAGGTAAAAGCACACACGTGCACACACATGTCAAGCTGTTCAAATAAACGGCACGCAATGCATGCAGAAGCGATGACGTTTAAAAATTGTTCCTAGAAGATTGGAACATGAGCAGACAAACTGATTCTTAAACTTTTGGGTTAGAAATTTTAGGGGTTTACATTTAGGGTAATCGATTGGTGGTTCATTCAAGTAGTTCACTAGGTCCATCTTGTTAGTTCATGTGCTAGGGGTCAGCAAAATGTACCAACCCAAATAAAAAGCACTCTGCTGAAAAGTTTCTCTCTCTGAAATCAACACCTTATTATCTTTAAAGATATTTGGCAAAGCTAATTACCTCACCGGAAATTAATTTGTTGTTTTAACCATATATTTGTCCAAGAGAAAATCATTTTCTCTTGACTTGTCATATCACGTGTGCAACCCGCTTGTCTATCTAAAATTGTATGTATCGAAGATATGTTGTTATGAGTTTGCCCGTGAGCGCAAATTTATCCGACACTGTATAAACCAAAATCCACCCCCAAATCTTCGTTTAAAAGCTGAAATTAAAAGCACTCCGCTGATCCTACAAACAGCAAAGGAGTTTGTTGATTCTTCATGTAGCATTTCATGTGTGATATTTCTAGCTGATCTCTGAAGAAGGAAAGATACTAAATGTAAATATATACTGGGTAAGATTTTAGTTAGTATTTGTCCTTCATAATCACTACTTTCTTAAGACACCCATGTACAGTAATATAAACATAGTGAAGCACAATAATATTTCTTTTGTAAACATGTAACTTGCATTTGGCAATCCTGGAGTGTAAAAAGGTTGCCAGCTTTATGTGTTATTATTGTCCAATTCAGATCAAGTGAAGTCTGTCAACAGACATTTATTTTTGGTTACGAGTAATTTTTTTTCGAGCACACAAGCAATGAGATGTGGTGATGAAGATTGAGCGCAATGGCAGCAGTGTACTCAAGGATGCAAAAAATTAAACATCAGGATACTTTTAGCTCCCTCACCCTCCCCTAGTCATCACCTCGTCATTATCACCCTCCCCCGCCACTCTCCAAACTAAATGGAGCAACATCTGAACAGATCAAAATACAAAACAACAACCATACTGTGTCTGACAGCATGTGTTGAAATTATTTCAACCCCAGATTTCAACTGTGACAAAAAGCAAACGAGAGGGGAAGTTGGCCATCTGACTTCTGTAGGCTAATTAGGCTGGCTTTTTTTTTCTACCAGTTTGGGAAAGCGCCTTACATTTCAATGGCAAATTTATTTGTAAGAGAGAAGACATGAACTTATCACGAAAGGCATTAAAAGTAACAGACTTCCAGTGCAATCTTACATATTTTACTGCTTGCGGAGCACAGCATGAAATAGTAGAGTCTGGATATCATTTCAGGATTAAATAACATGCCAGACCAGCTTGAAAATCTAAAAGACTCCACTCAGTTATATAGCAGCCATTTTGGACCTTGCTTTTCCTCAGTGCTAAGATCTGAATGGCACTCGCCATTGAAGAAATAAACAATTATATGCCAGAATCTAATGGATAGGTAAAAGCGCACACGCATGTCAACCTGTGCAAAATATGAAAGCCACATTCAGTCCGTGTGGCATAAGGGTGCCAAGATGAAAAATCAGGTGCATTTTGCTCCCTTAAGGTGATGTTGTGTCTATCTATCTCTCTATGTAACATAAAATAGATATCTATCCTATACAAAAGAAAAATCCATTGTGCGTAAAAGGGTTTAAAACATTCATGCCTATACAAAATAACCCCCCCCCCCCTCAAAAAAAAGAAGAGTCAAATGGTTGTCTCATGCAACCAAGCATTGGAAATGAGTTTGCAACTCTATCTGAGAGGAACTGGCACTTAAAATACAAAGTAGTGCCTTGACGACACAGAGAAACATAGCAAGTCATTTTTTATTATTTGACCTATTTTTGAGAAAAATTTTAACCTTGAAATGGGTTAAAGTTTTCATTTCCTCTAATTTTATTATTATTATTTTTTTAATAATCCCAGTTGATCCCAGTCAATCTGAGCTAATCCACGTTGATCCAACCCAGGCTGGATATCAGAGTTGATCCGGTCTGACATTTGTACTTCCTGCTCAGGAAAGGTTTTGGGTATGCATCAGTATTTCACGCTGAAGCAGTTTTAATTATGAAGTGTAGCTCTGGTGTGGGGTGCAGGATTTATAAAGCAAGCTTGTAATTGTTTTGAGTACACGTTTCGTTGCATCAACTTTGTGATACGTGCAACATGATCACTACTCTATATGGTCAAGACTATTACTCAGCGTAATTTTACGATGGCAAGCGGGATATTCTATTGCTTACAGAGCTGGATCACATTTTAGCATTGCTGAAGCTCAAGCAACATTGGCAGATTTATTTCATTTGCTTCAGTTTTCCCTCCTCTGGATCCCTCCCTGGTTACTGTGTTCAAACACTTCAAATGACAGCTTCTTTGATTTATATGAATTTCGTTCTCTCCCTTGTCAATATTAATAGCGTGTAACTTCCTTTAGAAAAAAAAAAACTGGTTTACCTTGCATAACTTCAGTTTACTTGTTTCTCATGCTGAAGTATTTTTATTCTATTATATTTTAATTAAGGACTGCATGCTTCAATACTAGAGTATTTAGGTAATTATTAGTAAAGGCTATCTTGTATCCCATACACTGCCTGGCTTGTTGTGTTGTGTAATTTAGGGGTGAAATATAAGCAAAGTTAGGCATAGTCAACTCACTACCATTAACTAGGTCACTTCACTGACAATAATTACAAGAACATGAACATGAACAACAAAACTATTAAACAATTAGATTATGAGCTTGAGATTTCTATTTAAACAATAGAGCATTTCTGTCCAAGAACTAACAGCAGATAGTTGCCCCGCAGAAATTTGATCTTCTTAAAACAAATCTTTACCCAAGAAGTGAAGCTTTGAAGGCAAATATGCTACATTTAAGGACATCAAATTTCCAGGGAGCAACTATCAGACTGATAGTTCCGAGACATAAACACTCCATTGTCTTTATTGCTCACCACTAATTCCGTGCACCAGTTCAAAAATCATATTGAATTATTTTCAACTTTTTTGGATGAAAGCCATGAAAACCAAATGTAAAATACAAAAAAGAAAGCAAAAACCCACTAAATATAATTTCAGTTGTTTAAGTGGCATTCACATAAACCAACTCTAAGCCTCAATGTAAACACCGAAAGCGTAGTCTGTGGTACTTGTTACTAATACGCAAAGATAATACTGACAGAAACCATTTCAAACCATTTGATCAATTGATTAATAATCATTTCTAAAGACTATCATGGTGCTTTGATGATTAATTCCATAACTGCTAGTTTTAGTCCTAGCTGTGAACCACGATGGCAAAAGGTGATGACAGAAGACAGGCCGGGGTCTCTGGGTCCAACTCACTACAGTCAACTCTTGTTATAGTGAAGACGCTCGGGGATGTCTAGTGTCCATAACAGTGAGAGTATGTAGCAAGGTGTGAGAAAAGAAAGTGTACTTAACATGCAATAAATAACAGAGACAATGTCTGTGAAGCAAGAACTATTGTGTAGACAAAAAAGAAGTGATGTGAAAATAAACATTCCAGAAGTCTTTTGAAGTGTATTTTGACAAACGATGAACAGCAGACTGTAATTTTACATAATTAAGCTTATGTTATATGACAAGTACGCGGTGTCGCTTTAAATTGAGAGTCAAAACCTAAATCATAACACACAATAGCAAGGCACTTCAGTTTGTGCTTGGCAGTAGGGGAGATGAGGGAGTTCGTCATGTCAAGGATGCATCGCAAGAAAATGCGTCCCCCATACACAACTCGACATGCCCAATTTAGTTGGCCTGCAAGGCCCTGGAGCTGCTTTTGGTTGCTCTGCAATGGGAATGGAATGCAGTGACCTCTTGATATAACTCGTCAAGTTTGTCTGGAGGCAGGGCCACCTTGCACTTGCAGGTGTTGAGTTCTACCCCAAGGAACACAAGCTTTCAGGTAGGCTGAAGCACCTTGCATCAACTGATTTGGAGGCCAAGATCTTGAAGTAACTGTAACAGGATGTTAAAGGCAAGTTGACACTATGACAAGGAAGTCACCTTGGTAGACAACGACTGCATGTAAGCCACGCCTTGCCATCATATGCCTCACCAATTGCATCAAATGATTTCTGGTGAGCTTTTTGCACCAAATGGCAACCAAGTGTCATAGAAGTAAGTGGAGTGACTATATGCCCTGTGAATTGCCAACTTCAATCCGTAGCAGTGAATAGTATAGGTACAGATCGATAGGCATGTTGAAGATCAATTTTAGCCATGATATAATTTGGCTAGAGCAACTTAATAGCATCATGTAATGTTTGAAATTTGAATGATTGTGACTGGATATAATCATTCAATCCCCATGCATGGGGTCGAGAACAGTCATGAATTAAGTGCACTCCCGAAGAATCTGGTTTAGGAATAGCTCCTGGCTAGTGTGCTAACAATGCTTGGTATCTGTGACAACATAATATTATTACCCTCTGCAATTTCATTGAGGATAGTCTGCTCAACTGCTACTTTTGCTGCCGCATTAGTATCGGATTTGTAACTGCCCTGTTGCACAGGAATTAAAGTAGCTTCTGCTGGTGCTAACTTGAAGCCATTGCTTTTGCATCAGAGAGGAACACTTGATCCTCATCGCCAGTTAATTCTGCCAGCCAGAGATTAGTGTTAAGTGGGGAGGGAACAGGGAGTCAGCTGGGGATACTAGGAGGACCCTGACCCTGGGTGGGACCCTTATCCCCTGCTGAGGGAAATGTGAATGGGAGGGGTGTGACTGCCCACATGCCTTGCGGTTTACCCTTTGGTTGCACACATGAGCAAAGTGGCATACAGCCAGGGTATAACCTTTAGCCCGATTAAAATTCCTACAGATAACCTGGTCATCCACACTGAAATTAGCAAAAGTGGTGGCCAGAGGAGCCTTAACCAGAGCAGCTTTGCTAGCTAAAGGTTCTAAAAGAACCGTGTGGAAATGGTTAGAATCTTAACTCCATGGATGTGGCAAAATTCGTCATTGTATTTCTGGACTGAGTACCATGTGAATTTAGTGCCAAGTTCCATGACCTTAACTGTGTAGGCTAAATAGTGCTGCACATCCTGAGGGGATGGCAGCTTACCCGAACTTAATAGATTATAGAAAATTCTGGTGTTCAGTACAACCCACTGAGCGATAGTAACCTGGTCTAATTTGGGCTCTTTAGGCCCATTTGAAACATCTAGTTAATTAGTGGCACCTATTTCAGATATTGTACTGTTCTCGACCATAGATACGATCTTGTCGACAGAGTCAACAATTCTTAAAACATGCTCACCCTTCACAAGTGTTGCCAGCTTTAGAAACATTCTGCATCCGCCTTTGGGTTTGTGAGTGCGCCGTCCAGGTTGTGTACAACAAAGTCCTGGGGTCCCGCGCCTAGCCTTTGGCATAGCCAGTGAGCAGGGAGTCCAGCAGAAGCACTGGGGTTGTGAGAGTGTGAGAGCGTTGACTGTCGATCGCGTTGACTTTAGTATTTGTTTTCTGCCCTTGAGGACCTTGAGTGGCCGGTGAAGTTCCATGCACAGCAATAGCAGAATTGTTTAGCGACGCAGGTTTTTACAGGTGTTTCACCAGACGATGCCACTTTGGTATGGTTTTAATTTGCAAGAAGAGGAAGGCACCATACTCAGCTCAAGTGTGGCAATTTGTTGTTGGCTCTCGGCGATAGCAGCCTTCAACTTTGCAATGTGAGCGATGCAAGCATTCTTCTCCCAGGCTTGTTCAGCCAACTTCAGAGTTTATGAACTGACCAGAAATTTGATATCCTATTAATACCTTTGTTATATGGCTTGTGTTTGTAGCCAATATAATGCACACCCTGATTGGCCAATTGTAGGGCATTATTCTCCCGTAATGCCCACGGACTGATTACAGGCCCCCAAAACCAAAGCAAAAAGCCATAAAATAGGCAACTTATTAACCTCAAATGTTCGGTCTTTACAGGAAAATCTCAAACCTTGGCCTTGCCATATTGACCTCATTATCGCTACAGCAAGCTCTCAGTTTGAGATTTTCCCATAAAGACCTCACTCACGGTTAATAAGTAGTTAGTCTCAGACCTGACTTATAATATTAGGGACCAGTCATTATCTATCCGTAAGAGGGGGGGGGGGGGGGTGAGGATTTTGGGGGGATCAAGCCCAAAAGGGGCGAGGGTTGCTAAATGTGGCATGTGCAAACAGATTTGTTGGACTGCTATTTGGCACTCTAAAAACTAACTTTGCAGTTTCCAAACACTTGGGATGGTTAGATTGCTGGTATGTCAACTGACATAAGTCACAGGGTTCTCAGTAGATCAGTGGAATTCCACCGGCTATAAAATCGAATGTAGCCACCTGTTCCAGTTATTGTAATTTGCACACACATAACAATAAATTAAGACTTACAGACTGAGACGTTTCAAGAAGAAAATAGAATTTAAAAGATGAAACAGCACTACTTGCTACATCTAATTTTATGATCGTTTTCCGTGACTTTGCCCCTCCCCCCCCCCCCAAAAAAAATGCATGAAATGGCATCTTTAACAGCCTACAATTTCTGGGAGAGACCAATGTTAAAGGCATTGTGAAGGGTTTTTGATGATGGCCTTATTGATAATGATGAAAAAGTAGCTTCTTCTAAAAAAAACACACTGAATTCAAGACTAGAGTGCAAAAACCATACCTTACTTGAGGCCAAAATGGCCAAAAACAATACCCTATCTATTACCAAAATGGCTAAAAAACTACACCCTTTGGGGCTGCACATACCTATATAGCCCACATAAGGAAGTACCACCTCCCCCTCCACAGGAGCAATCTGAATGATTGATTTTAGTTATTGGCCTTCTGAAGTCAGTCGTCTACTGAAGTAAGCATACCGTCTACTTCTGATAATTTGAACTTTCAAGGGAAATTGAAAAGGATTCGAGATATCAGCAGTTCAAGGTTGCTAAGTGCCCCCACCTTGATTAAGCACCACCCTCGAATAGGCACCCCCATATTCTCCTAAATTTGAAATAAGTGCCCCAGGTGCTAATTCGGGGACTTAACCACAGGGCTTCTATCAGGGTGCACAGACGCAGGACCACACAATTAAGTCAATCCCACAGAATAATGCATAATTCCTACAAATCAGCACAAAACTGAATTATTAACTCAAAACTTTAATTAAGACATGTATTCCTATTGATTTCCAAGATCACTATACACTTTTTAAGCTAGTTTCTAAAACAATGGAGAAAAACTTATAATGGAAACAAGGCCTTCTTTACATAGCTCACGCCACCCTGAGCACTAGTCAAATCTAGTTCTTACCCTCTTGTTCATCTGTGGATTGAGACAATTGTTTTACAAATAACAAATCACAATATGCCACGTTTGATATATCATTATTCTAACATGGCTCTGAGGCTTTCAGGTCAAAACTGTAAATTTTTTAAGCTTCTTTTGTCTCTCAATTACCAAAAGAGACTTGAATACAAAGAAAACAGCACCAAATATAGAAGTTTGTCCAGAAAGTCTCAGAGCCATGTTAAATATTGATATATTGAACGTGGCCTATTGTTGTTAAACAGTTCCACAAGGCTAAGATATGGGTTTGCAACGCATTATAGGATAATGGACTTGCGTGTTGACTGCTGTTTTCCTCCTATGACAGAATTGGTCTAAACGAAAATGTCTTTGAAATGTCTGTGTACTTAGACCGTCCATTCCACATGTCTTGTTGAACTGTATATATACAGTCACCTACAACTTCTTTATTTAGGAATAACTTTAAAATGTCATTTTCTTTTCAGTGAAAGCCGTCTACCATAATAATTAATTTCATCTAGTGCCCAGAACGCTTATTTTCAGTTATTTTCAGAACTAACGAGACAACCTTGTTTCCAGGTTCTCTCTTTATCCGCCCCTGACACAGCTTGGTCACGTGTCTCCCAGAATCTTGGAGATGACAAACAAATAGTTTGAAGGAGGGGCACCTTAGTATGAAGTTTGTCTATACTCAGACCAGAAGAATGCAAAGAATGAGGAGAGAGAGGCCCTGGACACCAGATTGCTAAGGGGAAGACGCTAATTGAAAACAGAACCTCTGTTAGGAGCGTTGGCTCTTATTTTTAACTTGACACTAACACACAAATTGGAATAGAAGTGCTTTTCAACAAAACACGCCCAAAGGCACTAAATCGGATCAGTTATGGTAATCTAGTTACAACCAGGAATAAACTAACCTTCATTAAGGGCCCATTAACTGATCTTTTCGAGCCTCATCATTTTTAGTTAGTTCAGAGTTATTTCATGTGTTTTAACTTTTTCATGATTAGTAACACTAGTGATGACGTCATCAGGCCACGCCCATTGTCATGTGACTAATACCGAAAAAACACAAAGGCTCCCAGGCAAATTACTTTATTGGGAGTTTTTTCATTGATTCAATATTTTAATTTAAATCCTCATTACGCTATGCATAGATTTTGTTTCATTTCTAAAAGGTCAGATTTTGAGAGAATTTCAAAATATTAAAAAATTCGTAATTTTCTGAAAAAAGCATGATTTTGAAAAAGGAATGCATAGCTATCTTTCCAACGTTGGCTTTGATCGAAATCCGTCAAAAAAGGCTTGATTGAATGAAAAACCACGCTTCCTTTAGCATTTAAAGAAACCAGAAGTGCGCCCGATGTATATTGGAAGTTACCCTATCAGCGCGCGCTTAATGTACACTACCATCGCACTTCCATAAGATCAAAGAAAGCCGCATGGAGTTAGTTTTTCTCTGTCTATTGCTCTTGTTTTTCTGTCTTTCTCTTATTTTGTGTTTGCTTGTACTTTTTTTTACTTTGCATTTTGTGAAAAACAAAGAAAAACATCTAAAATGTAAGCGAATTTGTAAGTTATTGAGTTGCTTTTATTTTCCACGCTCAGGCTGACGTAAGTAACCGGAAGTGAAATCTCACCTCCTTAGCAACGCGCGCAAGCGCGCGCATAAATCGGTTAATGGGCCCTTAACATTGCAATAAACAAAACACTTCTTAAGTAAAATCAAAGCACCATCTTCAATACCTGGGGGGGCACTTTAGGAATTTCTGGGTGGGGATGTGCTGCTGGGACCCTGGAACCCTTAGCCTATACCAGAGCTAGTTCAGCTGAATTTTGCTAACCTATAATAGAGTAAACTCCCCAAATCCCCCCCATCTATCGACACCGTTGAGGCTGATTTGTGTAAATTTAAACTTGCCAATTTGATTTTGTTATATTTTTGAGTAACAATTCCTGGTTTCCTTACTCTAGATAAAATCTTCAACCAACCGGTCAGTTTTGTGAAAAATGATACCCTATTCTAGACCCAAATGCTCTGATTTATATACCCTATCCTAGAGTAAACTGCTTGAAAACCATACCCTTCACAGCGGCACATACCTATATAGCCCATATATGGCATTGCTCCCCCAGGCTTCAATATGACACAACAGCGGTAACAATGTTTTCTTCAGACCTTCTGATCCGTGAAAACTTCAATAAAATAAAGCAATGTGAACAAGTCAATAGTTACTAGTTCTATTGAGTAAGTCATCCGTTTACAATGACACTTGTTTACAAAACTATCACTGTTACATCAATAATTATGGCGTCGAGTTTGCAATGGTATTAGAGAAATTCAATTTTTTTTAATGCCACACATTTACACATTTAAATGAATGACAGGCTCCATCAGTGTGAATTCATGGTACGGGTAAGAGATTAAATATAGTTTGGATACTTAGCAATTGAAGATGCTTTAGTCTGTGCTGGTATTGATAAAACATGTATTCTTGACCTTTATTCTGTGATCTCCATTGATACAGACACCCAAATAATGCTGACACTTTTGCATGAAGCTTTAGTGTCTGTATTAACCGGGTCCCACTGTAACATACAAGTACGAAACTGCTTCCCTGGATTCACGTTTTGTTCCAAGTGACCATAAGGTAAATTCCACGCAACTTTATTTCTGGCGATAAGACTGTTGTTTTTCAACACTTAAAAAAAAAAAAAAAAAAACAGTTGGCACCCTCTAAAAACTGAACTGCTTTGGCTTTAACAGACATGTTCCAGTGAGCTCAACATAAACACTAAATATGACTATAAGAAAATTAAGGGAAAGATTTATACCTTGCAATGAAATATACTTAAATGTGTTATTTTTATCTCATATGATCATCGTAATGTTGGATTAAATATGTCTCACTACTAAATTCCTCCTGACAAATCCAACAGATGAGGCTTTCAACTGGGCTTGAATTTTCTTCAGTCAAAGAAAACAGCATGTCAGACTTTTCCGCACCATGAGTTGTAACTAGCTCCTGAGGGTGTCTTCTTAGTTGATAGTGCTGATCATCCTGCTTGCATTTTAAAGAACTGTCTCTCGCATTCCCAATTGTGTGAGTTCGTTCATGTTGCTTCCAATTTGCTGAATGGTTGAAGCACTTTTTACAATACTTGCATGTATACGGCTTCTTTCCTGAGTGAGTTCGTTCGTGTCGCTTGCAATTTCCTAATTGGCTATAGCACTTTTTACAATACTTGCATGTATACGGCTTCACTCCTGTGTGAGTTCGTTCATGTTGCTTGCAATGTGCTGATTGGCTAAAGCCCTTTTTACAATACTTGCATGTATATGGCTTCTCTCCTGTGTGAGTTCGTTCATGTTGCTTGCAATTTCCTAATTGGCTAAAGGACTTTTTACAATACTTGCATATGTATGACTTCTCTCCTGTGTGTGTTTTTTTATGTTGCCTGCAAGTTTCTAATTGGCTCTTTTCACAATAGTTGCATGTATATGGCTTCTCTCCTGTGTGAGTTTGTTCATGTATCTTGCAATTTCCTAATTGGCTAAAGCTCTTTTTACAATGCTTGCATGTATACGGCTTCTCTCCTGTGTGAGTTCGTTCATGTTTCTTGCAATTTCCTACATGGTTAAAGCACTTTTTACAATACTTGCATTGATACGGCTTCTCTCCTGTGTGAGTTCGTTCATGTTGCTTGCAATGTCCTAATTGGCTAAAGCCCTTTTTACAATCCTTGCATGTATATGGCTTCACCCCTGTGTGAGTTCGTTCATGTCGCTTGCAATTTCCTGATTGGCTAAAGCCCTTTTTGCAATACTGGCATGTATACGGCTTCTCTCCTATACAAGTTTGATCATGCTCTTTGCATGCTGATTTGCATTTGTGTGCCATCCGTCGTGTCTTCATTGCCATCTCCATCAAACCAGGTTATGATCGGCTTAAGCACTGTGCTGCTTTAAGTCGAAAAACATTTCTTCATTCTTTCACACACATGTTAGACTTGACTCCCTTTCAATGAATCTTGTTTACTTTGCAGTTAGGATGAAGATTTTCACTGTATTGCTAAAGAAATAGCAAAAAAAAAATGTCATATTAGGTTTTGTTAGTTGCCAGGCAACCTAGGTGTGGAGGAGCTGGAAATCAAAAACTCCCTACTCAACGAGTTGGGTCCAAGCCACTCTGCAGTTAAGGTCTGACAATGGATTCAACCCTTCTGATAAACGCTAGGCATGTTGCAGAGTCGGATTTTAAAAGAGCTGCACAATGAAAACGAGGTTGTACACAAATTAAGAAAATGCAGCTCTCGACATGTTCTTAAAAGCAAATAGATTCTATGTTGTTGTGCATCTGTTCAGTAATTGATCACAGATGACATCAAAATGTGGTAGGAACAAAGAACAAGTGTGTAACCACATTTTGATGTCTTGTGATCGATAGTGTTTATACCGATAACCTAGTGCTTAAAGATTCAAGAACTGGAACCGGAAGTCATTCAACCATATCGTCATGATATGAAAATGCTCATTTCTCATGTACTGGTAACATTCTGATTTATTTAAAGAGCGGCGTTTAATGAAAAAGACAAAACCTCACAAAATTCACACAAAATTTCATCCAGGACCCGAGTGGTGTATTTTCCATATCATCACCAGTGAAGACTGGACTTAGATCAAGAAGAGGACGTTGAGATCAAAGTTGAACAAGTGAAAGTGCCAAAAGTCACTTCTGTTAGTTACTGTAAAATGTTGATTGAAGTGGAAAATATACCATTATAATAAAAGAAAGATTTCTTTGTCGTGTCCAGTATTTAAATAAGTGCCACCCACCCTCTAATATGTGCTACATTTGAGACAAGAAAAATTTAATAAGCTCAGCAGCACTTGTTTTATTAAATATGGTGAGCTACGTATTAGGAATAAGTTAGCTCTCTCTGTCCTAAAAAATAAAACATGTCCAGCTAATTGACTACAAAGTCATGTCACTGATAGAAAATGTTGAACAACAACAACAAAAACAACAACACTTTCATTACCACTCCAAATTAGTGGGTGATGTTGCTGCCCTACGTGCCAGTGGGCACAATGGGCAGTGAGTGAGTGAGTGAGTGTAGCAGCTCTCGTAAGGTCTCACATGAATGGCTTGCTACCCTTTGAGAGAACAATAGAACAAACAACAGAAACAATGCCCCTAGCCCTAAAACAATAACAGCTGCTAACAATGAAGAGAATTACAAGCTTATGAGAGCTGCTACACTCTTGAAATTAGTACTACAATCTGGCCAAATATTTACATAGTCTAAGTGACACTGTTTTCTGTGGATTAACCTTAAACCACTCACAGGTATTGTTGTCAGTACACACAAGAATAGAAATCAGGGACAAACTGTATTTTCCTTACCACTGTTATTTTTTAAGCACCGAATGTCTAGTGGTATGCTGACAGTATGTTAGGTGACAAATACAAGTGACTAAACCCATTTTGAAACATACATTTCATCAGTAGTCATTTCAAAATACAATTGCACTTTTCTAATATTTTGTAAGTACTACTTTGAGTTCCTTGAATCATGGAAAAAGCGATGAAAGAAAATGCCGGGCGCCATAAACCTCTAATTAGGGAGTTTACGAATCGACGACTTTTGCACGACGCCGCCGTTAGATTGCGTGACATGCTCACTGCGCATGCGTTTCTGAGCACTTCCCAGCTTCGCGCCAAAGTCGACGACGTTGGTGAGAGCGATTTGCCGGCGTCTTGGAAACAGGAGGCCGTGAGGTTAGTTTTCAAAGTTTTCCCTCGATACTTCGGGTATTTTTGCCAGATAATTTAAGTAGCACATTAGGGGCATGTCCTTGATGTTTGATTTTAATTTTATTTGCCTGTTTTCGTTCAAGAAACGACCTTCTACAGTGCCATGGCGAACGCTATGAGTTCAACCAACACTGAAAGCGGTCAAAGCATGACACGGTGTGAATGAAAAGCAAATTGCTGTATGAAAAATCTTTCATTTTAATCACGCTTCACTGAAATATAAGACATTTTTTGGTGTACAATGAATTTGAAAGGACTAAAAGGTTTTAGCATTCGTGTCGACAGTTAGAAACAAGGACTAGATAGCTCAACTAGAGAGCTAGGCGATTTTTTTCCTCTGTTGTTTTGAGTGGTCTTATAGCCAGCCTAATCTTTTAGAACCCAGCCTAATCTTTTACAAAATTTTTCTCGACGTACAGCTGCGCTTTCTTTTCTGCCATGCTAGCACATTTTGTTGGTCTGTCTTGAGTATATTTTTTCTCGAGCTGCTGAGACCAAAAAAAATTGCCGGTCGCGCATAAACGTCGTCGTCTTTACTGCGAATCGTAAATTCAAATTTCTACAGGACGACAACGCGAGACTATAAGGTGACCCAACGGCGCCGTCGTCCGAAAGTCGTCGATTCGTAAGCTCCCTATTAATGCGGCACGACCTACCGTTTACGGTTCTACATTATAAAACACAGAGTCTATTTTTTCACTTCAATCAGACAGATGAAAATATTTGAGACTATATTCTTCACTTAGCTTGACATCAAAATTGCATTCTTATAAACTCGCTTACCTTTTATAAACCAGCGACAACAACTTGGACAGCAATTCACATGCCTGCCGCCATTACAGTAGTACACTAGAGCCCAGTCTCTTTCCACTTGGGTGGAAAAGAGCGATCGGTGTTGTTCAGGGGCCCGGGCCCACCCGGGCGAAACGCGTTGCAGGGCTAGATACATTATTCCCCAAGAAAAATCTTTCAAAAATTTCGAGAATTCTCGAAAAAAATCTCTTGTTGATTGCGAGCTTGTAGATGGCCCACTCACCTCACTGGAATCAGCCATATGCAGTTTGCTTCCAACATTTGTTTGAGGTAGCGGTAGGTCTGGATAAAGTCGGCCTATTCTGCTATTCTGCCCGCTATCAGCTGTTTATTCTAAAGTCTCATTCAGGAGGAAAGCAACACTGTATGTTGCTTTATGCTTCGGACACAGGGATACGCTCGATGCATGTTTGGACCAATTTGGTTCGAGTGTAAATTTACCTTTCCTTATTCACAAGAGAGCATTACCATTAGCTTCTCTTGTCATTCCCCAATATCAGTGACAGTGCGCTCTTTTTGACTCTTAGGGCGCTTTCCATTCAACAAAAATCACCGGTTCAAATTTTCGGAATTTTCGCTGGTCGAATGGAACGTGTCGGACCGCTTCCCAGAATTCGAGGTCACGTGCTCTGCAACACAAGGCATGCTGGGTGAAACTTTGTTGTGTTTGAAAATGGCGGACTTTTTGAACATTTTCGCGGCTTTAGAGCAGGTGACTGTGAAAGAATAAGTTGTACCATTCTCGATAGCAACGACGACGTAATAATTCTGGCTGCAGTTGCCTGCTTTATGCGGAGGGAATTAACTCGTGTAAATGGGTACTTCGAAGTAACTATTCCAGCGTATTTGTCGGGGGAGTTCGAAAACCATTTCCGAATGACTAGGGAAACGTGTCAGTTATTGACACAAGAAATAATGCACACTGGGCGGATTCCAACTGGCAATTCATCTGGGCGGCCCGCAATTTTGCCAGAAAAACAAATACTGCTGTTCCTTTGGAGTGTGGCAAACCCGAGAGTTCTTGCGAATGGAACACAAAATTTTCGATAATTCCGGAAATTCCATCAAAGAGGGTGCACTCAAAACGTATTCCTAAATTTTCGAAAACTTTTCCCGGAATTTTTACCGTTCCATTCAATTTCGGACCGGAAATCTCGGATTTTTGGTCGAATGGAAAGCGCCCTTAATCTATTCAATGTCACGTAACAACCAGGTTAATACTACTAATTCAGTGTAGTGTGGAAAGTGTATCCTGTCTCTCTTTGTTGCTGAATTTCCTCTTCTTTTTTAAGTTTATTTTCAGACCCTTATCAGCATTTTTTACTTCGTATTTGCCAAAATTATTATTTACCTTCTTTGCAGTCTTCAAAGCAAAGAAACTGGAACCATGGGAAGTATGGGAACGTGACGATGTACACTAATGACCTTTACTTCTTTAACTATCGCGTATTTGTAAATTTTTATGTACATGGTATTTTTAGTAACGTATCCGTTTTTGTTGAAGCTTGATCCTAAAAGATTGCTTTCTAATCCGGAACTATCAGGCGACAGCAGGCATCCTTATTTATTTTCCCGTAGCCTGCCTCAACGATCCGTCTTTACTAGTTTGCATTGTAACTTCATTGGTTTCCCTACTTAAGAGACCCTGTTAGGGGTAAATTCCAACAAGCGACATGGCCTTGAAACGGCGACATGAGAGCTGCGAATTGGCGATGAACGACAGACTACTTCAGCGAAATAGGGAAAGCGACACCAATGGCAAGATAAGACCGACAACGAATTTCGGAACTGAGAATGCAGTGATTGTTTTAAACGTCTGAGTTGAAGTGAAGACGCATTTCCAGAGTTTTAAATGTGTTTTCCTCTCTCACGCGCGATGTCGACGGGTCGCGAAACCCAGGCTTTCTTATATATGCTAAAACGTCCCCGTCGAATAAATCGAGTCCGTCATTGCTGAGTATTTTTTCTCACTCTCAGCTGAGTGAGCAGTGCCCTAAAACGCCTAAAAACACGCTTAAGGAAAAAGGAAAGAGATCTTCGAAAGTCTGCTTCATATTTTTATTACTGGGTCACCAGTAAAATGATATGAAGCTGTATTATCAACAAATGGCATTATGGAAGGAAAAGAGAGACAGGGAAAGCTACCAAGGTCTGCTCGTCTTCAGCAGAATGCAAGGGTTACGCCAAATTCAAACGAAAATTATAGGTAAGAGAAATTATTCTGATTGAGGTCGTTCAGATTTTGAGTTAGAGAACAGTTGTTAAACATAAACATAGTAAAAATATTCATAGGCTCGATTGTACTTCAGGTCCAAATACTGCCTGGAAAAAGGCTGAAAATAACAATTCCAAGCGTCTAAATTTCAAAATTTCCCGGGGGTAGCATGCCTCCACATCCCCTAGGAGGTTAGCAACTTCAGCGCTCGAAAGCATGCCCAAGCCGTTAGGAAGGATGCCTCCAATATGCCCCCAGCTTGCCCCCAGCCCTTACAAAATTTTGAAAAATTGAAGTAGCTAAGAATTCTTTTCCTTCATTCTGAGCCGAAATGTGATGCTTTAAAAGTAACCATAAAGTAATCATTAAACCCACTGACCGGAGAAATGTTGGCTCTGCATAAGAATTCCTACTGTTAAAAAGTGTTCGAAGCAAGTGCAAAACGTACAAGGAGTAAATTATATCCAAAGAGATACTTAATTATATATGCACTTGACTAAAACAGCAAGGAAGCTTCAATGCGTAAGAAATAATAGTTTCAGCGTGAGAGCGCAAGATTGAATTCGTTTGCGTGAACCTCATGCTCAATGCGTGAGACTTGAGAGCACTGTGCCGGTTTTTCTTTTAATAACTGAACAAAGGTATTACGATGTGTTATACGTGTAGCTTCGTGTCAATCGAACAAGGTCAAATTTCCCGACCGTGACAACTCCTCTGAGACGAAATTCCGACAGGCGACAAAGGAATCTTGCGAAATGCCGACATGGCTGGTGGCGAAATTCAGACAAGGGACATGGGTACCCCCCCCTAACAGGGCCTCACTTAACCAAGCCCTAAGCATTCTTGACTCAGGGAAGTTCAGCGACTTAGGTTATCAGAAAAAAGTATTTTCTGACGATTTAGGGACGAATTTCTTAGAAATTATTATTCTGACGGCACAATGGAGACTATAAAATGTTTAAGCAAGCAACCGGAGCTATGATCCTGCTGGTATATAGGCGAATCTTTGCTGACGTCATTGTTTACATTTTTCCTTATTAACATACGACTTTGCGCATAGAAGGCAACATGCTAGACACGATTTTACTACAAAAACTTAAAGAGCTTGTGAAACTTAGTAAGTGGTGAAATTTTGGTCTCTTTGGGTGTAATATTCGAGGAGAAATTGGCTTTCAAAAACATCAAAATTTCTGTGTGGCACAAGCGCTAATGAGCTCATACATTCTTTGTAAAAGTTTGAGCTTTTAAACCCGCGTCGCACAAAAAGTATTCAACACATCGCGCTCGAATTCCTTTGGACAGTTAATCGTGCTGTGCCCTTTCAATATTCAGTATTAATCTCTTTGTAGCTCCATCAGCAACTGTATCGCTTATGGTAATGGGGCAAATATTGTAAACAAAGATTCTACCATACGTTGGATCAATAGTGATCTAATCTGCTCACATATAAAATGAAGAATATAAAAGCAGAAACCGACACAATGGAGACGTTCGCGGGGTGTCATGGGACGTTTAAGGACTATTTCGGCATTTGGCGGGATATTAAGGTCATTCTAGGTTAGTCAGTCTTCCTGTTCGTGCTCTTTTGTATTAACATTAAGCATTTGTTAAAACATCTTGTATGTATAATTTTAAAATTTTCTGTTACTGATTTTGTACCCTTTCCTCGAGGTCTCGTGCTGCTGCACTGCATGAGGAATACGTTTCCACATATTTTTTGGCCGCATCTAAAGAGTGATTCTTTAGTGATATTCCGTGTCTGGCGTGGCACAGGTTGTTAGAACCATTAGTTAGGATTCGTAAAGACAGATTATGTTGTGAGACGTAATACATCTGCATCAGAAGACTGACTGACGTATCCCCAATAAACTATTCACATTGAATGTCTCGTGTAAGTGTAGTCAGAATAGCAATTTACCACGTTAACAATGATGTTGTTTTAGATCTAAATGGAAGGCGCTCATTGCAAACAGGACGCCTCTTAGGCATGGGGCGCTTTTCTTTTTCTTGACGTTAACACTCAAGTGTGTAGAATTAAACGAAAGAGGGATTTTTTCGTTTAAAGCTGGGTTTTCACCACACAATGACGCTTGTTTTGCAAACCTTCCAACGTTACCTCAATAATTAAAGTGTCGAGTTTTAAACGGTGTATGAAAAATAATTTAATGTTAGTGCCAGAAATTCACACATTTGAAAGAACGTAATGCTTCCTCTCTGTGAACACAAAATACTGGTAAGAGATCAAAAGGAATTGCATTAGAAATTAGAAGAAAATAAATCAATAAAAACCTAGATTAATTGAATGGCGGCTTTTGTGTGTGTATCGATAAAACATGTTATGACGCCTATACAGAATATAGCATGCCACAGTAAAATACGAGACCGTTTCTCTGGAATTCACGTTTTCCTCCAAGTGGTTATATGGAAAACTACAAGAAACGTTATTTCCGGCAAAAAGGCTTTAAGGATTCAGATAATTAAGTTAATTTTCTATACCATACACGTTGCAGTGAGCTCTATCAGATATAAACAAAACAACAACTAGAAATAAATCCAGGAAGGGCGAGATTATCATATATATCTTAGAATAACGTTCAAGTATAAGCGTCGTTTTTATTTCATATGATCATCGTAATGTCGGATTAAAGCTGCATGTCTCACTACTAAATTCCTTCTGACAAATCCAACAGGTGAGGCCCTCTTCCAACTTTGCTTGAATTTTCTTCCGTCAAAGAAAACAACGTATCAGACTCTTCCCCACCATCAGTTACTGGCTCCTGGAGATGTCTTCTTAGTTGAAAGTGCTGATCAGGCTCCTTGCGTTTTAAAGAACTTTCTATTGCGTGTCTTCGTTCATGTCGCCTGCAAACTGATGAGCGACTAAAGCACTCTTTGCAATGCTTGCATGAATACGGCTTCTCTCCCGTGTGAGTTTGTTCATGTAGCTTGCAACGTAATGAGTCAGAAAAGTTCTTATCACAATACTGGCATGTATACGGCTTCACTCCTGTGTGAGTTCCTTCATGTTGCTTGCAATGTCCTGATTGGTTAAAGCACTTTTTGCAATGCTTGCATGAATACGGCTTCTCTCCCGTGTGAGTTCGTTCATGTTGCTTGCAATGTTCTAATTGGCTAAAGCTCTTTTTACAATACTGGCATGAATGCAGCTTCTCTCCTGTGTGAGTTCGTTCATGTTGCTTGCAATTTGACGAGTTAGTAAAGCACTTATCACAATGCTTGCATAAGTAAGGTTTCTCTCCTGTGTGAGTTCGTTCATGTCACTTGCAATGTCCTAATCGACTAAAGCCCTTTTCACAATACTTGCATGAATACGGCTTCAATCCTGTGTGAGTTCGTTCATGTTGCTTGCAAGTTCCTGATTGGCTAAAGCCCTTTTTACAATGCTTGCATGTATATGGCTTCTCTCCTGTGTGAGTTCGTTCATGTTGCTTGCAATTTCCTAATTGGCTAAAGCTCTTTTTACAATACTGGCATAAATACGGCTTCTCTCCTATACAAGTTCGATCGTGCTCTTTGCGAGCTGAATTGCATTTGTGTGCCTTCCGTCGTGTCTTCGTTGCCATCTCCATCAAACCAGGTTATGATCGGCTTAAGTACTGTGCCACTCTAAGTTGAAAAACATTTCTTCCTTCCTTAACACGGATGTTGGACTTGACTCCCTTTCAACGCATCTTGTTAACTTTGCAGTTAGGATGAAGATTTTCGCTGTATTGCTAAAGAAATGGCAAAAAAATGTCATATTAGGTTTTGTTAGTTACTCGCCAATCGAGTTGTGGTGGAGCTGGAAATCAAAAACCTCCTACTTAACGAGTTGGGTTGAAGCCACTCCACAGTAAAGGTCTGACAATGGATTCAACCCTACTGATAAACACTAGGCATGTTGCAGAGTCAGATTTTGAAGGAGCTGCACAATGAAGATTAGGCTGTACACAAATTAAGAAAATGCAGCTCTAACCATGCTCTTAAAAGCAAATAGATTTCATGCCGTTGTGCGTCTTTTTAGTAATTAGTATTTAGTAGTCTATTTTTACCCAGGCAGTGAGACCTGGGTTTAAATTTTAGCTCTTTTTTTTTCCTCATTCAGTCAGAAATCGCTGTCTGGTCTCTAAAGTGCATGTGTCACCTGCGCATGCATACAGCACAAAAGTTGTCGTCCTGAAAAGTTGGCACAGATTCCATTATTTTCAAGGGCGATGAAATTATATACAAACGAACACACCGTTCGCAGAAGACCAACACTAAACGACTTTAAGGTGGCTCCATAGGGTAATCATTTATCACGTTGCGCGCGCTAGTGTTATGTTTTGAATGCTGTTTTTGCATTCCTTTTTACGCCCAGTCCTTTCAAACTTAAATTGTGATAAGCAATGATGATATGTTGATTTACTATCATCTCTGTTAAAATCTTGGCTTTTAATGTTGGATTATAAATGCCAAACAAATGTGTTGTTTACCGTTTTTATGGCTTTATTTGTGATTTTCTTGAATTTCCTTCAGTGAAAATTTCCAAAATTTTTACAGTACATTGAATATGGCAGGATACGAATTTTAAACATGAAAAAAGTAAGGAGTGTACTTTTTTAGATTTTTACAAATTTGTCTTTTACCGCTGCAGAAAAACTGGTCAGATAGATTTCGCTGAAAAACGTGCTCCAACTAAAGTAAAGTATTTATTACCAGTCTGCCAAATTTTACGGTATTTCACCGTAGGAAACGCGAGAAAATTCACTGTCCGTTTTGCTTTTTGTGCTCATGTTGACGTCATAAAATCTCGAAAAACACTAATGTTTTCCTTTGAGCGCGCGCAGATTACTTGAGCTTTCGTCCTAAGCACGCATGCGATCGTAAAACTATAGGGAGCCACATTAAGCGTTTTTGGAACGGGTTGGTCTGCAAGCCTTACCAGAGATCAATTATTTATGAGCGAACATTTTGAGTGAATTTATCAAGAATCATGTCATACCACTGAAAGGAGCTATCAATTGGGGCTATCTACCCTTCAACTTGATAAAAAGCATCTTCAGAAATGTCATCGTATTTTTAGACATGATCGTGAACTAAGTAGAATCCCAACACGAACTCAATAATGTCTGAGCAACAAGAGCAGAAAGGTTAGAGAATTTGTTTACGAATGTATCTGTTCGAGTACACCTAAGTAAAATGCTCTGACAAACTTTGTTAAGTATAATAAAGTTAACATCTCGAACTAAACGATATTTTCTTGTTATTTTCTTGTAACAAGTTCTCTGTCTTTATAGGAATGAAACCCATGTAGCAAATTATTGTACATTTAAGCTGAAAGAAACTGATGTATGTTGACCCCAGCAAAACAATTCTTGGCTTGCACTGTCACGCAATCCTGACGCAATAAAAAAAATTATTTGTCTGAAAACCATTTAGTGCATAAAGTCAAGAAATTGTTATGTTATAGGAGATTAATAAAGATGATACTTCTCTAATTTTAGAGTCTGTGCGTTTTCGTAAACCTCAGATATTCGGCGAAATATTTTGCAGAAATTTACAAAGCCCATGTTGAAGTACCTCCGCGGTACACCAACATTGCGGCCGAAAAATAGGGTAAACATCTGGAACCATACTGGCTATCTTGGCGACTGATTATCTGTGCTGAACAGACAAGCATTTACATAAGCACTTTTCCTAATACTTTGACTTCTGAATGGGCTAAAAATCACGAGATAAGTATATGTTTTTCGACAAATGCGTTCCTAGCTCTACGTCGCGCACCGCCATAACTCTGAAATTCAAGATGTCTCGCTTGCTTGAGAAACGCACAAAACAACGACAAGAGCTAGGGAAAATAGGCTGAAACGTTGGTATAAAGACCTTGACTCATTTCACGCCGTAAAGACCTGCAAACGAGTAATAAGCTATGAATCGATTCCAAGAAATGCAATCAAAGGCCGAATAGACATCGATTCGATTGAATTTCGTACGACTTCAAATGCAGAACATTTAGCTCAATTGCAGTATAGCTAGCTAGTGCTTCTCAGTATAACGACTGCCTGGGTACACGCAGCAAAGAGTCTAGTTTCTCTTCAATCAGAGAGATGAAAATATTTGAGACTATAATCTTGACATCAAAAAATGTATTCTTATAGACTCGCTTACCTTTATAAACCAGCGACAACAACTTAGACCGCAAATCACAAGTAGGTCGCCATTACAGTAATACACTAGAGCCCAGTCTCTTTCCACTTGGGTAGAAACCGCACCCGGGCCCACCCAGGCGAAGCTAGATAGATTATTCCCCAAGAAAAATTTCGAGAATTCTCGAAAAAATTTCTTGTTGATTGCGAGCTTGTAGATGGCCCACTCACCTCACTGGAATCAGCCATATGCAGTTTGCTTCCAACATTTGTTTGAGGTGGCGGTAGGTCTGGATAAAGTCGGCCTATTCTGCTATTCTGCCCGCTATCAGCTGTTTATTCTGCTCTTATTAATATTTTTAGTAGAGTACCTGGAAATATTTTGCCCTAGTCAAAGTCTTAAGTCTCATTCAGGTGGAAAGCAATACCGTATGCTGCTTTATGCTACGGGCACAGGGATGTGCTCGGTGTATGTGTGGACCAATTTGGTTCGAGTGTAAATTTACCTTTCCTCATTCACAAGAGAGCATTACCATTATTCTCTCTTGTCATTCCCCAATATCAGTGACAGTGCGCTCTTTTTACTCTTAATCTATTCAATGTCACGTAACAACCAGGGTAATACAGTCGAACCTCCAGTTGCGACCACCTCCCGTAAGCGACCATCTCTCCTAATCGACCAGTTTTGCAAAACACCAAAATTTTCCAAGTCAAATCACTATATTTGGAACCTCTTGTTAGCGACCACTTTTAGAGCTAAAAGTTTGAAATTATCGTTTGTTTTTAACCTCCCGTAAGCGACCACTGGACAGATAATAGATCGGAAACTGGATTATAAGGTGTTGTAATATTATGGTATTCCTGGATAGCACAAAAGACGGAAATTTCTCAGCGGGAAGTACTTTATTTTTTCTCGAAATTGACTTCTCGTATGAAAAAAACATTTAAAATATGGGTAAGTCTTACAGTTGTTAATGAGGCAGAGTGATGATCCAACATGGTCTAAGCTCTCGTAAGCGACCACCTAAAATGCCAAGTTTAGGTGGTCGCTTACGGGAGGTTTGACTGTATTACTGATTGTAGTGTGGAAAATGTATCCTGTCTCTGTTCATTGCTGAATTTCTTCTTCTTTTTTAAGTTTATTTTCAGACCCTTACCAGCATGTTGTAATTCGTATTTGCCAAAATTATTATTTATCTCCTTTGCAGCTGCAGTTTCCAAAGGAAAGACACTGGAACTAGGAGGAATATAGGAACATGACGATGTACACTAATGACCTTTACTTCTTGAGTATCGCGTATTTGTAAATTTTTTTGTTTATAGTGTTCTTAGTAACGTAACCACTCATTTAGATTTTCTTGAAGCTCGATCCTGAAAGATTACTTTCTAATCCGGAAATATGAGGGAACTGAAGGCAAATTGACAACGGTTACCCTAAACACATGGTTAGAAATTAAACAGGGGTTGGACTTCTGCAAACGAAATCAAGCTAATTATTACATCGAATACGCTCTTATACGCTCTTATAATCTTCCATTACTGCCAGTTAAATTACAAAATCAAATTAGAATTTTGCGATTTTAAAAAGTCCACTAATTGGTTTTTCAAGGAAGATCTAACGATCAATGAGTTGAAAGACTTACTCATATTACTTCAATTTTCAACCACTATTTATAGCTTAGACCCCTTATACTAAACAGCGATGTCAAAGGGCCGATTGTTTAAACGATGTTCAGTTGACATTTCAGACCGACGTGGTTATAGCAATAGTTTAGATCAACAGACACCCTGCTACATCATGTGTTACCACGGTCTACGCACGGGGAAGGGGGGACCCCATGGGAAAACGGCAGCGATCCTCCTCGTCTCTGAATAACAGTCTTCAGACTTGAGGCGCGTCACTTGATACGTTTTCATCCAATAGAAAACTCCTCTTCTTCCGTTTTGGTTATCTTCTGCTAATCAAGGGTACAGAGTTTAAGTGTAACCATCGCCAGGTGAACTGTTTATACAACCGACCCAATGCAGTGATTTACCAATAAAAAACTATTTATTACTACAGTAAGCAATGTATACTACATTAATAAAGGTCATTATCTCAACAAAACTTCATTCACCTATAAACTCTGCAGATTAAAAATGTACACCTTGTTCTAAACAAAGTACTGTTTGATAAACGCATAAGCAAGACTAACAACTAGAACACAGACCGGGTGGGTACTCCCAAAAAAATTTGGTGGGGGTGTGCGGCCCGCTCCCCAAAACCCTTACCTTATTTAAGACCAAAATCTGCAATCTTCCCTATCCTATTTATGACCTGACCAAAAATTCGATACCCTTTTTATGACCGTTGCGGCTGACACAGTTGCCTTAAACATAATTTTTGAAGGGTTTTTGTTTATGGGCTTATCGATAATGATGAAAGAATAGCTTCTTCTAGAAAACAATTCAAGACTAGAGTACAAAAACCATACCCTATTCAAGACCAAAATGGCCAAAATTGATACCCTATTTATGACCAAGACAGCTGAAAAACCATATCCTTTGGGGCCGCACATACCTATATAGCCCATATAAGGGAGTACCCCCCCCCCCGGAACACAGAGAGCCTTTGAAAGCCTTCCTCTTGACTTACAACTCATAGCACGTTACCAAGACTCTTTTAACCTTTCTAAGGCCTGCAAAACACAGTGAACATGAAAAAAAAAAAAAAAAAAAAAAAAAAAAAGAGAGACTTGGACAGTTCACAGCCGTTTTGTTTCCTCAGATAATCATGGAGCACGAGTGAAGAGTTGCAAGGCATCCTTTAACGCCTGAACAAGTTCTGTGATTACCGGCAAGAGACTTTTCAAGGTGGCTTGTGGACGGACACTCGCTTTCAATGTAACTTCATGACCGTCATGTCATTACAGCAAAGCCTATCTATAGTTAAAAACATTCTAACCTACACGATCACGGATTGTAAACTTCTAGCACGCAATTCTGATAGTGAGCGACTTAGCGTTTACTCATGTCGACAAAAAAGCTAAAAATGCTGGAAGAAAAAGAAGGCAAATATTTTACGCTAAAGTCCATTCTTTAATAAAACAGGCTGTAAAACTACTAGAAAAGTCTCAACACTACTCGTGCGGAACGATAAAAACTTATGCCCCATTCACACCAACAGAACCAGTTTGTCGATTACGCTTTGCAATCATTTTAAGAAGACAAATTTCAAGCCACTTTGGTAACATGTTTAAATCAAACAGATTTTTACCTTGTTAAGTTGTGCTATGTTTACAGTATGAACAACTAGTTTTTACCCTTGTTAAAGTAGACCACTTTTAAACATGTTTTTAAAACATGTTGGTGTGAACGAGGTATAAGTCGTGTATCAATTTAATTAGAACTTACACTAACCTTGAACATTCACAGAACAGTTTATAACGTATTTCTGAGCCTTTCTGAGCTCTACTCCATTGCCTGATTAACAAAGAGACGTTTCGACTGCTTATTGCTAGTACCTCTCTTCATTTGTGAGGAAAACGTTCACTGTTGCAGTCAAATTTGTATCGTACTGCAATGAACTCACTCAGCAAATGAAATGAGGATAAATACTTCCGTAAATACATGTACCTAACGTCTGTATTAACATTACTCGCTTTAGTATATATAACTGGTTAAGAAAACATTATTCACGGTAATACATTATGCAGCAATAGTACGACCAAATTCTCTATTTGGAAAGCACACAGGCGCCAGCAGAGTCCACAGGTAGAGTGCAAAGCCAAGCCAGCAGGAAATGATCTTGACCCACAATGAGCCCGCGGTCCTCTGAAAGTTCTTCAAATTACTACCCTGGGGACTAGAGAGGAAAGGAGAATGTTACACTGAAGCTATGACAGGTAATGTCGTAATCCAACATAACGATAGTATGTTTAGCATACAGGTGGGGATGTGACTCAAGTAACAAAAATTTTACTTTTGCTCCCGTGAAAGACTGTATCCAATAGGCCACTTCCGAGTTGCCTTTTGCCACTGTGACAAAACCAACCTTCGTGTGAAACCATTCATACGAAACTGTCTTTCCCCTACAGGTTCATTTTCATGCAAAGCAAACTCATTTTGATATGAAATGTTTTGCACGAGGCCTCGTTTTGAAACAGAGGCAGAAGCGAACTCGGAAATCGCTTATTACGTTTTGTGATTTGTGCTTTCCTTACTCTTCTGACGAGTTTAAATCAATATCTTCTTTGTTCCAGATTTATCACCATAATCCCGCGAGAGAGAAAATACCGAGTTTGAAATCATTTAGACTACGAGTACTCCCTCTTTCGCTTAGTACGTCGTTCGTGACAGGAAAGAAAACCGCGAGAAAAAAATGGCCACGCAAACCTCTCGCTCCCAGGAGTTCGCGCGGCCATTTTTTTCTCGCGGTTTTCTTTCGCGTCATGCACGACGAACTAACCGAAAGAGGGACTACTCGTAGTCTAGAAATCATTTGACCTAAAATGTACTTTACACCAGAACAAGCACAGCAAGCAAGGTAAGTCTTCAAGAGCCACAGTGACCTTAAACTGTTGGTGTTTAAATCCGCTTTCTGTAGCATGAAGCGACTAGCAGTATTTCGATTTCTCCCTCGATGGGATGCTAGTCCATCACAGGATACTCCTCCCCCGGAATTTTGTCAAGTTGGCCTAACAGTGCACCGGTAACCACTTACGCTCCCGGGGGTGAAGAGCCCTGACACTGAGAAGACAGTGTCCCACCAAAGAACACAATCCAGGGACCTTCCATGATCAGGAGTCCAACGCGCTAATCATTAGACCGTTGTTTCTCCCACATCTACATTACGGTCTCCTACATGTATTAACAATTTAGATCCTCATTAATGTTAAACATAAACAAAGACGCTGCATAACGTTTCTCCGCGGGATCACCACTCATCTCTGTGGGGAGCGAAATAGCACGTATCTCTCCCAGTTTTTCCGGGGCCATATTTTCCCTTAGCCTCCTACCCCGGTCTCTTACGCAGACGCTCTTATGGCTCGACAGGCAATCCTTCCTCCCCAAAGAAAAGATTGCGTGACGACGAGCCATAAGGACGTCTGTGTAATAGGCAATTTTTTATTTTAAAATTTGTTTTTTGGACTTCTCGCTGAGGAAAAGTGTGCGCTCATACCGTGAACAATGTCAGGCTCGATAGGAACCTACCTGTACCAATTTGTCAGCATCATCATGATGTACAAGGAAGCCAGGAAGTAAATAAAGTGAAAGAAGGAGTAAGTATAAGCCACACCGTCATCCTCATCACTTATCACTTGCTGACCTCCTTTCTCCTCATCACCTGAAGCATAAACACAAGCACTTATCAATTATGGGTACAATGAATCGCAGCTGTACTTAGGAGTGGGTGCCATAATGAAGTCCTAAATCATAAACTAAGGTTGCTGACATCTTAGGAAAACGTTTTAGAAATTAAATTTTACCTTGTTAGTTTGTAATCCGTCTCTGTCCAGGTTTGCCACCCACCGGAACGAAAACTACGTACATCGAAACGCAGGGAGGAAACCCGCAAAACTGGGCTCGGAACAAGGCGAAAACCAACAACAAACTCAATCCACTCATGATGCTGGGTCCAGGATTCGAACCCGGGCCACAATGATGGGAGGCAAGCGCTCTTAACACTGCATCACCTCTTATATTACGCTTGTATCACCCTACATCAGCCATACATCATTCCCCGCGTCACCACCAACACCTTAGCAGCCCATCCTATTTAGACTTTTGATTTGCAAGTTATTTTGTAATGTTATTGGACTAAGAAAGCTATCCTTTGCTCTATATAGATGTAACACGGTTTTCATTTAAATGTCGTAAAACCAAAACCAAAGCAATCACAATGGCCAACCACGATAAAAGGAAACAACTTTATGAATCACTGAGAATGCGGAGCTGTCGCTTCTGCTTGTTCTGAAAGGACATTGTGCACTTGACTCTATTTAACAATTAGATTATGAGTTTGAGATTTCTATCACACATAGAAATCAAGAGCGACTAATAATTTAATTGTCTTAGTATAAATCAACGAGTCGTTCCAAACTTTATTTAAATCCTCTTCACAGACACTTTGAAAACGCAAAGAAGCCGCCGCCGACCACACCCACTGCTAGCTTACTCACTATCTACAACAGAATCGATAGTAGCGTAGCCAATACGAGAACGTCATTTGCGATAAAACGCTGGTGGATTTATACTACAAGGTATCACACCCTTTCTGCTTTTGCATATAGTGTACAGCAACTTATCACATTTTTTTCAATTTTTTCAAATTTGTAATACACAAAACATCATAAACTAAACATTTACAGCCTACCTGTATTGGAACTAGTACCACTTGATGGTGCCAGTCTATCAGCACTCCCAACAGTTCTTAGACTGCAGAGGCAAAACAGAGATAAAAACAGAGTGAAGATCGCTGTACCGTTGCCACTCGATGAAATTGTTGGTTAATTCTTGACAACCTTTTTACGTCCTTTTTGACAGCTTACTGGTGGTCCCCGTTCAGATTAGCGAATTTACCAATATTGATAACTCCACCAGCAAGTTATGCATTTTGACTGCATGACCAGTTGAAACCAAATTCATCAGGACGTTGTCAAAAAGATGCCAAAAAGTTGTCAAGAACTGGCCACAGTACATTGATCTTCACTGAAATGCTCAAGCTTACAGCATTATGACTTGGCAATTATTGCATGATCACTTCATAAATGAAAGAGAAATCTGAGCTGGTATCATCTCGTCCTTTGTGGTACCGTTACTGGGGACAACGTGGTGACTTATCATTTGTTGTCTCCAGTAAAAGTCCCACAAGTGACTGCAAGATCAGACTCGCCTTAATTTCTTCTCAGTTTATTAAGACTAGTGATGAAGGGGTCACCCTGTTTAAATATCGATTATTATTATTATTATTATTATTATTATTATTATTATTATTATTATTATTATTATTATTATTATTATTATTATCGTCCTCACGTAATGTTTGCTTAGAGTCCTTAGGGCCGAGACCAAACCATGGTCCTGGGGCACTAGGGGATAGCCAGTTTTTAGCTTGATAGCACCCTCCTCAAAATGTGTGCTGTACCTAGCAAGGTTATCTTTTGTAGTTCACTGATGCTTAATTGGCCGGGAATTCTTCCAAGATAAGTTCCTAGTCCCTTTTTGATAGCTCCAAGTGCCCCAATGATAACTGGTATCGTTTCCGTTCTCATGCCCCACATTCGGCTTGTTTCGATTTCCAAGTCCTTATATTTGGATAGTTTTTCACTGACTTTCACGGATGTGTTTCTGTCTGATGGTACTGCCATGTCAATAAATTTACAGGTTTTCGTTTTGTGGTCTTTAATCACTATATCGGGTCTGTTGGCTGTTATTTTCCTGTCTGTGTGTATTGGCATGTCCCATAATATCGTGACATCCTCGTTTTCTGTAATTGTTTGCGGCTCATGGTCATACCACTTTTCTGATGTCTTTATATTATAGTTGTGACAGACTTTCCAATGTATATACGCGGCTGCTTTATCGTGTCTGTGGGTATATTCTGTTTTCGCAAGTTCAGGACACCCAGACACGATATGGTCAATTGTTTCGTCGTATTTGTTACACATCCTGCATAGGGGGCTAGTACCGTCTTTGATAATGCTGGCGTGGTATGATCTGGTAGCTAGGCTTTGGTCTTGGGCTGCGATTATTATTATTATTATTATTATTATTATTATTATTATTATTATTATTATTATTATTATTATTATTATTATGAATAACCAAATCATAAACTGTAAACTTGGGTATTACATTGAAGACTGAAGTACCGCTGCACTTGACAACTTTCTTTAAAGTTCGTTAATTAGGTAGCAAATATTAAATTTGTCAGCTTATGATTAAATAGACAGCAGAACAAATTTTCCCAAAACCACCAAATTCATGCATTGTACTTCATTTGAATGAGTTATTGGCAAATGTAGTCACTAACCTTGAGTAAATAACAAGAATGAACATAATGGCGAGTCCAACAACTAAGGCAAGCGTCTCAGAGTTTTCAATTGTTCCTAACGATGAACCGCAAAGGGCTTGACTGGTGCTGTTACCTCCTTGAGAAAAGAAAAAAAGAAAAAGAAAAAAGAAAAGCCACCCGGCAGAAGTCAAAACAAAAATGACTCCTCTAGTTACCGTATGTTAGACCAAACTTTCACCATCACTGAACATTTCACAAAAGTTGTAGCAGGCGCGGCGGCCTAATGATTAGTGAATTAGTCTCTGCTTTGAGCGCAGACTGGGGTCATTGTGTTGTGTTCTTGGGTAAGACACTGAACTCCCACGGTGCCTCTCTCTACCCAAGTGCATAAATGGATACTGTCAAATTGTAGGGTAACCTGATAGAATACAAAAGAGAGGTCATAGTGGGTCCCATCCTGCTCCACAAATTAACTTGATCAACACACACAATGTACGTGAACTTATTTTGTTTGCTGAGGACAACAATTTGTAGAATAATCAGGTAAACATTTCCATACCTTCATCAAGGGGTTTATTGGCAAGAGCAGACAAGGTCAGGTAGCTTGCATACAACGAGATGATGGATGCCTGCAGAAGACCTGACTTGGGTTGCACTGAAAAAAAGATTGCAATCTCTCAGTAACATATTAAAAGTTATAATATACTTTATTAAAAACAGGATCATTGGATAATGCAATTCAAGAGTTTTCAATGGCTTAAGTCATTATGGTATATGAACAATTATACCATGCTCTACAAATATGGTAAGCGTACTCTGGTAATTTGAGGGGCATTTTTACTTTTATTTTATAAAAAGTTTTGATTCTATATTTTAGGGGCATTTTTTTCAGATCATTTCATATTATATATCAAATTAGATTAGATAAGATTAAGATTAATTTAGATAAGATCAGATTAGATTAGATCAGTTTAGACTAGTTTAGATTACATTAGATCACAGATTAGATTAGTTTAGATAAGATTAGATAAGATCAGTTTAAATTAGATTAGATTCAATCAGATGAGATAAGATTAGTGGATTCGATTAGATAAGATTAGATTAGATTGGATTAGATTAGATACAATTGAATGATCTGTTCACTGATTAGAAGTGGAACAATGTTTTTGGCCTTCCCAAAAATTACAGCTCATTTTGCAGGTTTGCAAGTTAAACCTTGATCTGAAAACCACAAATTAAAGTAAATGTACTGAGGATTTAAATCACCTTCTTGAATCTTAGGGAGAACTGAAATCACAGAGAGCACAATACACATGATGAAGTTGAAGCTGATGAGGAACTTGTTGAGATGACAGCCATTTGTCTGCAAAAACAATTATAATTATTATTATTAGATTATAGTGAATAAAAAACCACTGCAGTTCTGGTAACTTAATAGGTAATGCACTCTGCAATAATAATCTTTGAATAAGGTTAAGTAGACACTTCATACCAGGGTTTTTGTAAGGAAAATTCTAACCACTAATCTTGAGCAGTAGCATAATTTATTCAAATTATGCTACTCTGTAAATTCCAGGGTAAATAAAGTTTATGACGATCATGATGATAATAATGATGATGTAACTTACCGAGCATTTTGTTTACACGTACTAATAATATACATGAAAAAATTACTCGATTCTGATTGGCTGAGAGCAGTGCAGTTCAAGTGTAACACCAGTGCAAAAAGTGTAACACCGGTGCAAAAAGTGTAACACCAGTGCAAATTACACATCATAATTCTGAGTTATGATTGGCTGAGAGACAAAAGGAAATTTTCTATGCCAGTGATATCACATAAAATGATGATGAAAATTTTTTGCAGAAAATTTGAAAAAAGTTTTCTCGAATGAGAAAAAATGGCTTCAAGAAAGATCTTCCGGCACTTCCTCCATGCGAATTTTTTCATGTTTATATTATTAATAAGTAATCATACAGTTTTTCTCATTCAATTTGGAATTAATTTGCACTTGTGAGTTTTTCAAAAAGCTGAAATTGCACTTGCCAAAGCGGCTCGTGCAATTTCAGTTTTTTGAAAAACTCACTCGTGCAAATTAATTCCAAATCAAACTCGAAACTGTATGATTACCTATACAAATTGTATGTTATTTTGTACCCTAAGTTTGCTTTTTAAAATATTTCTTGAGAACAAAATATAATTTCTAATAACTAAACTGCTGAAATTAGCAAAGTGTGTATTTAAACCCTCAAGAAATGGCTTCAATGTTGCTACAGAGGCATTTCTAGAGACATTATTTCCTTTATTTTTGATTTTTAATTGAATATCTGGTTTGTTTTTTGAATAATTGAAGTATGTACCTAGAAGTATAGTCGAACCTCGATCATCCATACCTCGATTATCCAGACTTTTTCATCAGTCCCAATTTTGTCATGAATATTTCTTAGTCATGACCAAGATCCCTAGCAATATTCTTTTTAAAACTATGGCATTGAAAAGTGCAGTCAAAAGTGAGTTTGTTTTGTTTTTGAGGAGCAAAAGCAGTGCTTGCACGCATTGTAACTAATGAAGAACACTCAAATGAGTTCTGATTGGCTCAGAGTTGAGTGGTTCAAGATGTACCATAGACCATATTGTTTTCCAAGCAATTTGTAAAAGTGTTGTTTCATGATTAAATGTTGCTTTATTTAGACAGTTTTGTTCTTCATTAATCTTCATATTTTCGATTATCTGGAGCCTTGATTATCTGGACTATTTCACTAAGTCCCAATGAGTCCGCATAATCGAGGTTCAACTGTACAGAGTTTTTAATCCCAAGTACATATACCATGTACTATCAAAATGCACCATTTTTATTTTTGTCCCAGTTCCCTCGCTGAAATTGATTATAAAATTACTAAGGACTACAAAATGACCCTTCTATTGTTTCTAAAACCAAAAATCCTCTTACTAACCTCTGTGAAGAAGACATAGGACAGGATAAATCCAGTCAATGCCAAAGCATAAAACACGAACATGAAGAGAAACAGCACTGTGAACAAAAAGATCAGATTGCTGATTAACCCGCCAGTACTAAGCATGCCAAAATCTAATTTCACCTTACCAATACCATATGAATCAGTTTTACCTACATTGGTGGTGAGAATTAGGATAATCATCATGTGAGAAACGCT
>NC_138145.1:29857439-30012439 GCF_964199315.1 Orbicella franksi
CCCAGCAAATCAGTGCTCACCCCCTCCCATAGTCTAACATTTTTGGGTTTCATTCTTAATTCATTGGAAATGACAGTTTCTTAACTCAGGAAAAAATTCAAAAGACCACTGGGGCATGCAGTGACCTTCTGAACATGGTTAACCCTCCCATTCTTGAGGTTGCCGAGGTAATTGGTATCCTAGTGTCTAATTTCCCTGGTGTTGAGCTCGGCCCACTCCATTATCGTGCGCTGGAACATGACAAGACTAGCGCCCTCACAGCTACTGCGGGTAACTATGAGGCCTCCTTGCATCTTTCCAATACATCAGTTGAGGAATTGCAGTGGTGGGTATCACACATACCACATACTAAATGACACATCACATGGTTTGCCAAGTGTGATCATACAGTCTGATGCATCAAAAAAGGAGTGGGGCACAGTATTTGAGGGCCAAGAAATTGGAGGAAGGTGGATTGCCTCTGAAGCCTCTAGACATATAAATAGCCTTAAATTAGAGGCAGCATTTTTTGCCCTCAGTTCATTTGGAGACAAGATTACAGGGGTCCACATTCAACTGCACCTTGATAACACTACTGCAGCTGCATATATTAATAACATGGGTGGTTCAAAATCTCTAGAGCTCAATTGCCTGGCAAAAAAATGTGGGATTGGTCCACACAGCGGGATAATTGGATTTCCACTGTTCATCTAGGGTTGATGCCCAGTCCTGCAATTTCTCTGATAAGCATGAGTGGACCTTGAATAGCAGTGTGTTTGAGGACATCTTATCCCAGTACCCTGAACTTAATATTGATTTGTTTGCCACCAGGCTTAATCATAAGTTGCCTCCATGCTGCTCCTGGAAACCAGATCCAGGTTGCTCATATATTGACGCCTTTTCAGTTAACTGGGGTACTTATAAATTTTATGCATTCCCTCCATTTAGTCTCATTCCATGTTGCCTGCAGAAGATCCCACAGGATCGAGCCAAGGGAATACTGGTAGTACCCTTATGGCCAACACAGTCATGGTTTCTGATTGTTCTTCAACTGCTTTACAACCAAACATGGATACTTCCCCCAGACAAAAGACTGCTCTCACATCCAACACAGTTGCCACATCCACTATGGAAGAAGCTAAACCTGATGGTGTGTCCACTCTCCGGAACTCCTTCCGACAATTTAACATTTCTCCAGAGGTCACAGGCATCATTATGGCCTCATGGCAATCAGATACTCAAAAACAACACAAAATTTACCTCAAAAAATGGCTCTCGTTTTGTCGTGAAAGGGAAGTCGATTACTGTTCACCACCAATCAGTGATGCACTAGAATTTCTTATGGGATTGTACGCTCGAGGTCTTGGTCACTCTACCCTGAACACTGCATGTTCTGCATTGTCTTCCATCCTTCATATCTCTGACTGTCATAATTTTGGCTCTCACCCATTGGTTATCTGATTTATGAAAGGAGTCTTCCAGACACGTAAGCCAAAACCAAAGTATGATGACACATGGGATGCTTCTAAAGTTCTAAGCTATCTTAGAATGTTACATCCTGTAAAGGAATTGCCATTGAAAGATTTGACACTGAAAGTACTTATGTTGCTGTTACTAGTCACTGGCCAGAGGGGACAATCAATACAACTAATGACTCTTTCAGCTATGAAGCTCACAGAATCAGTATGTCAATTCCAAATACTTAGCCATACCAAAACGAGTAAACCAGGACACTCATCGACAAGTATCACAATCTCTGAAGTTGAGCAAGATCGCAGAATCTGCCCCCTGACTGCTCTAAAAGAGTATCTGGATTGCACTCAAAGCCTTCGAAATGGTGAAAAGTGCTCATTCATCAGTTCTGTAAAACCACACCGAGCAGTCTCAAGGGACACAATTTTACGATGGGCTAAGGGTGTGCTTGAAAGCTCTGGGATTGACTCTCACAAGTTCTCCCCCCACAGTACAAGAGCAGCTGCCACATCCAGAGCAAAGCAGAAGGATGTTCCCCTGGATTTTATTTTGGCACATGTAGGCTGGCGCTCAGCTAAGACTTTTCAGAAGTTTTATGATAAGCCTGTTATACCTGCCAACAATATAATGGCATCTGCCATTTTGTCACAGTAATTAATTCTTTACCTTAAAGTACCTGAGGGCAGACTTGTTGTTGCCATCATAGTTTTCGTCTTTTCATTGTATTCTTTGTTGTTGTTACAGTTATCCCTTTGTTAGCCCAGTCATACACCATGTTTTGATGTAGGTGGATTATAGAATAAATACAATGGTTGTTATATCCACACAAATCTTGTTTTTTGCGTGGGTGTTCCAAGGCTTAAGTCTCATGGGATCTCCTGTCTTTTAGTCACGTGATAGAATAGTAAAATTAAATGAAACTTACCTTAAGTTGAAGTTTGATTGAAATTCTATCACGTGACGTAGAGAGGGAGGAGGTCACATGCCCACCCTTTGCTCCCTCCCAGTCACGAAATTATCCTGTGGAATACATACTGCAGTATCCATTTGGACTAGTATGGGTTGAACATGTTCTTACTTGTCACACCCTACTTCTTTAAAAAATGATCTAGCACATGCGCTGTGCTATCTCATGTGATCTCCTCCCTCTCTACGTCATGTGATAGAATTTCAATCAAACTTCAACTTATGGTAAGTTTTGTTTAATTTTACTTTTAACATGAAGCTAAATTTATTTAGATAGCAATGCTATCCAAGAAAGAAAACCAACTAAGGCAGGTTTTCTTTCTCATTACCGTCTTTTAAAATCAAATGTTCTCTTTAAATGTATAATCTATTAATACACATGTATCCAATGAACTAAGCACTTGTAATCCTAAACTTACCACTATACCAAGCCTTGTTGCTGCCCTCTTCAGCATTTGATGTCCTGAAAGGAAGTAATTAAATAATGCAAACTTAAGGACAAGGATGAGTACATAATTAGATAATTATATTGTACTGGGAATAATTAAGTGACAAACAGTACAACACCATACCAAATCTCATTCCAAGTGTGTGCAAAGTCAATCAACAAAACTAATTGAATCAGAATGAACAGGAAAGCACCAATGAAACCAATGTAGAGCAATACTGCAAAATAAGAACAGACAGAAAAAACTGTAGGACAAATCTGCATTTATGCAGAGTGTTTGAGATGACTTAACAGCTTCACCAACATGAAATAAACCACAAAAAGACATTGTTGACATGAAACATTGCTGATTACTAAATATCTCCAGCTCACAAATGACAAATATTGTGCTTGCTGTTGGTTAAATGATTACTTGTAATGACAAATTGTTTGATGATATGAGCAAAATCTTTCAAACTCACCTAATCCAAATGCCCCGCGGGGAATGAAGAAAGCTGCTACCCACAATGCTACTAGCATAAGAAATTTCAGGCCCCAAAACCTTTTAACAAGCAAAACAAATTCAACATAGCTGATGACATCTGACCAAATAATAACATTGTTTATGTGTGACAATGATCATAACTGAAGGACAGGTCCTCTACTGATTGGGGACGCCTACATCTACTTAATATGAGTCACAAACTATGGATGAATGAATGCAGACTTTCAATACATTTATCTTATATTTAGAGGAGTTTAAAGAGGTGAAGAGGGAGGGGTGCAAATGACGATGGACAGTTTCTGGCTTGAAAAAACAGGACATGGGTGTCAGAGCATAGGTGCTGTCATTTCCTACTCAAAAGAAAGGGGAGGGAGGTTGATTTTCTATCATCAACTGTTCAGGGGTTACATTGATTTTTTTTTAGCAAAAACTGAGGGGGAGCTACATTCTAACATCTAACCATAATCAAACACTAGCCATTACAATTTGCATTATTGGCACTTGATCAATAGCAACAGAACTTGTCAGGTGGAAAAATCTAACATGCCAGCAGCAAATCTAAAGAGTTACAATGGTTTATGGGTCTCTAGACAGGTTGGCTCCAGAATATCTAAGTTCTAAATTCGAGAGACAAGAAACCGCACATAACCTAAGGGACTCTGAGAAAAAACTAAATGTTCCATTGCCACGTACAAACTATTATAAAAATAGCTATAGCTATAGTGGCACCATTCTTTGGAACAGTCTTCCTTGTGACTTAATATAAGACGGGGATCTACCTGAATTTAAGTGAAATTTTAAGAAGTTTAAAGACAGCTGAACGTGCCCCAAAAGGGCACCCCAGGTCGGTGGACAACTGTTTGGTGTGTGCCTACATATTCCTAACTTCAAATTCTAATTTTAAAACAACATCAAATCTTCTATTTTTTTTATTTCCATAAATTTTACTAATCGTTTGAGAAAAACTATTTATTCCCAAATATACCCAAAAATCACCATAAAATTTACAAAAACAGCCCAAAACATAGATATGTGGGATGAGCTAAGAGATTTTTGACTATTTGAAATGTGAACAACATATTTGCGTTAAAACCATAATATCCAGCCAAAATACAGCCTTCATGTTAACCCTTGCCTTAAGGGAAGCAGAGTCCCTGAGGCAGTTAAAACACCTACTCAAAGGAGATGTATAAGGCAAATATATTTGTAGTTTTAGCTGATGAATTTTTTACCGAATTTTTTAAAACTCTGACATCCATAATAAAACAACTAGATACTGTGATCTTAATTGAAGCTGTCCTCGTTACAACAGATGCACGGAAGGTGGCCAGATGTTTACCATAAGAGCAATCCAAGAATGGAACAAGCTTAATGTCGATCTTAAGTGTAGTCTAAGCACATTAAGCATTTTAAAGGATCACTTTTTAAATCAATTTTAAAAAATCAATTTACTACTCAATCATTTATTAATATCTAGCAGTTTTACATTTTTACTACTTAGATATTGTAAATTAGTCATATTTGTAGGTTGTACATAGTGATTTTAATTAATTTCCTTTTTGTGTTTATTTCGAGGGCCAATAGTTTATCAGTTTTGTTACTGTCAAATGTTACCCTCTACAATAAAGCCTACTACTACTACTACTGCTGTACTTTGTTGAAATAAAGATTATGTATGCATGTATGTATACTCACCCATTATTCAGTCCTCCTCTGCAGTCCTTGCTGGAGCTGACCCCAAGGTTTAAGATTGTAAACAAAAAGAAGAATGCTGCCATTCCAAAACATATTCTGTAAACTGCCAGGTACCCGACCAACAGATCACAGTTAGGACCTGCATTGGCTGCCTGACAGGCTTCATCGAAGAATGGAACCTAAAGTTATGGCAATAGAAAGAATGCAAACAAAAAAAATTAGAAATACAAAATGTGCCAAGGACAACTTTTCCTAGAGTAAAATTAACTTTATAGGAAAATTAATATGGCACACAATCAAAACCTTGATAAACAATCCGACTTACATTATTTTCAAAAAGAGAGTATCATTATACCATTTGAATGAACAACATTGCATTTGTACAAAAATTACTGGAGATATATTTTTTCGAAAGATCTAATTGTGACACTTCAGACAATGAACATTATGCAAGTGACTTGCTGATGTGCACTCAAACACAGAACACTTCCTAGCAGGCTTCATATGGATGGAGCTTTCAGTACGGAGGTTATTGAAATACTCAGTGATTACTAAGTACACTTTAAAACAAAGGAAAGATGATCAATGTTGAAGATGAAAAAATTGAAGAACCTCTCAGTTTCAGGTTATATTTACCATAAATGTGTAGGGTCCTACAGCTAGCTTAAAACACATGACAGTATGTATACATGTACCTTTTCTACCATGGCATCTTGTATCCCTGATGATAACATCACACAAGAGATTATGGTGCCCAGCAGAAGAAACACTGTATAGACAATCCTGGTAGACGTGGAACTGCGACATGATGGACAGCATGCACAGCAACAGCTAGCAGCTGCCGGGCAGCAGCAACAGGCAAACTAAATGAAAGACAAAAATGAATATAAAGTTACTGAGGTAGTTGTCTTTTCTTTTTGCAAGTTTGTAAACTTAAGAAAAAAAAAAAAAAAAGAACAAGAATCATAGAGACCAACATTTCTCAATACAGACTAGATTAAACAAGGCAGCTCAACAGACTACCCCCAGGGGCAATGGCATCGGACATTTTGAATTTCAGTTGGTCCAATTCCCATCCTCTAGGACAAAAACAGTGTTCAAATGCTCCGTATTAGGATCATGCTGCATGATCAAATATGCCCCAACCCCCAGCATATACATGCGAAAAAGAAGTAGTGGAGGAAAAAAACTCACCCCTGAATGATGACCACATTTAGCTTGCACTGTGCCAAGAATAGTTTATTTTTTTATACATTATTAATTTCATCCAATGATGTCAAGTTCCTGCCCCCAGGGTGCATCGGCTGGTCAAATGCCCAGGGTATGCCCGGGGGATGTTGATGATTTTATTTGACGACTACATTGCCCGTATACATGAACACTATACTTCTGGGTGGTGAAATGTACTGTGAGAGTGAAAGTATCAGGAGTGTTCTACAAATCCTACAAATTTAAACGAATGGGGTGTCTTGTATTCTTAAATGAGATTGAGACACGTAAGGCCTATTGCTTGTTTAAAGCCTGAATTTTCTATTTGAAAAAGCTAAATCAAGTACGCAAAGGTTTGAGCCCCTACAGGCTTAAGCTTAATTATAAAGCTTTAACTAGCGTGCTTCAACTGCAGGTGCTAAAACGTATTGACTTTGAACACTTACGCAAGCCTTTGCATGATAATTCTAACACGTCAAAAAAGTTATAGCTTCAAAATAAGCTCAACACAGGTAACACAGATACAGTATCGACCAGAAGACACTCTGAGAGGACATTAGCTAGAGCAAACATTTGCAGTTTCCCGAAGTCATCGATGAAGATCAAGAAATGGGTTAGCTTGTAAACAGGAAAGTTCTTCTTACCGACGCAAGTGTACAGACAATCGAACCCATTTTCTGTAAGACACAGCCTCAGTTGTTTCTGAAATGAAGTAAACAATTCAGAGGCGAATATTTTTATGACAACAATTCTAAGTTAAGCACAACAAAACTTTTCCGTCTTCGCTAACCTCGTTCCCAGGGTCCTTTCTATACCTCGAGAAAGACGAGAGAGGTAGAGAGAGGACCCTGGGAACGAGGTTGCCCCTTCGCACGAGCGAATAGTGACTCGTCACAGATGGGACTCATCACCCCGATCAATACCGATTACGAATCGATTGTTACCCAAAGACAATGTTCGTAGATGCTGGACTGGACTTCAAGATATCGAGATAGGGAATCGATGAGTGTGTTTTTACAAATAAGCATTTTCCTCTGAGGTAAAGATTCGTAGTAATAGCCCAGCAGAGCAAGTCTTAATTTTTTATGGCAAGTCGGAAATAAATTGAAGTCACTGGTGACACCACGGTATAGAGTGGAGTAGCGTAGCGTTGCATGGCAGAGAATGAGTCAGTCAGTACAGCGGGCGGTGTGAAGTGTGATTCAACCAAATTCGAACTGACCACAGGTAGGTGAGAGTTTCTAACTTCTCTCTCACAATCACCCCAAAAAGTTTTCCCTGATCAGCACCTTAACTCTCCTTAACCCGCGAATTCGCAACCGTCGACTCGTCGTGGGTCATCACGCAACGGTCGGGAGGGAGCGTTGCGTGACGACCCCAAACAACAGCTACTTCTAAGTAGGATGTGCGATGAGCTCCGCTTATGAAACGCAGTGTTCGTCTTGAAAACTATTCGAAAAGTTTTACCCAGAGAAAGGGAAGAAAAGAAAATATTATTTCCAGGCGTTTCCAGGAGAATAATTTTTCCTTTCTTACTCAGTAAGTCCCAGTACCCTGCTGGTTTCAAGATTGCATTGGGACTGGGATTAAATTAAAAACGACAAACAATTTTCAAGATGGCGGACAGTGAGGCGCTCCATAGCAGCTCTCCAAATGAGACAGACGACGTTGAAAATAGGTTGGTGATGGAGTGCCGTGTTTTGTGTTTCTAAATATTCTTCCTAGTGCGTAATATTTTTTAATTTTTTCTCGGCTGATTCACGATGCATTGTTTTGGAGTTTACAATAAGCTTTTTTTGCACGCTCATACAAATTTGCAGCGACGAGTTGTCAGCTCTCACGAGTGAAGTTGTCAGTGGCGTAGAATCCATCACCAAAACGCTTTCAAAGTTGGGTGAGTAGTCACTTTAGCTTTAATTGGTTTAAGAACCCAAAACCCTGGGGAGCAATTAAGACTTGACAATATCCAAATTGACAAGTCGCACTGTATATGTGTGCGTGTTGTCAAGCACATGTCGCGATCAAAGAGAACGATCGTCAAATAGTACCGTTGAGTACGTGTAGCATGCAATAAGATTTAAGGAAATGTTTATCAATTGGGAAAATCACTATTTAAACTTGGACTGAAATATGTAATGCTTCACATTCAGTTTCGTGTTGTCGAGGCATTATGCACCTCATAGCACAAGAAGGACTGTGATGACGACGACGACGATGATGATGATGATGATGACGATGATCACAAAAACTACGATTGTTACAAGTCAAAAATAATTTAATACCCAGAAAGATGCTTCTCATCTCCAAAGATTTAACTCAACTCTTATTTTAAGAGACAAGACATTCATCTTGAAAAGAGGCTAGCCAGAACTGTATGAATGATGACCTGTAATTACAATCTGTTTTTCTAGGAGCTAATGAGCCCCAGTATAACTGGGTGGATATTTCAGATAACTTTACAGCAGCTGCATCCGGTAAGACAAAATTCATGACTGATTCTATATGACTTTCCATTGTTTTTTGGAGGTGGTGTGGCCTGGTAGTTAGGGCACTGGATTTGTAATCTGAAGGTCGTGGTCTGTGCAGTTGTTTTTTTTAGATTTTACTAACTTGAGACTGTTGATAGAGGTCATTGAGTAGGCAAGCTTTCAATATAACAATTCTTTTTGGAATTATAGTAGTTTTATTGGATGTGAGAGCTGTGGATAGTTTTGCTTTTCATGCAATTTGAGTGTGTTTGCATCCCAATTTCAACAGTTATGCATTCAGGCATTACCTAAGTCTAAAGGTGCCTGTATGCCCTACATGTACAGTAGTGTCAACAGCAATAACAATATAAGAGATAACAAGAACACAAAGGTTAACTGGTACACATTCTAACCTAGAGAAAGCCATGTAACAATATTGGGTTCAGATCTTCATAAGTTGAAATGCCTTATGGGTTTAACTTGTTTTACTCTCACAGAGCTGAAACTTGGTGAGCTTGTACATGATAACATGTAAGTAATAACTTACAATGCAGCGTGCCACACTTTAAGTCTGTCCTTTCCAAACAAGGACTGTTCAGAACAAGTTAATGTCCCAGACATACATTTTGATCTTAAAGCAGCTTGCAATAATTTTCTTCTTGAACTCAGTTATGTTGCAAGTTCACATACATCTCTCGTTAGACAGGCAAAATTATCCTTCCTCTGCCTGAAAAAGGGTAGCAAAGGTGGGGTTGTGATCCTGTTTCATGCAGAAATGTTAGCAAAATTTGTGTGTCACATATACTTTTAGCTAATTTTAACAATGGTTTTTATTCATAAATTTACAAATCACATTTGTCCTTTGTCTACTTTTCATTATCACACACTAATTTTTTCCGTCATAGCGTGCCATGCATAAATCCTTTGCTGCCCTCTGACATTCAGCTTTATAAATTATTAGTAATTTACAGTAAGCAGTGGTACAGAGTTTATACATGTACATGTAGTGTCCTTAAGTAAGTGTTTGATCCTTCAGTTCTACTACCATGCAGAAAGTCATTTCACTCAATGGCGATCATCGTTAGTGTAATTTTTGTGGTCAAATCTTGTACAAATGTCATACATTGTTCAAATCTTGTACAAATTAAAAAGTATGTTTATTATTACAGGCAAAAATTGTGTGAAGTAACCTGATTTACATGATAATTTCTGAAACCAGCTGAAGATAAAACTTTTAATTGCTAATTAATCCAGATAGATTTGTAATTTGTTGATTGTTTGTTCATACAGATTTGGCTTGTTTGAAGCCATGTCAGCTATAGAAATGATGGACCCTAAAATGGATGCAGGAATGTTGTGTAACAAAGCCAAGAAAGTTCTTCAATTTGAGCCAGCAGTTAAGGCAAGTAGAATAATTAGGATATTTACTTGATGTGTAGGCTTTTGCAGTCCTACTGTAAGCTACCATTACAAAAAAATTAAAATTGAGCTGGTGCTATTTAATAATTATTTTGTTTGTTTTTGGTCTGGTAGGCTGGCCTAGTGAAAATTAAAGATCTATCTCCTGATGAGCTTATAGGTATCATGGATGAATTGTTAGCTTGCTTGGTAAGTTCTTATTAAATCAATTTATTAACTAGGTAGTTAAAGCAATTTCTCAACCCATTCAATATCCAATTGATAATAAATTGAATCCAATAACCAGTTTGTCAGTTGGCTTGTCTTTCTGTTCATTTGTCTGTTGCAGCTAGCTACTGTTCATTTATCAGTCAGACAGTGAACTATATATGATATATACATGTATCAGTCAGTAATAAGAGTAATAAATCACTTTCAGTGCAATGTTCAGTTGATTTGCTCATTCTTGATTGAGCAAGTCTGTTATTCTGCCATATGTAGACACATCTGTCAGTCCATCTGTTCATCATTCAGCGGTCGGTCAGTTAGTCTCCTCCACAGCTGTTTTTTTGGGATGTCACACAATGCTCCCCCCCAAAGAAATGGCTGCTCACATCCGAACAACATTCCTTTCACGAAATTAGCCAATCACTGCTTCCGTTCCATTTTCAAGAATGTTTTTGCACCAAATTCGCCCTTTGAAACTTGTCCAATCAGAGAATGTTTTTTATCTTTGTATCCCATCGTGGGAGATGTCACAAATGAACATACAGATTTCCGGCTTTTGTTTAGGGACGCTGAAAAATACAGATGACGCTTGAACGAGCTTTCTATGTTACTGAAGACTCTTCAAAGTTCAAGCTAATTATTAGAAGCTTTCAACTCAAAAAATTATTGTGGAGAAGGAAGATATCTATTTTAACTTAATACAGGAACCAGGAAATCAAGTAGCTTCACTCGAATTGTTGACAGCGAGTTCTGAATGCCGCTTTTTCCTCCTGATTACAATCTGTAGGAAGCGTTTAGCCCTTGATTGATGCTTACAATTTGACATTTCGAGAAAATATATATTCTCTCATTAGCTGAACATAGCGATGAGCACATGAAGCACTTGTACTTAGGGCTTTCATTTACATTTGTTTTCATCCGTCATGATCGTAGCCTGCGAACACCACCTATTTCTGGCGACGTGCAGTGTGAAACAAAAGCCAGAAAGCCTTTGCATGTTCGCACCACAGACCTTTTCGCGCGAAAGTTTACGTCATTAACACTTTGCTATTATTTGATTGGTCTGTTCAACAGAGCACAAACAAACCACAAACACAAAAGGAAAAGAATGTGGTTCGGATGTGAGCAGCCGTTTCTTTGGGGGGAGCGTTGCGTGACATCCAAAAAAAACGGCTGCGGAGGAGACTATCGGTCAGTCAGTCAATCTGCCCGTCTGTCTGTCTGTCTGTCTGTCTGTCCGTCTGTCCATCTGTCCATCTGTCAAGTACAATGTATGCTGGTAGGCAATCAGTAAATGTAATTCTTCCTTTCGAGTTTTCAGTCAGCTGTTTCTGTAAAGAACCAATTAAAAACCATTCTTCTTTAGAATAGAACAGTGGAAATGTAAAAGTCATTTATTGTATAATTTTAATTTTCCTGCTGCCATGAATACAGGTGACATGGCTTGATGGACATTCGTTGGTCCAGACAGTGTTCACATGTTTGTACATGCATAACCCATTCATCATTGAGGATCCATGTCTCAAGGTAATAATATGTTTGCAATTTAATTGTCTTATAGATTGCTCTTGAGTGTGGCTATAACTGGAAAGTATTTATTAAGTTACTTTGTCCACCAATAATTATTAAATGTATCTGGTATTATAATAGTAATAGATGTCCAACAGTAGCAATTAAATGTAGACATGATGATGGATGCGAATGCAGCCATAACACAACTGGAAAATAAAACCTGAAAAAAGAGATAGCCTGAAAATTTTTTCAGGTCTTTTTTCCAGTAGTGTTATGGCTGCATTTGTATCCATCATCATGTCTGCATTTAATTGCAACTGTTGGACATCTGTTACTATGGAATTTAAATACTTGAGCCGAGTATTACGTCCACTGAACATAAAGGGCCAACCCAAACACGACTGCTCTGATGTGGCTTTGATAGCTCAGTTGGGAGAGCATTGCACCAGTAATGCAAAGGTCAGGGTAGGAATCCAGTTCAGAGCCTGAAAATTTTTTCAGGTCTTTTTTTCAGTGGTGTTATGGCTGCATTGTCATCCATCATCCTGTCTGTATTTGGTATCATTAGTACCAGTAATTTGTAAATGATTAATTTATAATATTAATATTATTGTATTTTCAGGCATTCTGTATAGCTATCTTGAAGTCATGTGATACCATCAAGTCTATTGTAAACAGAGCTCAAGTATTTGAGGAGGCAAGACTGATTTGTTGAATGATACTGCAGTAATGTTTATGTCTGGTTTTGTAGGTTAATAAGGATGGGTTGCAAAGCCACCCCTGTATATGCCCTTGGCTGTTCATAAACCTATCATCATTTTACATCTAAATTATTTATATTGATTCTACGCTCCATGTATTTCCTTTCAGATGATTTAGTCAGAGTTTCAGTAAATACACTAATTATTATAGGTGTAGAAAATGTAAATTGAGACTTTCAAATTTGGAGTTAACAGTCAGTTGAATTTCAGACTTGTAGAGGGTTATGATAATGCAGCTTAAATTGACCATCTTTTCTCTTTTTGCCAAAAAATCATTGCATTCCCATACTAATTCTTATACAGTCAAAACTCTCCATATGGACACCTCTCTAATATGGACACCTCTCTAATACGGACAGTTTCCTATGTACTGACAAAATTCTCATACATTTCCTCTAAAAAACCTCCATAATCGGATCCCCTCTAAAATGGACAACGGACACAAAATCTTGGCCTCAGGGAGCAAGTTCTTACAAATTTAACCTCTTTATTACGGCCACTCCAGGGACAAGGTGTCAATAATTTGCGGTATGTACCATTTCCTGTTGGCGGTTTCACAAACATTGACACTTAATCATTTAGTCATACCAATACCAGAACATATAAAAATGTTAGTTTCAAAACTTACAATATTATTACAAACGCAGATACAATACAGTGTAATCGAAAATACTGTTCCAAAATTCGTATGTACAGCATGTAACTGAGAAGAACAATAAAGTTATTATAATCAACTTAGATCCAGAAATTCACAAGAGACTCACTTTTGGGCCTGATTTTAGTTACTAAACACTCTAAACTGTCAGTGAAGACTTAAAAGTGTCATCATCATAGTGTCCTCTCCCATACGGACACCTCTGTAATGCAGACACTTAGCGCTGTCCCTTCGGTGTCCGTATTAGAGAGGTTTGACTGTACATCAAGTCATTGTAACACAATACCACTCAATAGCAAGAGTCACTTTCATGTTCCCTTACCACTGAGTTTCTAAGTATTGATGAAATCATAAGTGTTCTTATCAGTCAAAAAGGTCTGGAGAAATCTATTTATTAGGAACCAATTAACTCTTTGTAGGAAGATTTTCAAGCAATGACATATGGATTTAAAATGGCAACTCAAGTAACAGAGACAAGAGCAGCAGGTTGGTGTTTTAATAGAAAAACCCCTGAACATTACACAATATTATTTAATTAATCACTGTTATGTTGCTTTCTATTAGGTATGCTTAAAGAAGCAGAAGATGAAGTGGGCAGAAAAGTGAAGGTATACATAAGTTATATTATACTATCAGTTAATCCTGTGTTACCTCAATCCTTTACAGTCTCTGTTCTAACTTATTTCCTTATATTTTCCTCAGCCTCTGAAAACAACACTGAGAGAGGAACCAAACTGTGATTCTGAGTTGCTGCAGGTACAAATATCATTACTGTCTAGTGTGTGCAATTACATGTAAACATCACTGAATAGTAAAGTCAATGTTGGTAATCAAGACCAAATTGAGTTTGCAGGCATGACCGCAGCCCAATACCACATGTGACTCCCATATTCAGCATCTGTCAATCAGGCATGTTTTTTCTTGCACTGCGAATCTTCACAGTTGGCCTATTCTGAGAAGGCTGCAAGTTGTCATTTAATATCCCTAAGCAAGGGGCGGAAATTGGTGAGCACCCATTTAGCTCTGTGCTGCAGCCCTACCAGGAAGGAAACTTATTGTTACTCTGCTGGACTGGGTTGATTCAGTCCCAGGATATTATGCCAGTAACCATTGCATGACTTGCAATACAGGCATGAGACACCCCTTAGCATGGCACCATGTGCGGAGGCCTCTCATCTGGTGAATCTTGCAGTCAGTGGGTTTTGGTCTGAGCCTTGCCAGTACACTCCCTGCTATACTTTTGGTAACACACGATGAGTCTGAGGACACTTAACTGCATGCCTGATCATTAACCTTGATTATTCTATTTCCTACTGTATTCCTTGCAGAGCCAAGTCAAGAGATATGAAGCTGTTTTAGCAAGATTAAAGTTCTACAGATCATTTTACCTCACCCTTGTTGCTCTTGAAAAGACAGAGGTGAGATGAATACAATAGTTACATGTATTTGCACATGTACACCATTTTGTTTTCTAAGTCAAGCCATATATGACAGGGTTTTTTATGTAAGAGACAACTTTCTTGGCCAAATTAGAGTCATGCATTCAGTTGTTGCCCCTCCCACGGGCAGGACACTGAGCTTTTCGCAATAAATTGCTAGTATGGGATATGCCTTGGGTTGATGTCTGGAGTTACAAATTACATGTACTTGTAATAATGGCTGAATGTAATGCCTGGCTAAACAGAGGTGAAAGTGGTTGTAAGTGGAACTTACCTATGGACTTGTAGTAGGTGGCCAAGGAGACTCACAAATTTACTGTTAAGAGTATGCAAGTTGCAAAACGAAAAGTCAGTGACGCACTCTGATCAAGCTTTTGGCAGCTTAACATGTGACACCAAGATATGTGCAAATTCAATTTCAAGAAATGCATCAACTCTCAAGTCCCTCTGGTCAGGCCTTACAGCTTTATCAGGTTTTTGCTTAGAACAAATTTCTTTTGCCAAATTAAAATACAGCAAAATTTTTCAAGTTACTTAATAATGTGCTTCTTTGAATCATGCTAGGGTTCAGGTGTACCCACTGCCAAGCAGTTGTTAAACACTGCCCTAACTCTATTTGAACCTATTAGGAAGACTGTTGGATTAGGTATCCAACCCATACCAACTGATGATAATAGACAAGGTAAACAAAATTCTTCATACTTAACAACTGATTTACACTTAGGAGTTGAGAATTATTAGAGTCATTGAGTTGATGTAAGCGGGAAGTTTGGAGAACCCAAAAGAAGCATCAACTAGGCTAGCTATATAAAATATAATTTAAAAAAAAAAAAAATAACCAGAATATACAGGAATTAGCAGCAGCACTATTCCTCAACAGTTTCCAGATCAAATTAGATCAACAATTTCCAAATTGTTTGTAAATGTTGATTTTAACAATGCTGCAATTCGATTCTTGTAGATGCCAAGATCAGAAAATCCTTATCACTTCTTTCCCTAGAACAGAAATATCCTCAAGATGCTTCTTTCCTTATCCTGGGAGGAAAGCAGCAACGTTTGATAGTTAGTCATATACTTGATACCACAAATGTTAGATTCAGATTCAGATGTTTCTTATTTGCTCTATTTACAAATCTTGTACTACTTATATTTCTTTTTATATTTATATCTATGTATTTTTTTTCTCTTTCTACCTCTTCTTTTATTCATTTTTCCTACAACCGATTTAAAGTGTAATAATTCTTGTAACTCAGTTCGTTTAGTTTATACTATTTTGAGTAGTTTTTTTGCTTATTTAAGTTTAATGTATTCTTTTGCTGAATGATATTCTATGTATTGTGGGAGGCGCGGTGGCCTCATGGTTAGTGCGGTCGTCTCCAGATCGAGTGGTCTGGGTTCAAGCCCTGGCCGGGGACATTGTGTTGTGTTCTTGGACAAGACACTTTACTCTCACAGTGCCTCTCTCCACTCAGGTGTATAAATGGGTACCGGCGAACTTAATGCTGGCGGTAACCCTGTGATGGACTAGCATCGCATCCAGGGGGGAGTAGAAATACTCCTAGTCACTTCATGCTACAGAAACCGGGATAAGCTCCGGCCTGATGGGCCACTTGGCTCGCACGCAGACTTTACCTTTACCTTACCTTTTATTCTATTTATTATGCAAAATAAAATGGTTGTTGTTGTTGTTGATGATGATGAAATTATAACATCTACAAGGAAAACATAGAAATGGAAAAAAGGAAAAATGTACATCTAAAACCATATAAAGATGTGCTCAGTGACTTGAACTTTCAAGTTAGTGGGTCACCCACGAAAAAAACTGACAAGAAATATATTATTACAAAAAAAGTAATACAAAAAAAGAGCAAACCAAAGCAAACCAAAGTTTGCTAGCTACACGTAAGAACCACTAGGATCAAAACAAACAAGTGATTAGGCTATCACTCCTCTCTGTATTCTCTTAAGTTTGTGTTTCTTATTTATGTCCAAGTTGAAGACCATATAGGTTTATACTGCAGTGATACTTAGTTGGTTTGGATGCCATTGTAGGTGGTATAATGGGCTTTGAACCACTTGTCAATCAGAGGCTTTTACCACCATCCTTCCCACGCTACACTGCTATCTTTGGCCGCCCCCAGGTAAGCGAGCATGTGCATTTAATGATAATTATTTATTCAACAATTATTGACGAAATACCAGCCTATTTTGCCCCTACCCTTGGGGCCACAGAATTCAATCAAATAAGTCAGTAGTTATGGAAAACTTGCTGCTGAGCGGTTTTTTTGGTGAGCTTCTAGTTAGAGGCAAATGCATTTTTGACTATAAACAGAGAGGCAATATAATGAATGACACTAGAACTAGCCATAACCTCAAACCAACCTTTTTCAAAGATGTTTTGGGCTCTTCAAGTTTCACAAATGTTCATTCTCAAAGGTTATATTACTTGCAGAGACTGGTTAATGCACATGTACATTGTAAAGAGAGATATTACATAGTCACATGTGCAATCATTGATGCAGTGTTTTGATGTGTTTTTTTTTTCTTTTCTTGTTATCAGGCTATTGACTATACTGAAGCAATGGTCAAACGATTTCTCCACATCTGTGATGTAGTAAACTATGGATCTCTTCATATTATTATCGTATGTAAAGCTTTCAATTTCTTCTGAATTATTTGGTTGCTGAACAAGAAATGCCATTTTAAAATCTCAAGGGTGCAGATTTTGAAGAAATACTTTTTCAAATTCATTAATAATTCATCAAGTTTAAACAAAGGAAATCATGACCGTGACGGTGTTTGGATATGTGATGTTGATTAGCATAGATTTTTACGATTTTAATTCTCCGTTTTCTCCTTAGTTTTAGTTTTGATTGAGAAGATATGTCAAACACTCAAGACAGTGTTTGACCATATTTCCATATACCTCGAAGTTTGTCAAAAATACTCTGTTACGCGTCGTATTTTCAACTCTCTTCTCGGTGTTTGAAAATGTGGTCAAACACTGTCTTTTGCGTTTGATATATTACAGTAAGCCATATCTGTATAGCCTTCTAAGCAAATATTCTTTGGTCTTGTTGTTGTTGAGTGATTTGTCTTAATTGCCCTTGATGTCATGCCTTCTGGAGACCACATGCCCAAGGAGTGTTTGCATAGGGTGTAAGGCCATATTTGTAAAATAGCTTTCAACCAAACAGGGATTAAAAAAATAGCACTTTATACTGGTGCTTTTAATGAAACAAATGTAAACCCTGCAAGAAAATGACATAGTAGGAGTGTAACATTTGTATCTTTCCTCTATGTTAGAATGTCCAAGGTGTATGTTGCTAGTTTGAGAATCAGATTTAAGCTGGTCTAGAATGTTCTAAAAAGTGAAATAAAACATTTGAAACACTAACTGTACATAATGTATAGTATTGTAACCTGCGTGGATAACAGCAGCTTTCACATCAACTGCCAACAGTTAATAACAGAGATCGGTTCCTGAACATATGACTTGTACACTGCAAGTCTACACACAGAAAAGCCCGCCCCCCTCCCACAACAAAACACGAGTCTTCTTTTCATACCCTTGCATTACAAAAATAGCCCGATAAGCCACCAAAGTGTATGAAGAAATTGTGATTGAATATAGCTATAATACAATGGTTCAAAAAAGTATCAATTGCATTCTCTTTGCAGGACTTTATTTCTGAGTTCAGTAAGAAGCGTCCTTGTGTTTTAACACGATCTTATTTACAGGTATTTTGATTGTTTGAAGAATTTTCCTTCTTATTCGGCATGTGAAGGTATTACCTTTGAATTTTTCAGTATGCTTTGGAATATGGTGTTAATCAGTTTTTGAGTTTTTTCATCGTTGCCTGTTCACAATTTTGTAACAACCAGAACATATTTAAAGGAGCTACATCACGGTTTGTGCATATTGAAAAGTTTAGCTTCAATTTTTCAAATTCGTCGTTTGTAATCTGTGTCAATCTTCTCCATCCTTAGCCATCCTTGTTCCTTTATGGTTTATCATTATCTCTTTGGTGTTTTTCTATCTTATTAAACTGTTATTTTCAGGTTTCCTACCATTTAAAGGTAATTTTGTATGTGTCCAAAATAACTCAAAATACCGTGACTGAGCTCCTTTAATAGACAACTATCGAAGTAAGGGCATAGTTTTCACAATCAGCTAACATGTTGTTGAAGGTGTTTGCGTATTTGTAGTAAGTTCTGTTTTTATTCTGTACAGCTCCTAGTGTGGCAGAACAATAATCTCTTGGGAAAAGCTGACACAATAAGAGATGCTATTAGAGCATTTAACAGTCCACCATCAATTGCTGAGAAGTAAGGCGCTTTATTTAGCTTGCTACTGATATGCCATTTGTAGAATTAATGTCTCATTCTTTTGAACGTTGTGTGATAGCTTTTATCAAAATCTTATATAGTGGTATGGTAGCATTGTGTACCAACCTTTATTAAGAACTCATAAAAACGTTGAAAATGTACAATTTTAAATGTGACGAGATTCTAATTTGGCTGTAAAAGTCAATTCATTTTGTAGATCTTCCTTTCTCTTTGTACTTGATAGCTTGAATACTAAGTATTAAAAATAAGAGACAACATCTTAGGGGTCTGTTTTAATGATCGACTGATCTTTGTTTTTTGATCGTTACAGGTCCTCTCTCAGTTCTAATCCCAAAGCTAATGACCTTGCTGAGAGCTTTATTAGCAGAGCTGCCAGGGTAAGTGTGAAGATAAAAACAGGACTCAGAGAGAAAATGACTACAGTAGCAAAATCAGCCAATCACAACGTCCGAATTACCCTATTTGTAGACCTGGTAAAATCCGTAGGAAATCCTTGGAAGCCAGTCACAGGGTCCGGGTGGGGTTCAGTACTGTAATCTCAGTCATCAGTTCAATTTTTGTTGATTTCCCAGTGCTTTATCAGCTAAAATTTAAAACCATTTCTCAGCTATCAGCGAGCAAAGTTTGCAGAGCTCTGATCTTAGCTATCAGTGAACAAACGCTTTTCAGCCGACAGTTACAATTTTGACCAATCTTTAGCTATCAATTCAGACCCTCCTATACGGCTTTCTCTACAGACCGATGTAAGAAATTGTTATTATGATTTGCTCCTGCGATAACTTTGCACCTTCTAGATTTTTCTGCACGTTCTTGAATTTCAGTCTTAGAGGACGTTTCCCCGGAAGAAATATCTCGGTTTCTGCGGTTTTTGAAATAGGACATGTAAAGGTTAATTGATGTAGTTGTTTTTCAGCCAGTGAAATCCATTATCCACGCTCTTGGTCACAATCGTGCTCGACAGAGGGACAAGTTAGCTCATATCTTGGAGGAGTTTGCTGCTTTGCAAGACGAAGTAAGAGACTTCACTTCAATCAGTAGATACTTCAAATGATGTACCTCTTTAGTTAGAAAATGTCCTCGAGGATAAAGACCTAATGGAAGTTCAAATGGAAACCATTAAAGATGTGACGAAATTGCTCAGTAGAGCTTTTAAAAAGGTTATATCTGTTGCAAGCATGCTAACTGGAGGGGGTGCTAGTTCTTTGCAGATTACCCTCCCCTCCCTTTCCTTTGCATTATGTCAGATGCCCTCAACAATTCCCTCAGCAATGGCTCAGCAAAGTAAAATGTTTTGCCCAAGAACACAGTCGAGTCAAATCAGCCTTAAACAAGACCAAGATGTAGATTTTGAAAGTCTGCAAAACTGCTTTTTAAACGTGTGCCCCATTTTAGGCAGACAAAGTCGACGCACAGCTTCATACACTGCTAATCAAGGTCGAACCTCAGGTAAGTAAAGAATGTTTACTATAACTAAAGTTTACAATGTACGTGATTGTATATTTAACCTGAATTTTAACCCGTTCCTCTGGTCGCGTATTCCTGCACTGGGAAGTGATTGGTTACATCTCACACTCATGTTTGAAATAACGTTCTATCTCGAGCGTTTTGACTTCTTTACTTCAGTACTCTGTTTCTTAATTGAGCTTAAACAATAGTAGAAACACAAGCTCCTATTTTGTGTTGAGTGGGAGATAATAGATTTTGTTCTTTGGTTTTGCAGCGTCAACACTTTGCGTGTTTCGGTTCGTGGGTGTTATACCACACACTGAACATCATGATTCAATATCTGTTGTCTGGATTTGAACTAGAGCTGTACAGTCCACATGAGTATCACTATGTGTTTTGGTAAGCTAACTCAGTCACAAATTTGTCTTATAATCCATGAAATAATTTTGCTCGCACGCGATGCACGTGAACTGAAAATGCGTCACGTAACTGCTTTTTGCGGATAATATTTGAAGGAAAACAAACAATAACCACCATGTGACTTAAAATATGCTCGGATCTTTGTCCTTGGACATGAACCTCGAAGCTCGGAGTTTTCCTCGAGGGTCGTCGGAAAACTGTTCCAGCTAAAAGTGAGAAATAGCCTATTCCGATCCTTAGCGTTTGAGGAACGACAAGGATTTAAGTTCAAAAAAGTCGTCCTAGCTGCTTTTTTTCATACAAATCGTCGAAAAAAGGTCCGGGATAAGAGTGAATTTGCTGCTTGAAAATTGTAGAAGTTGGTTTTTCTCATTATTGAATCCGAGTGGCAATTAAGAGATTAAAGAAATAACTTAATGGGTTCGATGTATTTCATAATTTGCTGTATTCATGAACTTTCTTTGCCCATCGTAGGTACCTGGACTTTTTGTTTGGTTGGCACATGACGTGCCTCAATCGCGCTGAGAAGTTACTGCAGGCTCAAGAAACCGCTTTAGGTACCTGTCTGTCGGCCTGTCTGTATGTCTGTCTGATAGTCCGACTGTCTGTCTGTCTCGTTTCTCTCCTGTGTGTCTTAGTCTCAGCGTTAATCTGTTCTAGATTTACTGAGGATTGATAGCCTGTAGTTCAACCGAGATCGCGCGCAAAAATTTCGAAGTTGCACCGTATTGTTCGCTCTACTGTTTGTTTCTAGCCTTGACTCCTGTATTATACGATCTCTTTTGTTTTGTCTCTTGTTCTATATTAACATAACTTAAGTAGTTAAGTTGTGGTTCTACAAATACTGTTATGTAGAGTTAACACCTGTTTTGAGCATGATCTGATTTTTCCTACAGAGCAAAAAAGTGGGCGAAGTGGAAAGAAAAACAAAAAGAAAAAGAAAGGTGAGAAAGTGCAACATACTGTTTTATTTCAGATTCTCTCCAGTTTAAAAACTTGTTTGATGTGAATGACAGCAGTGAGCGAAGAAGAATCAATACTGCATATTTCTACACTATTTCCATATTAATTTGGATTCCGAAAACGTGGTATATTCGTCATTCCAGTTTCGTGGGTACAACGCTTTATCCTCAGGACTATGGGAGGGTAGAGTAGAGTAGGCAGATAGGGGAACCAAGAATGGAGAGAAGGACTGAGGACTATGACGACATTGCATTTTTTTCTTTGTTCATTGATAGCAAGTGAAAAAGCTATTCAGGAGCACCAAGGAATGTGGCACTTGTATCAAGGAATGAGACATTTATGTCAGGGATACCTCAGGGTAATTACACAGCCATATTTCCTCTTTCCGTTCAATATTCTGAGTCTTTTCTCCACTTACCGTGCTGATAAAACTCTCGTAAAATCCGGATAGGTACTGTAGAGCGGTTGTAATCGAACTAGTGGTCTTACCGAACTAGTAGTGGTCAGGCCCAGGTTGTTAAAAAGGTGGATTACGCTATCCGCTGGGTAAATCATTTTCCAGCGGATAGCGTGGTTTGCTTTGTTAACACGTATCCACCGGATGGTGAATTATCCGGTGGATAGCGTTATCCACCTTTCGAACAACCCGGACCTGAAATTCTGTAGGGTAAATGATTAAAGCTGGCGGTAAAACTAATCGTAGCACCAACACGTAATTTACATAGTATGATGAATGAAAACACTGCCTTTACTCATAATACTTTTCTCGTGCCAGGCTATTGAAGGGTTTGAACTACAAGATAAGACAAGGAAACCTGCGGATAAGTTTGGTTCCGAACAGGTATGAGCTTACTGTTACTGTAGTTGTCATTTAGTTCTCACGTGAAAAATATGCAGAACGGCTTGTACTGTACTGCGAGATACTCACACCTTTACCCTGTTTCGCACCCAAAAAACAGTGGCGCGGAAAGGAGCGTTGTAATTTAAATTTCAGTCCTCAGAGCTGAATGACTGGAAATTATAAGTTGGATCGACGCATATAATTGGTAAAATATTACCCTTGGTATAATTTGATATTTTCCTTTGTTTCACACACATTATAATATATTACCATACACCAGAGCAAAGAAAACTACAAAATTGTACCACGGGTAAAACACATATGCTACGACCCTTTCTTGAGAAATTAAGGCCTCTATTGTGCTGTTTGACTGTGCGAACTCACTAACAGTGATATGTGTGCCGTTTCTTGTTACAGCTGCGATTTGAGCGTCGTTTCCTGCCATTTCAAGCAGTGGATACACCTCAACCGATGTACTACCAACACTACAAAGAGTACAGTAACATGTCCAAGATGAACATGTCACAGGTCAGAATTGAAATGCTGCAACGGCTCTGAATAATGCAGGGTTACAGGGGAAAACCGTTTTGCTCTACTGTGAGGATTCCTACAGTCTTAAAATTGCTCTAGTGCTATTGGTTTGATTCTTATTAGTGACTAAGCATTGTAATTAAACAAAAACTAATTGACTCGCACGGGCTAACTGGGAGCGTACTTCCTTTGCAATTATGAACACTGAAGTTTATAAGAAAAAATTCATGCACAGCAAAAACTGCTGAAGTGCTTTCTATCATCCGGTTCCTTTGAATGACTCTTAAAAAAATTATTGCTCAAGCTATTGCCCACGAAAAAAACTCATGCGCAACCTAAAGAAGAAAAAAAAATTCATGCCCCAGAAAATTACCCACTTCCACCCCCCCCCCCCCCCGGCCGGCCTACAAGAAAATATATGGTCCGTCCCAAAGTAAGTTTATATTGGGCCCTTGTAGCCGCCGGCGGATTTCACTGTTGCCCCAGTCTCCCAATTTTTTTTTTTTCTGTTTTGGGGTGGAGGCCTGGAAAGAAATACCAGGATATACTGGTGTTGACTGCTGTATTTTGGTTGGGTTCAGACGGTTTCAGAGATTTCAAGGTCTAACGGACTCGGCTTCGTCTAATGAAATAATTGAGCTGGAGGTTTTGCTATGTCTATATTACAGAGTACGGACCTGTTTGTGATGGCGTCGAATTCCTTCCAGCAAGCAAAATCGATCTTTGAAGTGGTGAACAATGTACATAACGAAGTGAGTAATCGCCAAAAAACTGTTTTCATTTGGTTAGTGCTTTTGTTTGTAAACATTGCGTAATACTTAAAGAGTGAGAACTGTTACTATTAACTTCACCCACTCCCTAAATACCTCTTACTAACCGAGTTCGAGGGCCGTACTGTAAGTTACGGACCGAGTTTTTCCCCATCGATTTATGGCCCAAGCGCGAGTGCATAAATCGATGGGGAAAACGAGGATCCGTAACTTACAGTACGGACCGAGAAAACGAGGTTAATAACTATGATTATATCTCTACTGTGTGTCTGACGGGCTCAGGAACGATTTCTATTCACGCGGAACGGCTACAAATTCTGACGCACCTCGAAAGCAAAACGACTCCATTTGAAATCATCGTTGAGTGACTCTTAAGTCGTTAGTAGGTTTTAATGCACATTTTTAGAAGTAAAAGAAAGTTTTAAACTTTTACTTGCTTAAAAAAAAACTTAAGAACACTTGGCGATAAATCACGAAACATTTTGGCAACAAACACAGCTTTAAATTTTAGCGGGCGGTACAGGAGAATACGGCCCGCTAAATCGACCAATCACAGCGCGCATACTAACTGAGAGATATAATAAGCCTTGTTACGAAACACGCAGCATCATGCAGAACTACAGTAGAATTTCAAAAGTAACGGCCCCCGTTGCTTAAAAAACGTTTGTACGGTACTTCATAGTCGCTTCAGAGAAAGCGAACGCGTAACACATGAAATAAGAAAAGTTTACTAACTACCCACACAAAGCAGACTGTATTAAAATAAAAGGCCGCGAATGTTGGTGCTGTATTTCGAAGGTAATGCTCGCATTATATCGCAATGTAATACTATTATATCGTTTATAATACGTTTTTTTTATTGTAGTTGAGTGCTTATCTTTACAAGGCCGCTAATTTCGGGTGGGCCGTTACTTTAGGAAAGTTAAAAGTTACCATTACTTTCGGGGATCCGTTGTTTTCGGGGGGGGGGGGGGGACATTACTTTCGGGATTCTACGGGTATCATAAAAAAAAAGTATCCCAAAAAAGTAGCTGATGGAAGTGAAAAAGGAAATTGATTTTTTGCCTCGCACCGTTTGATGTTCATTACAGTTGTTTTCTGTAGGACAATGCATGCACAAATTAATAAATATCTAGCTTGAGTACTGTCGAAATAAGAAATAACTCTCTAGACTACAGTTTTACTTAATCCAGGAAACAGACGGTATTCGTATTCTTGCAATGGAGGCTCATGCGGGGGATATCATTAAAAAGAGATAAATGTCATTTGCATTTGAAAAGACCCCCCTCATTAGCCTCACTTGCAAGCTAGTTCCAGTCCGATACCGAGAATGCAAATATGGTCGATTTAATCGTTCTTAGTTAATCGTTCAATATGCCTTGCGATATTGCTGACACGTGTCTGTATATTTTCGGCAGGTTGCTTTGTTGCTCAAAGTGACAAAGACAAATCTTGTCGTCACCAAGCTTGCGGCTGGAGGTCACAAACGCGATTCTAAGGTACGCTTTTAACAGCTTGGGAAGTAAAAATAAAAGGGTAGAGATAAAGAAACTTCATTTATGTACGGTTTGTGTTTTAAGGTGTGTGTGTGTTGTGGAGTCGTTTGTACTGACGAAATAAATAATTCAAAGCTGAAGAATTACAGCCGGAATGAGGCTTTAAGCAAAATTTTTAGTTCATTGCGGGTAATAACGAAGGAGACATGGGCTTTCAAAAACTGTAGAAAAGCTAAAGAGGTCCCATATATTGTAAAATTTCTAATTTTAAGACCACGTCACAGAAATGTCTAGTGAGAGACAGTTAACGTGGCCAAATTTACTTATACTAGAGTCAGTGTAATTGCTTTGTTGGTTTTGTTCTTAGAATCCTCCAGAGTTTGACTTCCAATGTCACCGAGCCTTTCCAATCATAAAACTGAAGTGACGCCGACCGCGACGAGAAGAAAGATAACTTGCCATCTTAACTTCAGGCGTGGTTGTGTGAGTCATCATAATTCGTGGCATTTCATTTGTTTCCTATGTAACTGGAACTTATGAGACCTGAAGAATTCACAGAACGGAAATACCATCGGCTTTCAATCTCAAGCGAAAACGAATGCAGTTTCTTTTTGCCCGGTTAAATTGTCATGTAAAAAAATAAAGCTTATTTAATAACGTCTTGCCTTTGTCCAGTTTTACCTCATCTAGTCAATATTGCTGTTTGTTTGTCTGTCTGTCTGTCTGTCTGTCTGATTGACTGTGCGTAAATTACCTGGCCAGGCAGACAGTCGACCATTCATTGAGTCGTAGTCAGCCATCAAGTGAGGCAGTCTGTTGGTCAGTCAGTCATTTATTCAGACAGAAGCTAGAGAGACAGTCATTCAGTGAGTCAGTCACTCAGAGAATCAGTAAGTAAATCGTTCGGCCGGTAAGTCGTCGGTTGGTCGGTCAGTCAGTCAGTCGGTCAAACAGTTATTCATTGAGTTACTCTCGGCCATTCAATCAGATGGTCCGATGCTCAGTGAGTCATTTATTCAGACAAGTGCCAGTAACACAGTCGGACAGTCACCCGGTCAGTCCGTTTGTCAGCTGACGGAAGTCGGTCAGTCAGTCAGGCGATCAGTCAACGCAATTTTCGTATGTTCATTGGTTGTATTTGAACCAATACTCTAATGATAACCCGCGCCCCAACCCCATTCCTGAACGGTAGCGTTTATATTTTACAAATAAGTTGATTTCGACAGAAAAGTTGTGACTTGTTTTCGTAATAAGTAGGTTTGGACTATCTAGAAGTTTCCTCTGATTCAGGCAACACTGCAAAGATTTTCAAACTAATTAAATGTGAAAGTCTTTTTATTTCAGTAGAGTGGAACAAACAATTCTATTTACAAACTTGGAAATAAGACAGCCAAATACATACATACATTACTGTATTTACCCTCGGATTTCAGAGTATGCAGGTAATATCTCCGAGCATTTAACTATCAGATGAAGGATAGACCACCACACCGGGAACTACGTCCCCCTACTCTTTTCGATCAATGTGTGGGTTCTTTTACGTCCCACAGAATTAATTATGAAGAGTTTTGAGACGGGGCCTACGGTTTATCATCGTTATCCAAGAATTCAATTAAATTCAATCCGTCACAAACCCACCAATTACTGAGAGCATAAGGAAGTGATATTAGAGAGTTTATTTGGATCTGTTCTTGTGAAACAATACTCCGACAGATCAGTTATTGTGAGGCAGTGCCGTCGGAAGGAAGGTTCCACTACGAGTCCAAGCAAGCCAGCGATTAAAATCCCCATGCCCGTGGCTACAGCTACAAACCCCAGAACAAATTCCCGCAGGGGGAACTCGTACGAATTAGTAAACACCTGCAGCACATTAGCGTACATAATTCCGATGATGAGACCAGCCAAGAATGAAATAAACAGCAGTATTGTTACACTGGGAAGGAAACGGTACCAGGCGGCAAAAAGACAGAACACAAGAATACTAACTTCTATCACAGTCAAGAGCCATAACTTTCGAATCATGACTTTGGGAAGGAATTCTTGTTTGATCAACGAAACGAAAGCGAGGTATGATCTACCGATGAATTCTCCCAAGAGAAATAACGTAATGTAGTACTGGTAATGATCCCGAGGGGGGAAGGGTGAGTTTGGAAATGCGTACGTCGTGATAACACCTTGGGTGACTAAGAACTCGGACATCCACGAAATCACCACGCAAAGGATTGTTGGAAGAATCTGTTTTATGGCTTGTAGCTTCTGTGCTGTTGTCAGCAGGGGTGGGGAGGGTTCGTCTTGTTTATTCTCTGTACTTTTGGTTTGGTCAACTGTTTCGTATTGTACATAGTCGAAGGGTAACTGTCCTGGTTTTCTTGTTGTTGGTTTGCTGTGCTTTCTCTCCATCAGCCAGTAGAATATCAAATAAAGAACAACAAGCCCAGCTACTGTCACTGTTGTAGTCTCGGAGGACACACAAAACCACGTTGTCATGGCTGTACACAAAAAAGAAGACAACTTTAAGAGTAACTCAGAACTGTTTAGTTTTAGATTCTGAAAATGAGAATAAGTAATACAAAATTCGGGAAAGAATTGAGATTGCCGGTGATGGGTACTTTCCGAAAAAGAAAGTATGGAATATTTGCAGCGAACAGGATTGTGGAGGTCAACGAGGTTGGAGAGTGGATCACTCCAAAAACGTATTTAGAGGACTAACTATACAACGTACAAATATAGCTAAGATACCGTGTTTATCCTGGAACACAAACGAAGACTGAAAAATAGCAATTTCAAATGAAAGCTGTAACTTTTCTGTTATGTATAAAATGCAAGAAAAAAGCCATTACCCAATGTAATAAAGTGAGGTTAAGTGTCTTAAATGGTTACGGTTATTTGGAACTACTCTATGAAGGATTGATGACTCAGAAAAACGGTTGCAGTCGAGTATTTAATAATTTGCATGAACAACAGATGAAGGAGTGGAGAGTCAATTCCAATCCCTCGCACAAAAAAACAGGGAAAGCAGAGAGGAATCGTGTATTAGAAAAATATAATATGAGAGCCAAAACAACAATCTGAAGTTGAAAAATGAAAAAAAAAAAAAAGAAAAAAAAAAAAAGAGTCTTGCTGACAAAACGCGGCCACCCCTCCCCCAATCTCCACTGAGTTCCTTGGTTGGAACCATAAGAAAACCATTAATCATTTGCATGGGTTTGTACGGGCGAGCGAAGGGAACTTTATTCAATTGTACCAAAAAACAATGAAGATTACTTAGAATTCAAAAAATCCCTTTTAACTAATGCCTGAAGAAAACCCGCAGCATCTGTTCTCCGCCGGTTGTCCTGGTGACTAAAGTTGTGTTAGAGTATTTAACATCTGCCGGATGACCTAATCGTCCAATGCAAATTATTTTGTTTTGTTAACAAAATAGTTTGCTGAATTAAGAATTAATGAAAATTTACCGGGAAAGACGATCGACTCACCACTCAGTTGGAATCGACAATCGTAAAGCATATAGGTCAGAGATACTTTTTTGTCTTATTTGCTATTAAAAATATACGATCAAATTACGTGACTTTTTTTAGGGCCTGATTACATGGCGAATTTCAGCCGGCGCTGAAATTTCAGCCTGGTTAGGCGGGCTAAAGTTTCAGCCCGGCTTCTGAAACAAATTCTCATGAAATCAAATTCAGCAATTCAGCTGAATTCAGCTGAATTTTGTCAGCAATTCAGCAATTCAGCCCGGGCAAACGGAATTTCAGCCCGGGCTGAAAAGCAGGAAATAAGATGGCTGCCGCTACGAAGTAGAAGCGATCTCAGTAGAATAAAGGCGATAAAATAGAGAATCTCTCTAATTTCAAAGCTTAGATGGAATATAAGAACATCGAGACAAGGTTAAACAGCACGAGGCTGTCAGGGAAGCCATGAACTCGGCAAGCTTGAGGACATATTTTCTTTCTATAAAAGTACGTCTTTCTGGCTGAGAGACAGGTTTCGTTTCAGTTCCATCATCATTGTAGGGTGTTACTATCCCAAAAAGTTAAAAATTGAGCGCCAACAAAAGGTCAAACTACGAGAGAAGCAATGCGCCTATTTTCACGATTCGTGTTCTCGGCGCCATTTTGATTCTCTGGGGACTTTTCGCACACAATTTCATTTTCATATTTGGCGCCGAGGCTAATATTTCAGCCCGGGCTGAAATTCGTTATGTTTATATCGCAACAAAATTTCAGCGCCCCCTAGCCGGGCTGAAATTCGCCATGCAATCAGGCCCTTAATCTTTCGTTCGATTGCGATCGATTTATACGCATTTTTAATGGCTTGACTACGAGCTTCACACAGAGCGACTTAGACAACTGTCCTCTTTATCAGAAGTACGACATTACTAACCTGTGTAATAAAGAGGAGCTGTAATGAATCCGACACCAGTCCCAGCTGAAAACACTCCGACAATAGCTTTATTATAGAACGATGTCATGGCTATGCTCGACATCTCTCCCACACCGAACGCGAGAGACACCAAGCACACAGAAAGCAGCTTCGTCTCAACACGCGACACGTAAACCAAACAGAACAAGCCAACTTCGTACAAGACAAACACCACGATAATGCGAGGCAGGTACGGGATCTTCTGAACAAAATAAGGCGACACGAGAGTTATCAACACATACGGTCCGATAATACATGAAATAACAGCCGAGGTTGGAATATCACTGCCCCTCAAGATATCTTCAGCGGCAGCTATCAGCAGCGAGTAAACCGAATACAAGATAAACCCGAACGAGAAAAACGCCACGACTGTAATGACTCGCTCGCTGTCGTCTTTTGCTGGTGTACCATTGTCATTTCCATCGACCAGTTCTTCACCTTCGTTGCCTTCAACTGGTGCCATGTCTCAGGGCGAGAGATGAATAAAAATATTAGTCAAACAAGAACGTATTCAGTACAATTCCACTTCAGATGCAAATGAGACTTTGATTGCGTGAGTTTGCTTTACTAGTTCTGCATATATTATAAATGATTGCTTATAAATTTGCAACTGGTGAATATCAATGATCCGTATCGCACAGGACACCCAGTCAATAGACTTATATATATGGAGCCAGTTTTCATGTCACTTTCGACAATGAAGAACAATAACAACACGGTCTTTTTATCTCGTTTTCCTCTCAAAATGTCGACGCTCGAGGAATAAAATGGGAAGCAACAAACTCTTGGTATCAATGTGGACTGTTTTGTTGTTTAAATGAAATACAGGAAAATCCGCAAAAATGAGTTTTTATGACTGAAATTCTTTGAAGGAACGCGATACTTCGGTCTTTAAAACAGTGCCATATTTAGGCGCGCAATGGTTTACAGTGAGAAATGAAACAAAAAGCGTGATGTGTGCCATCATTTATTATGTTAAGAATCATTCACCACTAGCTTCAATCTAGCCTGCGAACAGGCTCCCACGATCGCTTTGCTCTCCGAATTGTTCTGTTTCGCGCTCGCCGATCTAGCGAAATTTTTTTCCGTCCTCGCCGGGAGCCTGTTCACAGGTTAGCTTCAATCCGGTGTTGAAAACCCCAGATTTTTTTTATCTTGGTGTAATTTCCCTCTCGTACACATCTTTAAAGCTCTTCTGTAAAGTATAATTAAAATGTACTGAGTTGAATCCACGCAAACTGCAGTGATAAACATGGCAATAAAACGCATGTTAAAAAACAATTATTTACTTATTTTAAATTGTAAATTAGTTGTTACTTCTATTCCTAACGGTCACTTCTAAAGATGTATGTTGAAACATACGAAACGTCAAGTAAATGAACTTTGTTTTTTAACATGTGTTTTATTGCCATGTTTATCACCGCAGTTTGCGTGTTATTTCTTATCAAGCTACGATGGCCAAAGAAAAAGAGTATTTATGAAATGAATCAATGTTGTAACTGCTTTTGGACTGCAAACAACCGTTGCTATGGGCCTTGCTAGGTTGAAATATAGCTACCAGCGTGCAGATTTCTTAATTTAAACGTAAATCAAAGAGCAATTAGAGCATAATCGTTTCAAAATAAGTTTAGCCAATGGTCAGACATGTCGAATCTTCGTGTTTCGAAAAAATGTTTTTTTTTGTTTTAGAAAAATTAATATCTGAGGGCATAAGACCACCTTAACCCAGGTTAGACTATTTTGACCCGGGCACAAATTGTCTGCATTGATTTGCGCGATATGGCGATATCACGCGACTTTCATTAAACTGTATACACTCTCAGGTGCAGTACACACAGCCATTCAACGTTTCATTTTCATAGCAATAATATTTTTGGAGACGTAATGGTGAAAATAAGACATCATATTAAGATATTCCCCACTCCTCTTAAAAACTCGAGCACAATCGTCTTGCTGGAAGAAGAGTGAGAAAGAGAGAGCTGGAGGGCGGGTTGGGCGGGGGAAAATGTAGGAGAGAGGAGAGAGCGAGAGAGGTGATTTCTCTTGATAGTTTTAAAGCCTCCTTTTCCACCGCGCGCGGAGCGTGCTCGCCTCAAGTTCCTCGCAGTCGCCTCGCGCAACTCTCACATGCGTCTTGCTTGGTTGGTATCGAATAAAAACAGCCTTTTCTACCATAGGATATTTAGAATCAAAAGCTAACCCGACTACAAAGAAACACAACTAGTAGTTAAATGCTGGAGTTCAGCTTGGCAGGAGTTGTCGTTTTGTTCTTTCAACGGTGACAGACAAACGTGCACTCCACCACCATTGTAATAAAGTTAACGTTGAAAGTCACAATTTCTACAGTACTTCCTGAATTGAGCGTTCCTTCGTAGCACAGGCATACTTACTGTATCTTCAAGAACATAAGAAAAACGATGTCAGGCGAGATAGTTTTGCACCATGTATTGACGTTGAGTTGGTCAACTCAGTAAAATTTGAATAAGTGCACACACGAGAGCATACGATTCGGTATAACCTTATCGAAGATACTATGGCTGGACTTGAACACCCCCAACCCACCCCCTCCCCCCCCCCCCCAAAAAAAAAACAAAAAAAACCCGGAAATTTCTACTTGCCGCGAATCTTTATCACCTATTACCTGTTTACTTCTACAATTCACTTTAAGATTCCTGGAAGTAGAGCCTTAATTCTGATGTAAGAGAATTACCCTCGGCCTTGATTGGCCATATACATTTCATTTCTAGGACGTATGGTTAAGTTTAAGTTACGACTATCTCTAGTCATAATATTTTTGTCATTAAATTTTGCAGTAGTATCATATATCAATGGAGAATAATCATGGTATATCGCAGTGGGTAAGATGGAGAAAAATATAAACAGCGACCTTACATGTACGTACATGCCATCCATACATATTCCACCTGAAAGGAAAACGCAATCATCGAAAGTCTAATAGTGATATTTCGACGGCTTTTGAAGACTTTGAAATATGTGTGAAAATTGCAACGCTGAATTCACCTAATCATTTATATAACTTGTCGTACGTTCCTCGAATCTTTCTCCAGTCAATCATTTTTCACCCCATTGAAAGTGAATTCAAGCTATGTGTACTTAACAATTGACGTTGTGAATTCGGTTTACCTCTACGTACTATAGGGAAAGTGAAGTTGTTGCATTGATTAGTTCAAGTTTAAAACCGTTTGCAAAACACCACCATTCCAAGGCTTTCCAAGTGCATCTTCGTTAATGATTTTTCAGACACGCTCCCCTCCTCAAGTGCGTCTTCGCTGATGATTTTCAGACACGCTCCCCTCCTCAAGTGCGTCTTCGCTGATGATTTTTCAGACACGCTCCCCTCCTCAAGTGCGTCTTCGCTGATGATTTCCAGACACGCTCCCCTCCTCAAGTGCGTCTTTGCTGATGATTTTTCAGACACGCTCCCCTCCTCAAGTGCGTCTTCGCTGATGATTTTCAGACACGCTCCCCTCCTCAAGTGCATCTTCGCTGATGATTTTCAGACACGCTCCCCTCCTCAAGTGCGTCTTCGCTGATGATTTTCAGACACGCTCCCCTCCTCAAGTGCATCTTCGCTGATGATTTTTCAGACACGCTCCTCTCTCCTTGTGGAAGTCTCTCTCTCTGTAGATTGTTTTTGTTCAACACTTCGTCGACTGCTGTGTTTGCTGCTAGTTGAGTATTTTGACCCTTTTAAGACCAGCCAAATTTTCTCCCTGAGGTCTCGACAACGCCAGCAATATAGAAACGGGTTGAGAGAAGAATTAAGAAACGTGATTGTCTCCGCCAAAGGGTATAACAAATGATCAAAAAGTGCATCGTCTTCGATCAGCATGTCGGCGAACGACGTGACCATGAGAAGTAAATAACAAAGAACAAGCACGCCTGTAATATATGCCACAGTTCGAGCCATATGCGTTTCCCTTGAGCTCAAGGTTGACTCCTGTGCAGAGCTATTGCTGGTGTCATCTTTGCGCGAGTCGCGCGCGCGAATCGCTCTGTTCACTAGGTTCTGTGCGTTAATTTGTCTCTCATGTCGCCTTATTATTTTGAATATTTTAAAGTACAAAGCTATGTTCAAAATCAGACTGAAGCCAATAACAGCTGAGGCAATGGGAGAGAAAAATTCGTCATTTTTCACTCTCAAAGTTCTGCAAATAACATTGAATAAAAACCACACTGCCCAAACTGCAGCCACAATGGTTATCAATCGAGGTTTCGTCATGTAGTTGATGTACTTGAAAGGGTAAACTATGGCGAAGAACCTCTCACAGGCTATTAGACTCAATGTGATCAAGGAAAGACCCACGCAAAATATTTCGGTGTATAAGTACGCAAGAAGCGCTCCGCAGTAAAACTCAAGGTTGATTTTGCCAGCGATGTACACTACGAAGGAGGGTTGCACAACCACACCAACTAACACGTCTATAAGAGCAAGTGAGAATATAAGTATGTTGGAGAGAGTCCGAAGAGATGGGAACTTGAGGATGATTATTAACACAAGAGCGTTCCCGACGGTAGCTAAAACCGACAACAGTCCATTTGTAATGCAGATGGCAAGGAGAAAACCGTGCAATGTTGACGATAACTTGAAGCTAGCCAGCTCCAAGGATAGAGTTGAGTCGAGGCAGGGTTGTGATACATCAGAAATGTTCATTGCTTGCATGTTGGAGACAAGTTGATTCCTCTAAGCGTCTGCGGCGAAAACAATACGTGTGCATGTCAAATTCAAATTAAATAGTATGCAAAATAAAAACCATCTTGATTGATGAAATTTTACGCTCGCGACTGGTTTAACCGAAATAACTTATCTCGATTCTCAAAGTCTGAGAAACTGAATACAGTCCCTCAGTTCGTTCGAGCAAGAAATAGATTGTAAAGAGGCTGAAATACTCAATAAGAATTAATTCGTTCTTATATAATAACATCAATTACAATGTTTCCATTTCATTTGCAAATTTCCACTACCAAACATCGGGGGATTGATATTTACACAAAACAACAATTTTAATAACTTTCATCGCCTCTGTTTAAGTACGACAGAATTTTAATTTTGCGACCCTAACCATAGTTCAGACATGAGAGAAATTTTCTTGATCATATCTTATGAAGCGCAAAACAACATGCAAATATCCGAAACTGTAACAGTTGATAAATCAGCTTAATTTAGACAATAATGTAGAGGAAAAAAAACTTTTAGAAACTCAATTGCAATGAAGCCGGCTCCTAGCCAATCCTTTCTCGGTTCTGTCCTCGTGTACTGGTTCACATGAACCGATACAAAAGACCCAAAAATCTTCAACAGCTAAACAAAGGTTCGCAAAGAAAGGAGTAATATGGTTATTCCCTCTGTGTACCGGTACACCAGGACACAACCCCTTTCTGGGTTGTGCGCGCTCTGAAACATCTTTCGCTGAAAATTGCCAAGACCAGCTGGTTTCAAAATCTTACTTTTAAATCTCCTGATTATTTGTCCAGACAAACAGCCATCGAAAAACACCAATTAAATCACACACTTCCGAAAAATCTCATTGACACATTCACATATGTACGGCGAGTGGTTCAAGAAAGTTAAGTACAAGTGGATATCAGTATAGAACAAGAAGCTGATCACTGATCACGACTATGGTGGCCCATGTTGGTTACCAACACAGCAGTTATGAAGGAGGCTTATCTGAGAAAGATGCACATTCGTCCGGTTACGTGGAGAAGCTATTTAACTTTACCACTTACAAAGTTCCTGAGCTGAAAAAGTCACCCCTTGTTCACGAGGAGTCTCACCAATTTCATCAGTTGCTTAGGGCGAGCAAAGACTGTACGTGTTGTTTGAGTCGGTCTGCTGGTTTAATGTATGTGTTTAATTATTCACGGATGTTTTTTTTTATTTCGAACTCCAGCCGTCAATACCTACTGCGCGGGTGACCCATTCAACAAGAATCAATTTCAAGTGTTGTGAAAAAGCCTCGCCGCAGCGGTATGGTGTAAGATTATACAGGCCTTTGTTCTTAGGAGTTTTAGGAGACAGAGTCAGTGTCAAGAATTTGCAAGGTTTCCTTGATTAAAAAAAATAAAGAAATACGAAGTCATAGAGGAGAGAAATTAAAACTCATCTGCTTTTTGCACACAGATGGAGTCAATTGAGATGACGCAGTTCTAGGTGCGAACTAGCGCCTTGATGCCCAGCTCGTCTAAAGATGTTTGGCGCGGCAATTTATTTGTTTTGGCTTGCAACACCAGCTTTTCAATGCACCTTCAAGGAAAATTCTGTTAAAAGAGTCAACTTGTTTCATAATCAGATCTTATAGTCATTGAACTCCTATTTCATTGTTTGCCTGAGTTGGCGTGAAATTGTTCTGAAACGTGAATTATTTTCTATGGTTACTAAGGCCTTTAACAGGGATAAGCACGATTCAGAATATTTTTATTGATGTTCGTATCTAATTCTCTATTTTTTATTACAAGAAAAAAGAAAAAAAATTAGGCGAAAGAATAAGTATCGCCATTCTTGAACAGTAACTTTTTCACGAATCAAACAGCTCACGTTTCGCGCAATGAAGAATCACGGAGCATTTCATCGCGCTGTAATATGGGTTATTGAGCAAGCGTGAGGTCCGAGATGGCCGGATATTGACCAAGGTTTACGGACCGAGATGGAGTCAAGGTCCATTATTAAAACACGCCAACAAAGAACGAGGCCAATATCCAGCGATCTTGACCGATATGGGATAAAAAACAAATTTTTCCTGTGGGACATAGCGCGTAATCCCGAGCGGGCAAGATAGCTCCATCTTGCCCGCTCGGTTAGCCAATTACAGTGCAGGATTTGGTTCATTTTGCCCGATCAGCGAGCTAGCCATATAATAAACAGCTATATAAACGGTACTTTTGTTTCGCACTACCATTCAAAATCACTAACCTGTGCCAATATGTCAAAAAGCGATCGAAACGGGTCATGCTCGACAACAGAAAAATACTCTGTATTGTCTCGAGCGTTTTTTGGCCTTTGTAAAGTTACCCAAGGTAGCCTGAACTTTGCTCATCTAATATAATATAAAGCAGTAATATCGACAAAGTCGAATTAGATTTTCAATATTCCGTTTTTCGGACGTTGCTAATGAGTAATTCAAAGAGAGACGGCGAAAATAAACATCCTCCAACCAGAAAAAAAAAGAAAAAAAGTTAAAAAAATGATGTCGGGCTGGTTGGCGGTGACAGTCGTCTCCTCCCCGAAAAGCCTCGCAAACGTTTCAGGCTCCTTTTAAACCAAAAATGTATGAGACTAAAATTAACTACAACAAATTATATGAGCCTTATACGTTGTGTCCGTAGAGGGTTGCAGACCAAAATGTCGCGGGAAAATTATATTCAACTGTTTGCCGGCTTTTACCCTTCATCTTTTGTCCTTACTGCGAGGGTTAGTCCAGTTGTTAGTTTGCAGTTTCAGATTACCTAGTATTCATTGTATTGCCCAGTGCCCAACCTCTTTCAAATTGCTATATCTTCCCTTACTCGGTCACTGGAGATCTACAATTTGGCCCCGACATAATATATAGATTTAATCTTGAATATGATTTGCAAAGGCTTTAGAAGTTTATACCCTTGTAGTCGTCGTGTAATTTCCTTTTCTGCGAAGCTCCTTTTGCCGAGTCTCCGACCACAGCAATATAAATAAAGCAGCAACGTAACTTTCTGCAGCCAACCAATGTATTAGCACCATGAAAAGAAGCCAGGAGCAGACAGTATTTTTCCTTGCGCTTTTTGTTATGCAAAATGCAGTCAGGTGAAACAACACCCTAATGCAGAAAATAATTTGCCTCCAAAATGAAATCAATAAACTTTCCATGCGTGGTGTTGCCTATCGTGGGATTATATGCATATCCTGAGTTTATATCATATCGATAAAGTTACGACACTGATTTTAATTGAACTCTGTTATTTCAGAAAAAAAGAAAACTCAATTTCATGTAAAGTTAATTGATGTTCTGACCACTTGAATTCTTCGAGTATTTTCAAGCCAAAAATCAAAAAGCTCTTTTGAAAATACCACATTTATCAGACCCTTAGTTTAGCATCGGTAATATTACTGCCCAGTGAATAGCGCAAATATTAACCACGAACAATTTACTTACCTGATCAAAACGGAGGCCTTCCTCAGGCTAATAGTGCTCCTAAACTTTTATCCCACAGCAAAAATTGTCGGTTTCCTTTAGGAGTATTTGTCAGTGCAGATATTAACAAGCACGATTAAAAAATCAAATTATTTTTTAACTGTTCGAATACTGATACCGGTCGGTAACTGGACAACATAATGTAACACAAAACGCCTATAAAGTTGACAATGAAATCGCTGTCATTTATGTGCAAATAATGTAACATTCATTGAGACATTTCCTGACAGACCTTATTAGAGGAACAAATACGGCGTTGGAACGAATAAACATGTCACCACGAGATTTTGGTGTCGAGGTCATTTTGATCAGGAAAAACCTCGTTTTCAGTTTCTTTCAGCACACTAATTTGCATGCCTTTTTGAGCGCTTTTGGTCTGACAAATGTATAGATTTTGACCATTTTTGTCTGAATTAGGGTATCTTCTGTAAACTCTGGCTTGGCATTGGGTATTTTGTTTACAAGGAACTGATTTTTTCCGCATCAACATTGGTACATTTGTAGCCCTTCTCAAATGTTTACACACATGGGGCCTTGGTTAGCGGCGGTCATATTTTGAGCCATGTACAGTACTAATTTTGCTGGTCTGAAATAGGAGTCCCAAATTTTGGCACAGGTCTGAAATAGAGTGAGGGTGCCTTACACCCCAACCAAAAACTCTGGGGAGTAACCCCGCCGTAACCCTTCCCTCCCCAAGGGGCCTGCATGTAACTGAAACATGTTTCGGCAGTTGATGTCATGAACCGTCATAACATTTCTTGTAGGTGGTGATTGAAAGAACGAAAAAAAAAAAAAAAGAAAGAAAACATACGAACTCAGTAAAGCGAGGGTGAACGGGCGATGTCTCGATTTGTTAGCCTGAGCCGGTAGGCTGGTCAGCAGATGATGTCTACTGCGCACAGCATTCTGGGAAGATCAAGAAGACCCAGGAAGGTAAGGAAGTAATGTTTACGTCAGGGCTGTGTCTGTAAGCAAAGTCTAGAACAAACATGTTTGGCAAGAAAAAACCTTCCGATCCTTCAGCTGAGTGGACAAAGACAGGTAGCTTTGTACATAAGCCAAGCAGGGGATGGCTTCATTCAGATAATTCGCTGATGGAAGGCGGAGTTTGCTACGCTGTCAAAGTGAGTTTGTAGTACTAGTACGAGGGATATATTGGGTCTCCGAGATTTTAATAAATATGCTCTTGTTTTGATTAAGACAGCGGTGTTTGTTTTAACGTGACTAAGAAGTTCGCTTCAAAATGGACTTTGCTGCCTTCGAGTCACCATAAGTATCCATCAAACCAGGGATCGATGTTCAAATCAATTGATTGTTCGAGTCACCAAATTAATCTGAATATTACTTCTTCCTTCTCAGTATGTTGGCTGTTTGCAAGTTTTAAAGTCCATGCGAACTCTGCCTTATGATCTTCGACAGCAAGTAACAAGGTATGAATTCAAACTGAAAAAAGCAGGAATTAAGTCGCACATCCGTAGGAAGCCGTGATTATTAACTGCTTAAATTAAGACTTACTTTATATGGCTGTGCAAAATTGTGTTTGCTTACAAATATAACTGCCGGAATGCGTGAATAATGCTTTAGAGATTTGAAAGTTACAAATAAGGCGGGACTTTAAATATTTTTCTCTTGAGGAAATACGTCAAATGCGGGCTTGATAGAATCTTTGTATGTTAGAAACCAACTAATCAATTTCCATTGCTTAATTGAATTGATCGCCATGCAATTACGATTACTGGCTCATCAAGAAATTAAATAATCAGCTTTTATAAAATGATTGAGCTACTATGCACGCTCTCATTGGTTGACAGGTGTGTTTAGATGAGAGTATGTAAACACAGTTGTGATGTTTTAGCTTCGTGCATATTTTTGAGAATTATTTTATAAAAGCAATAGAACACTTTTTCCATGATTACATAGCCTCATCTAAACACTCGGGGGTTGGGAGAATTCTCGTAAGTTATGCAAACCCAAGACATAGTCGAGGGTTTGCCTAACTGTCTCGAATTCTCCGAACCCTTCCCGTGTTTAGATGAGGCTATGTAAACACGGAAAAAGTGTTCTATTGCTTAATTTGGGTATTATCATGCATGGATATACCCTGGGCATCAGAGGGTTTTTTTTGGTGACGAAGCCACTAGTGCACCCAGGGTAGCATGGCCAGGCCTTGTTTTGTTTTCATGTGTTTTAGTTTATTATGTTTATTGTCTGGTACAACAGGGAGGCCATCTTGAGATGTTCTGAAGCGGCTGGTTATGAGTTAGGAAGAAGAAAAAAGGTACAGTGTGCAATGTCTGATCCAGCTTTTAAGATAGCTGTTCTTTTCCTGTGTGTTTATTTTCATGATACCTTATTTGGCACCCTTATAATTAATCCATCAATCAAATGTCTACATTCGAATCATATGCTGGCACAGTAATTTGCAACATACATTAAGGAAAATAATTGCCAACCAGCCAGTTTGGGGTCATTCCATGATATTGATACAGTACAGTATGTCAAAACTCATCATGCAAGTCCACACATATAGGCCACCAAAAGTTGCCCCATGAGGTCAAAGTCCTAATGCTATGATACCTCCCCCACCCCCTTCCAAGTAACCTAAGTTTTCTGTAGTCCCCCGAATCCCCTCAGAAATATTCATAGAACAGCAACCACCTCACAAATGGCTTTCATAGCCCTTCAAAAAATCTTGTCAGTGGGGGGAGGGGGGGATATAAAATGAAATGACCCTTTTTAGGTATCAACATAGTCATTGTTTTGATTGAGTGGAACATTATACTGGTATGTTTGATATAATTGTACAAAATTACCCCTTGTAAATTAATGCCACAAGGGTTATTTGTTTTTCATTCATTAGCCAGGCCGTGTAGGTTCAGAGCTGGAAAGAAATTAAATTGATATACAAAAGAAATTCTGTTCTTTCCAACAGGCTGCAAAGAACATACAGAAACTTTTAGGAGGTAATAAAGTTTTAATGATCTATTGATTGTTAATTATTTGTAAGATTCTTTTGCAACAGTTCAAAGTGACTGTAGTATTATACTGTACTGACACATGTTTGTGAATATATGGTCCTTTGCTCCAAGTACATTACATATACATGCAGCTTTTTGTAGCATTATCAGGGCTGTAATTAAGGGCAGTACTCCATAACACCTACATTGTATTATTGAAAAAGAAATAAATAAATAAGTAAGTAAATAAATAAATAAATAAATAAATAAATAACACTTGTTATGGCTGAGTATGCCTAAGGAACCCTTGATGTTACTGTGAACGTGCCTGTTGTTGATACCATTTATCCACAAAGCAGCAAGTTTGTTACGGATGTGAAGACCATGGCGACAGGTGCCTCAAAACTTAATGAGAGCTGTGCACATGATTATATTTTTGATGTAACTAGGAATTATATATAGAACATGTCTTTTTATTATATAAAACTCAGTGGTTTACTGAGTGGTAACAAATTGATAAAAATGATATCCCACATGTGAGGATATCATTTTTATCCACATATGTGGGAATATCAATTTTGATAACATTTTTGTCCCTGTAACTGCACTTAAATTTGTTAGTGTATGATCAAAACATGTTCGGACCTTCTTTGGAAGTCTTCGTCAATCTTCGGTTATCTTCAGAAATCTTAGGAAAACTTCAGAAATCTTTGGAAAATGTTCAGAAACGTTTGACTGGCCTTCGGTCAAATCTTGGAAAATCTTAGAAAAGTGGTCGGAAATCTTCTGAAAATCGCCAAAAACGTTGTTATGTATTGTGAGAATTTTATATAATAAAAAGAAAATTACATGGTTGCTTGGCAATATGAACTTATCTAATCGTGTTGAAAAATATTTCACTTGTTCGCCATGCTCACTGGTGAAATATATTTTAATCACTTGCAGATAAATTTTGTATCTCCGCGTGGCCATGTAATATCCTCTTTATAATCATTGATAACAGTGTCTACTGGTATATGTACATTGTTAAACATATATTTATTGTGTGACTATTTTATAAATCATTATACACATATGTTTGTCGTTAAAGTAAAACTCTAATTCACTTAACACTCCTAACTTTCTAGTTATTTGTTAGGAAAAAGGGATAGCTCACTTGAATACTGCAGCTGAAATTGCATTTTGTTTGTCTGAATGTTATTTAGAACTCCCTGGAATGGTTAACTCAGGTTGTACCGTAAATATGACTGTGTCATCACTTGGTATAAAGTTAACAAGTATTGAAAGTGGTAGAGTTATCTTGACTCATGACATGCAAGGAATTTCATTTGCTAGTGGTGGGGAAAAGGTAAGTTGATACTTTAAACCCTTGAAACCATCTTGGAATGAAATCCAAGTTATAGTAAAACCTTGTTAAAGAACCACCAATAGGCCATACTGTTGGTGCTATTGATCCCAGATATCTGTTGAACTGGCTTATTTCTCAGGCTGTTTTGTGCACTGTTGGTTTCATTCACATGATAACAAACATCTCTTGGTGTGGATGGATTTTGCACCTGTCAAAGTCTTCTCTGTAACATATCTTGGATAGCATCTTACTAGAAAGTGCGAAACTCAACAAACTTGCAAAGAAACTGTGAAGCAACTTCCCCAACAGCAGATATTCACTCATCACATGATCATGAAAATTCATCATCACGAGTTCAGTTGTTTTTAGTCACATGAAAAACCAATAGTGCATGCAACAGCCTAAAAAAAGCCATTTCAACAGACGTCTGGGATCAATATTATCTGCGGTAATAGAGGTTTTCATGTTAATTTAAGATTTAAATAATGATACTGGAATTGGTTTATCATTGTAATCATTATAGTTATCATTAATTAAATGCTGAAATCCCCATTAAATCCTGTTTGAAGTGCAGTGAATACAAATGACTCATTTATCTCTTAATGAAGGGAGTTTGAAAGCTCATTTATTGTATTTTCTCAGTATGCACGTGAGCATTTAGGAGAGTGTTTATATAAAGAAACTACAGGTGGAAAAATGGAGAGGGTTGGGCAACTTGACAAAGAACGTAGAGGCTCAGTACTCCAAGAGGTTGTTGATCATATGAATGGATTCGTCAGACACACACATTTGGCTTTCAGATAACTTATTGTCCAGATGAACTTTAGTTTGGGTGAAATAAGTAGCCATTACTACTAAATGAGGGGTTTGTATTGACAGGATTTTCATACTTACAAAGAGTTGATCCTCACCATAAGCTGTGCTCAATCTGCCTGAGTCAAATATTTTTTGCTGCTTTGCGCTCCTAATCGTGCAAATAACTAAATATAAATTTAAGTTAAGTCAAAATTCAGTCACATGATTTTCAGTTTCTTGTCATAGGACTGTATCGATATGATAGGATATGTGGCTAAAGATTCTGCCAATGGAAGAGGTTGTATTTAATGTACTTGTTTAACTATAAATTAACAAGTGATTTAAATGTGGAGTTGTATTTGATGTAATCCAAACCCGTCTGTTTCTGTTTGAGACCTACATGTATGAGGTTAAGTAACAGTCTGTTTAACATTAAATTAATGTTTGTATTTGTGTTGGCTCATTCAGTTACAGAAAGCACCTTTAGTTAAATATAATCATTATGACTGCAAGGATGCTCTTGGAAATGAATGTGAGAAATGGTACCCTAGGCTAGTACATTATTTGAATTTAGTTGTTTAATTTGACAGGTTGAAACTCCAAGCAGTGATTTAAAACTGTCAAAAACAAAAAGAGACAATATCAGGAAGTCACATTGAACTATTTTAGCCACAAATGAATGATTAAAACAGGTTGTGTCGCCTGTAGCATTGTAGTAACCAGAAAGTATTTTCCTGCAGCCTGTTTTGTGGTTGACTGTGGAGGAGGATTAGCTTATGATGTTATTAACACCATTGGTCAAGCTTTTGAGATTCGTTTTAAGATGTTTCTACAGAACCCTCCACTTGCTACTGAAGTGCCTGAAAGGTAAATTTAACAAAGATGCTGTCAGTACTAGTTAAAAAGGAAACACTAAGTAGTTGTCCATGTCTTGTTATGAAGCACTGCAACATACAGTGATACTGGATTTGAATCTGACGCAATCCAAGAGCCTCACCTCCCCTTAGGGGGTAGGGGGAACTCCCACATGAAAAGGACGGGGATGCTCGTTGTACCTTTTAGGGGTTAAGAAATGATTTTGGTACCTCTGTGTGTTCAGCCTAAAGAAGTCACAGGAGCTTTCTTGGTATCTATTAGGGTATAATGAACGACTTATATTAAACAGGATTGAGATTTAAAGAGCAATGCTTTCAGAATAACTTTACAAGTGGAAGGTATTCAAAGCAATGGTCTTTGTTGCTATTAAAAATAATGAAAGTGTCAGTTACCGGTAATGCATTGGTTTAGAATTGGTACCTCTTAGGTGTGAAAAATATTTCAAACCACGCTAACAAAACAGTTTCTAACAGGCACCCCAGTCCTTTTTATGCAGGGTTCCCATCCTGGCCTTGTCCCCCCAGGTTTTTCAAGGCCATCATCTACAAACAAAAACGTACACACTCCAGAAATTTCACTTATAATAATTATTATATTAGTCTAGACAACTTGGAGGTGAAACAATTTATTCTGTCTTGTGAATTTGTTTTTAGATTTTATGATAATATTATCACTTTTACTGATTTGGAGCCATGTAGTTGTACATGTAGTTTCTTGGACACCCAAAATGTTACAGTATCATGTCGGCCAGAAGTCATATTATCAGACCAGTGATCATAAGTAGCCTGTGAATGATATTTTCTCATGGTTCCCATTGGGAAAACAGACCAGAGTGATGAGAGGCGGAATTGTACTTGCACAAGGTCATGAAGAGTTTTGTTGTTAGGTTTTCAGAGACAATATTTGAAGAGAGTGAGGACCACGCTTATGAAATGGAGTACGAGGAACCAAAGAATGATGGAATGCATGTTAAGGTACAATCAAACCCTAGCTGTTAATATGGACACCACAGGGACCAGCGAAATTGTCTGGCATAGCAGTTAACAAGGTGTAGATCTAGTGTGTCAACTGGGTGAAGTTATGAGAAAATACATGTAGCTAACCAGGAATGAAAACCACTGGCTACAATTACTGTCAAAGACATGTAAATGGTTTATTTAGTTTTTACTCTGCACCAAATTTAATTTTTTTCAAGAATTTCTAACCATTCATAGATTTTGTAGTTAATCCCATATATGTGGTTCTTACAGCTTGCAAGCTGAATGAAACTCCTGAAAGAAGTGGCAACAGACTTCTGCCAAAGCTTAAAGAAACAATGCTCTATAAACATTATGTTCTTTCAAGGAATTGAAGTTTGGAATCTATTAGCACAGTAGGACACACACCAAGCCATGGGCTTTGGGCCTATCATTTCTTTCATTACACATTATACTTACTTACAGTTTTACATGTATCAAGTTGAATAATCTGCTCATCTCAAAGTCATTGCTAATTATTTAGTTTGATTTCATCATCAGCCATCTGGTGCATATGAATCACCCATGGATCCAAAGCCTGTAGGGTACATGACACTCAGAACCACAACAACTGACGGATTAAGTGACTATGACAACCCTAATAACATGAAAAATTCCCATGGTTATGATGTTCTTCACATGAAAGGTTCCCACGGCTACGATGTTCCTAAGGGATCCCTTGTGGGAAATGAAATGTCTAAAAATCCCCAGACTGACAGACATATGCCTGGTAAGGTTTGTAATGATATGCACCTTATTATAGGTGTATAGAATGTAAGAAAACAAAACAAACACTGAAGGATGTTTCATACAATGTTCTATGATTGTAATTAACAATTATTCCACTAATGTGCATTGAATATGAGATGATAGATAGCCAACGAGGTCAGGTGCATAGCGCCGAGTTGGCTTTAATCATCTCATATCCAACAAGCGCGAGTGGAATAATTGTTTTATTAAAAACTGCCCCCATAATATAGAAAACTAAACTAAAAAATAAAAACGTCCCAAAAAATCACGCGTACGCTTACTATATTTGTAGAGCATGGTGTAATGGCTCATAACCCATGATGGCTCAGCCAATGAAAACTCTCATGTTATCCAGTGATCCAGTTTTTAATAATATCATTTCGATGACAGTAATTATTAAATATTAAGGAAAATAGTGATTATATATAACTACAAACATGTTTGCCGTGCCTGAGTAGGGATGGTACTCTCAGAAAAATTGGGTGGGGGTGTGTTGCCCACTTCCCAAAACCCTTACCCTCTTGAGGACCAAGGCTTTTGTTGATGGTCTGGTAGATAATGATGAAAAAACTAGTTTCTTCTCAAAAACATACCCAATTTAAGACTAGAGTGCAAAAACTATACCCTGTTTGAGACCAAAATGGTCAAAATGGATACCCTATTTCTGACCAAAATGGCTAAAAATGGTACCCTTTGGGCTGCACATACCTGTAAAGCCCATATAAGGCAGTACTCTCCTCTGGGTGTTGTACATAATGTTGTTTATATTTTCCTTAAAGCAGGAGAGGAGTGCAGGCTCATTTCCTAAACAGTGTCTGATACCCAAGCTTATTAAACCTGTGTCATTTTCTTCACAAAATTAATGGTACCATTATGATCTCAGTTTCAGATGGTTATGATAGACCGTCAGTACGGTCCAATAAGTCTGGTAGCAGTAATGGCTTGAGCCAGAGTGGTAGCCTGATGTTTGCTGCTGGGGCTTGTTATGAGAATCCTAATGGTTTAGGTTTCTACGAGAATCCCCTGGCTGCTCCAAAGTTACCTGAGAGGAACGACAGCTTGGAGAGACATCCAGGTGACTTGCTCGACTCATCGCTGTATGACAACCCATCCTCTCCGACCTCTGGATCAGGTAATGAATGATTTAATTGATTCTGCCTCAAAAAATGCGGTAAATCCTCGCTAGCAGCCATTTAAAATGTGCCAAAGAAGAAGTTTCCCTCCCAGAAGATGTGAAATATGAGTTAATATGAGCCTCTTTCATCGCCAAACTGGCTTAAGGTGTTGTTTCAAAAACCCAAATTTTAAACCTTGTTGTAGAATGTTGGAAGATGTTTTTTGTCGCTGTGGCACGAGAAAGCATTGCATTATTTTAGCCTGGTATGTCTGTGGACTCTTTCCCATACGCATAACAGGAAAGAAGCTTTGAATAAGACTCTACTGAACATTTGAGAAAAACTGAAAAAACTTTTGACATTACCGGTTCCGATTCGAACTCTTCCCTCAGCTTTTCTGATAGCCAGAGAATGAAATATGTATACAGTAAACAGGGGAGTCTGTAACGTGAAAAGTTCTTGCAAAGCTGTGTTTTCTTTGCCGTTCTTGGCTGAGCCACCTGGCGCGCGTTGTGAGCTGCGGCTATCATTTTGGCGGGAAAACTTAGATCCCGTGATCCCGTGATGAATGCCGGGAAACTACTTGGAGTACTTTCTACCAGTGACGGGGGACCGGTGGGATACTGCTGTCTAGCTTCATGATTGGCTATATTCTGTAATGCATGGGATAAATACGTTCGAGGTCTGTACTGTAACTTACGGACCGACTTCCCCCTCCTCCCTTATCAATTATGGCCCAAGCGCGATACTCACAGTAGGGACCGAAAAAATGAGATTGGTTAACTGTCTGCATAGGAGAAGTGTCCGCCTTTATTACAGCGATTCCCGTATTGCATGAGGGCGTTGCTCGTATACATATATATGGTAATCGAGAACTTTTAATTTCCCCCTAGAACAAAACTGGGCAAAATTTGATGAGGACATGCCGCCTCCTACTCCACCACCAATGGCGACGAATCCTGATCACGAGGACTACCTAACTCCGCGTCCCGCCCCGAGGAAACCTCCACCCAAACCTAAACCATATGCCGCGAGCAAGGCAGAGAAACTGCAGCAAGAAGCTGCAGCCGCAGAGGGTACGTTACCACTGTGACATCGCTTTTGACGCGTGAAACTTCGTCGTTGTACTCAACGATGACTATTGGATTCACATTTGCTAAAATTCTCATTTCGCGACCTGCATTTGAGTCAAGTTAATAAATTGTCCAGGGTTGTCATTTGCTGCTCTTTTAGAAAAATAAGTCATTTCATGCGTTTTCTTAATACTGCAGTTCTCAAGTCCATTCCTCTCGAGTCTGAGGTTTGGTACCATGGCTCTATGACCCGTGCTGAAGCAGAACTGCTATTGGAAGACGAGGGGAACTTCCTTGTGAGAGAAAGTAAATCAAAAGCTGGCCAGTATGTTCTTTCTGGAGTTCAAAATGGACAGCCTCGACATTTGTTGTTGGTCGACCCTGAGGGCAAGGTTTGTACAGTTTGTTGTTACTTACGTTTACAACAGAAAGCCGTTGAACTCGAACCTTTGGGTTGTTCTTAGAATGTCCCGATTCACCCACGAGCAATCCCGAATCCCGGACACTAACGAAAATTACCGACAAAAAGTTACCGTTATTCTTGAAACAGCATTTTATAGAGTTGTCAGCTCAAACCAGTTTCATTCATATTTTTGCTGTTATTCGCTCATTCCAGGTACGAACAAAAGATCGCGAGTTCCCAAGTGTCCAAGAACTCGTTGCGTACCATATGAAGAACTCTCTACCAATCATATCATCAGGGAGCCAGGTCACAATAACTCATCCTGTCCACAAACATTAACTACAGCTGTTTCTGTCATTTGCTATCCGATTGCATAGACTGGATTGCAAAGCAGACCACTGTGAACTCCAAAACTGTAATATTTTTGTACATGATGTTTTAGAGGGGAAGTTACATGGGGGAACTGGATTACTGGTAGAGACTTACAGCTCTCTTCAGTTCCTCGTTTCAACTTCTCATCTGCACGGGTTCGCACGGTAGCGTGTTCGTGGTCGTTTGTTTTGAAAGGTTTTGTAGTAGATCTATTAAGTCCAGCTAACGGGGCAAAAGCTACTATGTAGTAAGTTTATAGAAGGGGGCCCGGCTTTAGTACAAAACCAATAAGTCTGATTTTTTTTAAATCGTACTTTGCTAATGATGAAAAACAATTTATATTGAGCCGGACCATGATTAACCCCTTGTCACGCCACTGGAAGTGACATTGTAACGGTGCTTGTGTAGTGTTATTGTACAGTTGGAAAGAGAGATTAACACATGGGGCAACAAAGTTTTGATTGTAGAGCGTTTTCTAGTGCCACTGTAACGACGGTGTTAATGCTTAATTACCTCATAGCCAGTAATACAAGTAGCGTTAATAAGGTAGGAAGGAAGAGGTTTTTGTGGAGTAGTGGTAGAGTTTTATAAAACGCACTTACTATAATCGAAAAATTTCTCCACCAGGTGAGTTATCGAGGGATTTGTGGTTATCTAATTGGTCATACTTGTCATATAAAGTTGGTTTCAAAATGATTACTTCCCCCGTTTTGAATTTGTTATATAAAGAGAAGTTAGCAATAAGTGACAATAAACAATATTTTTTTCACGGTTATTTTTGTTGTCGTATCTGCATCATAATAAAATCCAACGTGAATGTGAGACAAATTCTCAAGGTTCTGCACAAAAAAAGCCCTTTTCACGGTTAAAGTTTGTCATTTGCATTACAATATAATCTAACTTGTATGTGAGGTGATTTCAGGGAATTTTCTAGTTTCTGCCCGAAATTTCCCCGCAGCCACCGTCAATTGCATTGTAATGCAATGAGAAAAGCTTATCGTAAAAAGGGTTATTGCTTCACATCCACATTGAATTTTAGTATACTGCAAATAGGACAAATTCACCGTGAAAATAGCTACTGTAAAAGAGTGAAATTTGTAAGAATGGAGGAGATACTTTATCAAAGTTGAAAAGCGACTTAAAGCTACATCCATGATAGAAAATGGTCCTTTTCTGGTCGAAGATTTCTTACGATTTGCGATGGCATTGTTTTTCTTGTTAAAAATATTAGTGTTAACTTCCGTAAACTAAGTCCATGGTCTAATATACCGATTCAGCACTTGAAGAAAGATATCATTTTTCCCAGTGAGTCATCCCTTTCTCCCAGAGACAGAGCCCTTCCCTAAAATAACCAAAGTAAAGCTTTGAACAAATGTCAGCCCAGGACTTAGTTGGGAATTTTACGGTTTTTGTAATTAAGAACAATTTATAGCAATGAACTTTTGAAATTTTATCTATAGTAAATAATTTGCACGCAATTTACACAACATACCGACTTTGTGGAAACTGGATCAATTGATAATGTGAAATAATGTGGTGTTTTACATGCAGATATTTTTTTTGAGAATGAAACCAGCTAGCCCTGGTTTGTAGATTTGTAGCTCACAATTGAGAATATTAATAGCTGGTCTATTATTTTAGACGAAAGTTACAATTCAATGTTCTATTAAATGTCCAACCTTTCTTTCATACCATGCAGCAGTTCTATTATTGCATGCTGCTATTTTCGTAGAAAAATCAATTTGGACCAAAAGTGCTCAAGTCCACTCCGAAAGGTTTTCCTTTTACGTGAGACAACAGTATAAGGTTTTAAATGTGGAACCATCGTCTCAGTTACGACAGTGGTCACGCTTGTTTCTGTGGAAGGAGTAGAGCCCCCGTTTCCGTCTTTATAACGAGGATTTATTCCTAAAGCGAATTCTTCACTGTCACAAGTGTTTCAGTTTTGTTTTTGGAAAGAAATCACTTTTCATGGCTTCTTCCCTAAACAAACACAGTAACATGAAAAGAAATCACTAAAATACATTACGTCAACTACGTCATCTTACAGTAGTTTCCTTGTAAAATAGAACACGTGATTTGTTAATATAAGTAGTAAAACATTGTTATAATAGAGAGAAGTTATGCAATGTAGTCAGGGGAAAACAGGTTCTGGGCCAAGCTCTCCTAGAGTTGGACGCTGATTATCCCATAGGAAAAGAGCATTTTAAGATGATGAGAGTTAAAACTACTTACGGTATTACGGTACGTAAGAAAGTAACAGTTGCTATCGAAGTTTCGAAAGGTATATCATGGCAACAACTTGAGAAGCTGCCAAAGTTTTTGTACTTTTTAGATCACTCTTCCGCTATTTAAAATAAAAGCGTTTTTAAAATCCGTTGTTTTGCCTGGTGTTAAGAACAAAACATCATCCTCCCAATCTATCATTTGTACTTCCCTGTTCCCATCCTTCCATTTTCTTGTAATTAAAGAACATTTAAGAATTGCACTACAACGAGGACATTTCTCTAAAAGAAAATTCAAAGGTGAGTCTCCTGGTTTTTTTTTTCGTTTTTTTTTTTTCTTTAAATCTGAAATTTGGTGGTACAGTTAAATTCCGAAAATTTGCTTTTCTTTCCTCTTCCCCGAACGAAAAAAATCCCATTCTAGAAAACATGAAATTTTGAGAGTTTATAATATATTTTTTTTATTGAACTAAAGGTGTTGATCCCGTTCCTATATCCTATATCTCTATGACGCCTTTAGCGAGCCAACAATATCTCGAAGTAACATTATGCAGTTAATTTGGAGATGCATTTATTTGTAGGGTTTTGTGTTGAACTTGCCGATATAAGAAATTCTTTCATTTCATCCCAGTGAATAAGTAATGAAGTTTTCAGCCATCGGTGATCGCATTCACGGGGAAGGACTTAGTTTTCTTAATTGATGATTGACTGATCTTTGTAGGACGTTCGTAGATCCATTATAACGTCTTCTCCAGAATAATCTTGGAAGGCTTGACTGGTTTGCAAGATTCGTTCAACTTGTTGTAAGCCACTGCATTATCCCTTCACGAGATTCCTGTGATATGAAGCTTTGAATGGTTTGAGGCTCTTGCACCTATTACTAACCATTCAGAGCCGAGATGCTGTTCTGTCGACCAATCAGGTTCCAAAACGACCTTTAAGACAAAACACCGCAAGGTGTTCCAAAACACATGGCGTGCATAGTCAAGCATGACAAATTTATTCTAGGTTTTTTCTTCCTCTTTTTTTTTTGTTTTTTGTTTTTGTTTTGCTGGCTATGAAAGTAAAGACGGCTTGATACTGCAATTAAAAAAAACCTCAAAATAATAGAAAATCGACAAAAGGGGAATGATAAAGTAAAGCGAAACAAGGATGGTTTACATTGGGGAAGTACGAACAGTGACTCCGTGACATGGCCTTTCGAGCTCCGTTTAGGACAGTCCTCGAGAGCCACTAGGTTCATCAGATTTCACCACAAACAGGTATGTATAAAAACAGATTTCACCACAAACAGATACGTACAAAAGGCGATTTCACCACATACTGGTACGTTTAAAAAAAGCAAAGTCTAATTCTAGGGAGCGGAGGATCCGACAGGCGAATAGCACTCCCACCAGATTTGTTGACGGGCATCTAGACTGCATTGGCTGAAGTGTCTTCCGAAAACTCAAATTTCTGAAATGCTTGCGCAAGAGCAAACATTTTCTTTAACAACTATGTGTAGAACTCCTTCAGAACTTGGATGGTTTCCTGCCAAATTCGAAAGGCTCGATGTACAATTCGCATTCCTCTTTACTTGTAGCCCTGAAAAGTTGAGAGGACCTTTTCCTTGCTGAGACAGCCGCGAAGCCGATGTCACGAATCAAAGGCGATGCGATATACATCATTGTAATGAGACACGAAGTGTACTTCAAGTCCTTCTTTGACAAACTCCGGTAAATCAGCGAAGTCTTTTCGATTGCCCTCGGGCAAAATGACACAATTAACATCTGCACGGCGAGCCTACAACAGGCAAAGAGAAAAAAGAAAATCATCAACTGAGAGGTACTGTCTTGGTGTAAGGTGGAGAAGTGATAGGTGGAGGCAGCGTGGCCGAGTGGTTAGGACGCCGGACTTGAAATCTGGAGGTCGCGGGTTCAAGTCTCGCTCTGACCACTAAGCTAGAGTTGTTTTTCGGTAGACCCTAGTTCAACTCCTCGGTCATGTTCGTAAATAGCCAAGTGGTCTGCCTCCTGCCAGGTGGGAGTTTTTAGCCTATTATGTTTAAATGAAATATGTCTTCCTTTCAGTTTCAGTGGCATGCCTGAGAATAATAATAATAATAATAATAATTTATTTCTAGCGCATTACATTAAAAAATCTCAATGCTCTTACAGAATAAAAATGAGAAAAACGATAACGAAACCAGCTAGTTGTAGCTAAGCGCATCTATCACTATAAACATTCAACATTTAAGAACAATTTTTAACATTTTAACAGAAATAACATTAAAGAAAATCTACGGACACCACTTAGGAGAATTGATGTTTTGAGAACCGGCATGAAACGAGTACACAAGTCGAGTAAATCCAACATAAATACAAAATTCGTTACTCACCGCAATTATCTTTTCTTTTATTCCACCAACGGGCAAAACCTGAAACGTTAAAGAAGACAGTAAAATATACACTTAAAAAACCCAGCGTGATCAACATTTAATTTCCTCTTACCTCATCAGTACATATCCAGCACACAGGTGATGAGAATAAAGAAAATCATCACCTAAATAGTATTGTTTTGATGTACTACTTAATTCTTAGGACTAAAATTTAAAGAAATCTAAGGACGTCACTGGGGAGAATTGCTTTTTCAATCTTGGGACAAAGGACAAAGAGAAAGAAAAGCTCGTACCTTTCCAGTAAGAGACACCTCACCAGTCATGGCAACATTCTGCCTAACGGGTTTGTCGGTCGCCAAAGACAGCAGCGCTGTGATGATGGTGCAGCCAGCAGATGGACCATCTTTAGGAGTGGCTCCCTGTAATCAGCAAATAAAGTACCCCAGATGTTACTCCTTTCACTCAGTTACAATCATATTAGTCTTTTCGAAGCCCTCAGACTGTGATGAAACGACGGGTGAAATTACCTTACAAATGCGTCTTTTCTCGTTCCTACGTTCATTAAAACCGTTCTCCACAACTTTAGACCCTTGAACGGGGCACAAAGTGTTTGGGAAGCCAACTATGGCCATGAAACTATCAAGATACTACACGCTGAATTTTCTGAATATCCAGGAGAAAAAAATATTCCCTTCTCGTGTGTCCTACAACCTGATGCAACCGAGTTTGGATTAAAGCATTATCACTCTCGCAGCACGACCAAAGTAAACAAAGTTCAACAACAAAACCAAATTATACGAAGACATGATTGATCCTCGCAGTTATACACACAACTTGAGCAGTTGTGAAATTAAAGCACGTAAAAAAAAATTCAGGCTTGAACGGGATTCGAACCCATGACCTCTGCGATACCGCTGCAGTGCTCTACCAGCTGAGCTATCAAGCCATCTGGGAGCCAGTCACGTTGTGGGTTCGTAATATACTCGTAGATGATAAAGAATGCAAGTGAATATATGACAGATCATATGTTGAAACTGCGAAGAAAGATATGAAGACTTGCTTAAGCTCTGTGTACAACTGCGATAACCAGTCAGGTCTTCATATCTGTCTCCGCAGTTCATATATATAATCTTTCATATATTCACTAAAAAAAAACCAAACTATGTTCGCTAAACTAGGGTTTTGTGATCTGTCACTAGACTTTCTCAAAGTCCGTTTCTCTTAGAAGTAGAAGTAGACTTGTGGGCAAGTCTAATCTGTCTGTCACGTGTGACAGAAAAACTGCTACTACCCAAAGTGTGTGTGTATCGTGACCTACCTCTGGAACATGAAGATGAATGGAAGCGCGTTTGAAAAAGTTATTCTTTGGATCTTCTTTTGACAAAAATAACTGAAAGAGAAAAGCGCGGCCTTCTTTATTTAAATTTATGAGAAAAATTCTTCGAGAACACAAACAAGTTCTTTATTGTTCAAGATGTTAGAGTGTTACTCAAGTTTATAATCGTAGGTAGGACAAGTCTACATACGATCCAAGTCGCCCATCAGGCAGGAGCTTATCTCCGGTTTCTGTAGCATGAAGCAACTAGGAGTATTTCTACTCCCCTCCTGGATGGGATGTTTGTCCATCGCAGGGTTACCCCCAGCATTAAATTCTTCGGTACCCATTTATACACCTAGGTGGAGAGAGGCGCTGTGAGAGTGAAAGGTCCTCACTAAGGACGCAACACAATGTCCCCGGCCAGGGCTCGAACCCGGACCGCTCGATCCGCAGGCCTGCGCTCTGATCATGAGGCGACTAAGGCCATAATTATCAAATAAACATCATCATAGCGGGACACAAACCTTAGCAAATGTGTAAGCAATATGTGAACTTTCCCTCATCACATCTCCCAGCTGGCCTGTTAGATCAAGTGACGGATGGCCCTTGTCATCGTCGTCTTTGGAAAACAAGTCTTTAAGAGAGGTTTCGATATAAAGTGTGGAACCACCTAGAAATAAAATGAATCCAAGAATTAGTGCCCCAATGCATCGACAAGAACCCGGAAAAACCAAGTAAGAGAAGCTTACACAGCACACGAACAGCACCACATGAGAGTACTGCTCAATAGCATCCATTTGAATGATTACATACCAAGATTTCATTTAGGGACTTATAAGTTAGAACCACATTACATGACTGTTTGAAGTTTGAGCACAAAGATCATGTTTAACTGGATATAGAGATTGTCTTACAAATCACTACACAGGGAGGTGTGAGTACGTACCCAACGAAGTCCAAGCCAATCCCATTACCACCCCTGGAGGTGTTTCGTCGTATATACGATCACTGTTAAACAAAGGCTTGCCAACATACTCGTGCAGATTATTAGCTGTTACTTCTACTCCCTCCTCTGTTCCTTGCACTATCCTAAGAGCAGCTTTACGGAATATCTATAGCACAAAAAACATCGAAAAAATCACGCACACAAATCCAACCGGTGCATGTTAAACTACAAGCACTTTCTCTTTTCATATATTGGATAGAAGCGAAAAAAGCTCCAGAACAAGCCGCGGCACATATCTCACGCCATAGTTTTTCCAGTGGCTATTCTTCTCCATTTTGTTTCACTTTGCACAAAAACATATTAAAGAAACACTGAAAATTTTTGTTGCCAGGCTAGATACACGAAGACTTCCTTGCAGTCGTTTTCACAGCCAGTTTTTCTCTCAGGAATGGCTTTAGGACCATAATGTGAGAACAACCCAGGATTTTGGACTGTTATTTCACAGTGTGGTTGGCTCAGGCTGGCTTAAGACTAAACCAAATGGCCAAAGGAAGGACTTCCGCAGGCTTACGCAGATTTTCCCTAAGCAAAAGAGAACCATTTACGTTCCGGACAAAATTACTGACATTCTCTACTAGTCAGCTCTATGTTAAATACTCTTCAGCAAGTTTGTACATCTCATTTCAGATATCCAGACCCTTTACGATACCTAGAAGTTCAACAACGAAAACGCCATGGACACAGTGGCAATGAAAATAGTGTTCCCATTGATTTAATTTTCCAGTGCTGGTGTTTGTTCACCCGCAACAAACTTAGCACACTCGGCATCATTTCTTCAATTTTCCTTCCCCTTGTGTTTTAAGTTTAAATGCCCAACACCTTTGGCCTGTGACTGCTACATAAACACACACCACATAATACTTGATACCATTATTTGCTCATCACGGATAACTACCTTTTCTATATGTTTCTGTAGATTTCTCACGCCACTCTCTCTGCAGTAAGATTTGATGAGAAGAGACAGTGAAGGGTCGTGTATCGCAACTTGCTCTTCTGTAATACCAGCACTCTTTCTTGCTTGGGGAATGAGATACGTCTGAGAAAAATAATACGGCAGTTTTATTAGTTTAGTTCTACACAGTGATAAGCATCTTTGCAACAGCTCTCACACTTCTCAACTGCTTTCTAGCATCTATCCAGTCAAAGCTAGTCGGAAATAGTGAACATAATTTTTTAGATGCTACACACCTTAGCGATTGCTTTCTTCTCATCTTCCACATATCCCGACACGTTTATAATTTCCATTCTGTCTTTCAAGGCACCAGGAATTGTGTCCGTGATATTGGCTGTGCATATGAACAGCACCTGCGACACGAGAGTGCACAGAAATCCTGTCAAGTAACTCTTACAAGAAACTACAAAGTTACAATGTCACTGTCTTAAAGAAGAAAGGAAGGAAGATAGAGAGAGAGGGAGGAAGAAAGGAAGAAAGGTTAGTAAACGTGTAGATCAAACTGTTTTTAGGTTTATTTCTTTACAAACTAAGTTCATACTAAGGATAACACTCTCACAATCACGGAAAACAATAGGCCAGTTACAAGTTGTCTCTTGCCTATGTGTGGAAACGAGTCTTTGTGCAAAACAATTCTTATGAAAACGTGTTACAACAACACATTCATTTTCCTGCAAATCAAATTCATTGCCAATTGAAACGTTTCCCACAAAGACTCGTTTAGAAACGGAGGTAAAAGGCAACTCCAAACTCGGAAAAGACTTATTTGAACAAAATCAAAGAGTTTACAAAGTTTGGTTGATGCGTAAGAATTGGTTTTCTTTTCTTTTTTTTTTTCATTAAACGGAACGCTAGTCTAATTGCTGCTACAAAATAATATAACTAAAGGTTTAAAGTAAATCAACCTAACAGTATGGACCTACAACAGGCACGTCAAAGGTACGTGTGGTTATTAAGTACCTTAGATAAATCCACAGGTACGTCCAGATAATGATCCAGGAATCCAGAATTCTGTTCAGGATCAAGGAGTTCTAATAAAGCGGACGCAGGGTCTCCTTGCACACCACGCCCAATCTTATCCACCTGAAAAAGAATGACACAGTCAAACCTTGGTACAAGACACCTGCTGTTAAAGCAGCCTCTTTGTGATGGCCCAAGTCACACACAAAAACCACAGTTCAACCCCAGATGAGCAGACAACCCTCCGTAAGGTTTGAGTAACACAGGCACCTTGGTCCATTGCAAGCTGAAAAGCATTGTTAAACAAATTACAATCAGTGTTTTAAGTTGCGGCAACGTGTTGCAAGAAGTTGAACTCGTTTCTGCTTCACGCAACATGTTGCGGCAACTTACAACACGGATGGTACCACGAGCAACAGCACTTTTTCTTAACTTACAATGCAAGCTGTAAGGAAAATGTTGCCCATGCTGCTTGGCCTTTAGTTGGCATTTTTTGCCCCCAAAGTCCCAGAGGGAGTCGGCTTATAGTTGTACGAGATAACACTGTCGTTGGCAAACCTTACTTCCGTTCGTTTACTTCTGATTGCTAGAAAGTTCAAAAATCATGTAAAATAAAACAAAGCAACTTTTCGCACTTGGGTTCTATTCACTTTTAGCTGATGGCCAGTATGTTGGTTACTTCAATTGTTCGTCAAGTCTTCTTAATCATACCTCATCAATAAGTATAAGTGGATTTTCTGTTCTGGTCTTTTTAAGACACTGTATAATTTTTCCTGGCATAGCACCAATGTAGGTTCGCCTGAAAAAAACAAAACAAAACAAAACATAATATGCAACATTTAGCAATATACAGTGTATTTGTAGTTGTAAAAATCTTCAACCTCTCTTACAAGTACACTGTACGATAAATCATGGCGACACTTAACAGTAATTTTCAATGATGAGAACAAAATAGCAACAACATTTAATAGAAAGTATTTAAAGTACAAGAAAAAAGTGCTTTTAGGAAGTAGTTAACCACATATGGCGGTTGTGTGAACACAAAATCATATTATCCCTCTGCCTTAAACTACGATTATCAGTTGAATAAGGCACGACAAAAGTTTGGTGACCAATTTGTGTTGCTGTCATGGTAACTTGTCGGCCTTTGACGTCACTGGCAGTAAAGCGCGCGAAATTGCAGGCGATGATATTGTTACCATTGGAAAAGAGGAAAGTTGCCCATAGCAACACTATAAATTTAAGTCCAAAACTTTGTCACCAAAGCTCCGTTGCGCCTTAATCAACTGATAATCGTAGTAAGTCAAAGTAAAACTTAAAACAAAGTGCAAGATGTCAGTGATTTGGCAAACAGTCCACAAAGATAAAAGTGTTATTGACTGACCTATGACCTTTGATCTCAGCTACATCGGTCATGCCCCCAACACTGAATCTGAAGTACTAAAAACAACAAGTACAGCATAAAGAATGGAATTGAGAGTACTACAACATCTATGGAATGCTGAATGGACTGAGAATGAACATGGCAGGATCCAACCTACAGTCACTAAGATAAAGAAAGCATGCATCCATATACACTTTTAGTATAAATCTACTAGCATTCTTCAACGAATACTCCTCTCTGATTGGCTACGCTAATCACTATCTGTGATAGATAGTGAGTAGCGTGATAGAAATCTCGAGCTCATAATCTAATTGCTTAATATAATATGTTGAGTTATTCTCACATTTCGATTGTTTCTTCCTGATGATAAATTGGAGGACGGGTGCATAGACGAAGTCACTAACATTTTTTTTTTTGTTTCTTTATTATAATTATACAAAACAAATGGATTCAATGTTGCCATATGTCGTCTGTACAGTACCTGATCGCACGGCAAAACGGAATCTATTTGCTAATTATATAACAAAGCTAGTAAACCTGGCTTTCAAAGCAGTAAATGCAAGTGCCGTCATAATTATATGATGCACCCTAATTGCGTGAGCAAAGTTCACTCTGGTTTTTCTATTGGCAATGTAATAACACAATAAATTGACTCATGCTTTTGACTGTTAACGTATCATCATGTTTTCATACACTTAAGAAGTTTGGAGAACACTGGGGAGGGGGATATATTCTGTAACTCTTTGGGTGGGGGTGTGCTGCTTGGACACTGAAACCCTAACCCTATACCAGTCATACTAGACCATAATCAGCTTGATTTTGCAACCCTATTCTGGACTAGGCACCAAAGACCCCTTCCCTATCCCAGGCTAGCTGTTTTCCACGCAAAAACTTTAATCACTACTGTAGTCCAACATATGCTAACTTAACCAATATCTTACAAAGTCACTTCGGAGTTTCAATTTCTATTATAGAACCCCGAGTAAAGAACCGTGTTCTAGACTAAATTACTTACACACTGGCCATGTTCCTGGTCAATTATACCATATTCTAGACCAAGACTGTCTGATTTCTATACCCTATTCCAGACTAAACTACCTGAAAACCATACCCTTCACAGCAACACATACCCATATAGCTTATATATTAGAGCACACCCCCTGGGGGAGAACAATCAAGAAGCCTCAAGCAACTCTAGATGCATCATGACTCATCGATGCACAATAAAACATGAATCAACAATAAATGATAATCCTTGTCTCTACAGTACCTGTCTATTGAGGGCCCTCGCAATAGACCTGGCAATGCTTGTTTTGCCCACTCCTAAGAAACAGGACATAAAAGAATTAAGGTCAGCCTGTGGGATAATCGTCATGTTTCTGTTCCCTGGAGAGCAGCAGTGAAGCAGCAGGAAGGCAGGGGAGACACCGAAATAGCCAAAAACCCTCAAATTACAAGCACAAGGACAGTATACAGGAGCAAACAACTTGAAATTTCCGTTATGTATTTTGAAATGGATTTTCAAGATCTGGCATTGTGTTTGTTTAGTTTCCCTGTTCTTGTATTATGAAAGAAGCAAAAATGGAAGTATAAACAATAACAGAAAGGAAAATTTATTGCAAGCTGCTTCTTCTTTTACTACTCAAGTTTGTGTTTGCTTTTGTGTAAATGAGGCTGTTATCTTAATCTGGTAAGAAGACAGCATATGATATACAGCATACGTTTTTATACAATGAGACCAGAGTGTATGTCCTGAATTAAATATTACAATGCATGTTTTTGGTTAGAAATTTCTCTACACCAGTTTGACCTTTATTTTCCATTGTTTTCACAAATTTACCACAGTAATGATTTCTGAAACAAAGGTAATTTCAAATTTCAAATTGAAACCCCAACATGTATGTAAATCACAAACCTGGTGGCCCTGTGAAACAGAGGATTTTTCCCTGCACAGATGCATTCAACTGACTTACAGCAATGAACTCCTGTAGAATAATAACAAACATAGAAGGAAAAACGTTTGGGCATCATTTTAGTCAAAAATTGCGGGCAGGAGCAGCAAAGCCACATATATAGAGGATATTACACAGTGGCGAGAAGATAGGAATTTTATGTTCCAGTGGCAAGAACAATGAGATATTGTTCTTGCCATGAGAACATAAAATTCATATCTTCGAGGTATTTTATTAAATAGATATACAGAGGACGGCGTTTTTGACGTTTTCCCAAAGATTTCCGACAACCTTCTGAAGATTTCCGAAGATTCTCCAAAACTTGTCCGAAGGTCACACGAACGTTGCTGGATGTTTTCTGAAATTTTCCTAAGATTGCCGAAGATTTCCAAAGATTACTGAAGATCGCCGAAGACTTTCGAGGAAGACCCGAGAATGTTTCGATCATTAACCAAAGAATTTAAGTACAATTTAAGAGACAAACTTGACATCAGTGAAATCATCGATATCTTCACTAGTGAGGATATGGAAAATACGCCACCCGAGTCCTGTATGTGGTTTCATATGAATTTTACGAGTGGTGTATTTTCCAGTAAAACACTCATGTCTATATAATAAAGATCTCTACACTATAGAACCAGACATGAAATGTAGTTGTAAATAGACACTTAATAGTAATGTGCAATTACAAACCAGTTTAGGGGTAACATTGTTCATTTAAAGTGCCCATAACTTGTTTTCATTTTGTTTTTAACTTTTGCATTTGAATCTACACATCTACACATATTTTGGTGGTGATAATTGTTTTGCGAAAACCTCTTAAGATGACAAAAAGCATTACACAATTCTTGAACTTATTTTGGATAAGACATCTTCCAGGTCTAACAATCTGGACTCATTCACACCTTGCCATCACTAATAATACTGGAGTGCATACTGCAGGGTTGGGTAATGTTGGATCAAAAAGGTGGTAGCATGTAACCAATTCCTTTGTTTGAGCAAGATGCTCTCTAATGAAGAACAGTTGACAGTTCTTCTATTTTTGAGTAGGGAAGGTATAACGAAACACTTAATGACTGGCCCCGTGAGAAACAGTAAGTTTTGTTTCCCCTTAACCCTCATTATTCTGCTCAGGTTTGCCTCAAGGAACACTGAGTGTCTTGGGGAACAAAATTCACTGTTTCTCTTGGGGCCAGTGCTTAGTATTTAACGTATGTAACTCACCAATATTCTGTCTTTAATGTCCTGTAGCCCATAGTGATCTTCATCTAGTACTTCCCGTGCTTGGGTGATATTGAAGTTCTCCTTGCTGTGAATCCCCCAAGGAATGCTGGTTAACCAATCTAGGTAATTCCGTGTTACACTAGAAAATTAGAAACCCAAAGAAGAATTTATTAAAAGAGAATTCACACAGGTGGTTAGCTTTAAGAATGATTCTTGTATTCCACTCTGAGTTTGAACTCTCAGATGAATGAACCTTAGAGAAAAGATGTTCACACTAGCTCCTGAGTACCACTGCCGATGAAAATGAAAAGAACTGTGTATACTTTGGACTCACTTAAATTCTGATGAATGAGTATCAAGATAGGCTAATTTAGCCAGCTCTTCTTCAATGACTTCTTCGGCATGTTTGGGTACATTTCGGTCTTTGATTCTTTCTCTGAACTTTTCTCCAACAGCATCCTTGTCTTCTTTCTCCAAACCTAGCTCTCTCTTAATGATCTTTAGTTGTTCCTGGAGTAAGTATTTCTTCTGTTGTTTGTTGACTTTTTCTTCCACCTAAACATTATTAAGAAAGTTAATAAACACCAATATGTGCATAGAAGAGCACAGCATAATGGTTGTTAGATCAAGTTGAATTATTTTCCACACAATCACTGTTTTACATGACATCCCCCACCCTGCCTCCCCCCAAGCAACTGAAATGTTTGGCTACACCTTATACACTACCTTTTACAAATGACTCCAGAAGCCAAATGCTGTGTCACCTTACCTCCTTCCCCAGTTTGTGTTGCAGCATACAGACAGCAAGCTCTTTCTTCAGCAGTTCAAGAGTAAGACGTAATCGCACTGGGACCCGTGTCTCTTCATAAACTTCTTGCAGCTGCTGTGTCTCAGCACTGGTCAGTGCAGCACCTGAAATTGACACAAAGATAAAGATCTCACTAGCATCCTAACTGAAGTCTGAAAAACATGATTGAAAATGACATGATCTTCTGGTAAAAGGTTGGGTGAAGCAGCTATCTTTCAGCAGCCCAGCATATGCCTCCAATCAGTGGCAAATCTAACCTATAAACACATCCGACCTTTGTTCAGGTCTAATACATGCAGTTATGTTCACCAGTCTAGAAATTTTTTTTTTTTCCACACAGCAAAGAAACTCTGCTGTAGTGAAAATTTGTTAAGGGTGATGACAATACCAGCTACAATTGACTTGTCAGTTATTCAATGTGTATATTTTCCCTGTTTATGACATGTAACTGCCTCCCAACCCTATGGTTGGTGGGTAACAACCCCTCAATGTAGGCTGACTCTTTAATGTAAAAGAAGCAGGGGTAATTGATCATTGCACCATCTACCTTTTGTTTTTATTTGGCATCTTCTCGGAAGTAGTCAATAGTATTAAGTTCATCACGGACTCTCTTAATTTCTGGTGATTTGGTTTGTTGTTGTCAAAACCACTGATTCTTATTTTCCTTAAAGAGGTCTCCAATGTACAGAAAATCAAAAAACTATTTGGGTTAGGAGAAACAAAAAAGTTCAAAAGCTCAAAAGCTCAATCCAATCTCCATGTACTTCATGTGATGCTGTCTAAGTTTTCTGATCTTTTCCCTTGTATCCCTACACACAATCCATCACTTGTCAAAATAACAACCTTATCATCAAGGTTTTGGATTCTCCTTACCAAAATCAGCTAAATGAACAGGGTTGTCTGCCACTTTCTTGCCGCCTTCCATGAGCTGAGCCAGGAACTCTTTGTACAAAGGATTCAGTGAAATAATATCTCGAATTGTCTTGATCACTTCAGCAGCCAGAGCCTGTTGATAACAAAACAAGATCAAAACTTTTTACCATTTAATGCCAAAGTAGTCTTTCTATATCACTTCACTTTCTTCACTTTTAACCATAAGCTCCTGGGGCTATTGGGCCAGAGTCTTTCCTCATGGTACCAATAAATCATGCAGGCAAGAAATGATATCATACTGTGATCATTGTTTGAGAATCTAAGATCAGGGAATTTCAATATAAAATCCTAAACTGCATTGTCTTAACAAATGAGAAACTAAGTTGTACTGGTCTGGTTGAATTACCAAACTGTACTTTCTGTGGAGAGGTTATAGAATCTGTCAAGCATTTACTTTTCTCTTGTAGGACACCTTCAGATTAATTTTATGGAAACACCTCTTGTCCTGGCTAAGAGGTAACAACGTTCTTGTTGGAATAATTAATGAGTCGGATTTGATCTTTGGAAAATTTGATATTGAAAATGACTTTATTTTAATTAATCACATTTTGTTGTTACCAGGTAAATTTCATAACTACTTCAGGAGATCTCTGAATAGCTTACCCAAACTTGGAGGCTTTACAGTTAGATTAAGGCACGTATACAATATCGAGCTCCATATTGCCATGGAGAAAAACAAGCTACTTACGCATTTTCAAAAGTAGGCAAAGTTAATTAATGCAGTAATATAACAGATAACTCAATAGCCTTGTGTAGAAAAGCCATTGTTTTCGCTTTAATTTATTCAGTAGTATTGTTTTCAGTGAAGCTTACACTTACATATGTTATTTCCCGGCTGGGAGGTCAGTATGGTGAAAAACTGTGACTGAGGTCTTGAAAACGCTGCATTTTCAAGCCCGAGGTCACAGTTTTTCACTATACAGACTGACCCTAAGCCGGCAAATAACACGTTTATTTTTTTTTCTACAGTTAGTTGGTTTTACAGATTACAAATGGGTTTGTTTACGCAATTTTGTCATTGAATTGGCTTGTCTGCTGTCTACTAATGATTTGTAAAAACTCTTTGCAACAAGCGAGTAACTCAGAGAGTAGACAAAGAGAGATGTACTAATAAGAACAGATTTTCTTTGAACTACTTTACGTAAGTTGCATTTATTTCACCAGTTAAGTTCTCCAAAATTGTTTTCGTGGTGGGAAATTTCCTGCGAAGTTTGAAGTTTTACTACAAAAACAATTTCTGTCAGTTGTTGCTTTTAAAATCACCTGAAATCAGACTTTTCTACCATAAATTGAATAGCAGAAAGCGAGGAAATTCATTAAGTGTATTCCACAGAAATTCTCCTAAATACAGCAACGATCAGAGAGGTAAACTTGACTGAAATTGACTCAAATTTTACGGTGAGAGAAACACAGGATTACACACCATTACAACGCCAAGCTACAAACAACCAAGCAAACTCTCACAACTTCAAAACACTCAACTGAATTTACTTACAGTGACTTTCCTTGCCATTTTTAAGTGAACAGAGATAAACTTGCATTAACTAATTGTCAATGGATGTGTAAAAAAGGCAAAAGATTGATGATTACCGCTAACTTTTAGGAGCGAAATTTAGGCAGCAGGGAAAAAATCTGGCCCATAGGCTGTATCATAAAAAGCTGGACCGGTCACATGCATACGACTAGCCAATCAAATTAGAGGATTTAGAATTCCGGCCTGCTCAGATGCTTGAGAAAAAAATTAATTCATTTATTTATTTATTTATTTATTAATATTGCCTTATTTTGTTTTCCGAGTAGTTGTTTCTGTTGTTGTCTATCTAGTTATAGCAATTGTAATTTGTAATTTGTTATCTTCTTTTGAAAATCAATTAAAACTATTAAAAAAAAGACCAAAAATTTATCAAAGATACATGGGTACATGGATATGAATTCACTCTGGCAACAAAATTATTTTGTTTCCAGAGAGAATCCATGTACATGTAAGTTAAATAACAATTACAGTCAATTGCATTTAAAGTCACACCTTGACTTCCTCAGTAAGTTTGAATGGCTCATGAAGAACATTTTCTACTTTGACCATGAGTATGGGTTTCTTGTTAAGAACATTATCTTGCTGAAAGGGTGGTTCCAGGGGTACATCAGTTGCTGAAGGATCAGGGTCAGGTGTCATGTCCTCACTGTGTGGTGAATAATCAAGGGTTCCAGTGATTCTTATTCTGAAATGATAAGAAAATAAGGAAGTCATTTTACTTTTAATTAGTTAGCAGTCAAGTTTCCTGGCCAAGTTCTAAGCTCTCTGAGCTCCTTTCTATGGAACAAAAGTCAAAACTTGGTATTAAAGTGCCTGTAAAGTAAAAAAATAATTGCTGCGTATTTGAAAGCTTTTTTTTTTCAAAATAAAGAATAGTATTTTCCTTTTAGGAATGTCTTTTTTCATTTTAGAGGTACATGTGATTTTGTATTGTGCAAATGAAGGAAGTTATGATGTCAAAAAAAAAATGTAAAAAAGAATGTAAAACACTGATTAAAGAATATCTCTAGAACTATTAGGGTGATGTTCTTCAAACTTGGCACCAGAAATGTGCATCATAAAGGAAACAAAATGACACCTGCTGTGTCATTGCTGGAAAACAGCCACTTCAAAACTGCTCAAGACTACTGATAAACAACTGATACAAAAATGCTGGAGAACTCAAAGATCCAGCCAGTTTCAACGTTCCCGGGGTGGGTACTCCTAGAAAATTGGGTGCGGGTGTGCAGCCCGCTTCCCAAACCCTTACCTATTGACCAAAATCTCAATGTTCTATACCCTAGTTATGACCTGATCAAAAATTTGATACCCTATTATTTTTTGCTTTGCGTGAGAAAAGACTGATCGGATTTCTATTGCTGAAAATTGAAGAAATAAGGAAAATAGCAGCTGCACTGTAGTCTTTTCTGTTTTGTAGTTTGATAACCGTGGTGAGCAATTTGGTTCCAATATTTTAACAAAGATTCAGCTGTCTGTCAAAATCAAACTAAAAAGTTTATCTGTGTCCGACACAAGTATTGACTGTAGTTTGAGGTGTGTTTTCATGAGTCTGGGCTCACAAAGATTTTACAATAACTTGGAATGCATTCTTGTAATAAGCATTAAATAATACCAAAATGGGATACCGTATTTTCAATGCCTCACTGCTCCTTAACGAGCACGGGCACCCCCCATTTTTATTTTATAATTAAAGTTTTCGTATGATAAATATTCAGTGGACAAAGTTTGAACAAAAATCTATTGACAGTTTTATTTCAGGGGAATTACCTTACATGCAAATCAACACCTTGTTTCAGACCTGCCATATAACTAGTTCCGTAATTCAGACCAATGTTAAATTGCTGCAAACACAATTTGTGAAGTGCTTTTGTTGATGGTCTTATCGATAATGATGAAAAAGTAGCTTCGTCTTAAAAACATACCCAATTCAAGACTAGAGTGCAAAAACCATACCCTATTTATGACCAAAATGACCAAAATCAATACCCTATTTACATGTACGACCAAAATGGCTGAAAAACCATACCTTTGGGGCTGCACAAACCTATATAGCCCATATAAGGGAGTGCCCCGTTCCAGGCAATGTTTCACATGGGCCTGCACTTGTTTGATTGGCCACTGACTGGAAGAGCCTGCTAAGTGCGTGACTGTTAACTTTGTTAAATTATCATTGAGTTAAAAATAGGTCTGGAATAATTTTAGATTTTATAAATTAACTAAGCTAACCTTCTGTGCCCCAGAATAACCATTCTTATTTTATCTCCCATGTCATAGAGCTCTGTGATCTGAACAAAAGCACCAACTTGGTAGATATCATCCAGACTGGATATAGTTTCTGCCTCATTGCTTCAAATATATAGAAGGTTGATGATTAGAGAATTAATGGATAACTAAATGTCATGTCCATATACAGGGATCCATATTCACAGTTGTCCATTCGTCTGGGGTGACTGAAAAACCATAAGGACGACCAAAACAATATGAAAACTCATCTACTGGACGACTTTCTTATGAGTTCTTTACATTCTGAACACTTGTCATCCATTTGAAGTTTTAAAAAACAGAGAAAGATTTGCAGCTTTCTTTTGCAATAAAACACCATTTTGGTCCTCTATCTTGGATTTTCAATTTGTCAGCCACTGATGATCTCTACTTCATCTGCATCTGCAAAAACACGTGGCATGATCACATCAGCTGTTTTCATCAGGAAAAATAAGCCAAATTTGAGCTGGAAGAACAAAACTTTCCATTTACATGTTGTACAGTTGGTATTCTTCCCTGTTTAATGGCCAAGTAAAATGTGACAAGGGAGATGACATACTTGCCCGGCTGAGTTTTGACTTGAAGAAAAAACCACTATGGATCCCTGCATATATAAGTAATGACATCTGACACTGATAGTGACAACTGGTAAATAAATGGCTTTTACAATCTTTAATTCCCCTAGTCATACATGTACAAAAAATGTTTACAGCCAACAAGTGGACACGAGAGAAAATGAGGAAATAATAATAATTATATTGTTGCTCAGTTCATGCATCAGCAAACTCTCAGAATCAAAATAAAGAGAAACTCATGGATATCAAATACAGGTAGCATGATATTGTGTAATTTTTGATAACTTGAACATATGTACATTGTAGGGTTTAAAGGGAAGGTTATTCTCTGGAGGTAATCATTTCATAAAACAACTGATCATAACATTTGGTTTACAACAAATGTTTCATTTAAAAAGTGTAGCATAACCTGAAAAAACTTTTCTAATAATCAAGTAACACTTTTCCCAAATGATTGTGGCAGTGCTGCCACAACGATTTTACACATTGTGTTACAGTTGCACTCAGCAATGTTCAAAGATGCAACAAAAGCATAAAACATTCTTTACAGCTATTGTGTATAGTGTGACAGAAACTTCGGTTCAAATACCACACATAATTTTATACATATGTATGTATAGCATACATATATACAGCAAGTTGCAACAACTGAGATCTCTAAATTTATCAGCGTTGTTTTTAACAATAACATGCAAATCGAAATGAAAACAACGGTGCTTGGTCACGTACCTGTCTTCTTTTTTTAAAAAAGCACCTGCATATGGCTGAGCTAATCGAGACTTTACTCTGATTAACTCCATAAGTTCCTTGTCTGATATCTAGTGCAGAAGAAGGGACAATACATCAACTTAAGGCTGTGCAAATAATAACCACATCCTTCATTGCAAACTGAATCACAAATATCATCTAGACTAGTAAAATTAACATTTAATAACTGAAACAGCTGGAATACATAGAATTATATACAGCTGAACCTTTCCACAATGGCCACCTATGGACTGTCTGCTGGTTCATAAAAAAATGGCCATTGTAGAGAGATGGACACTGTAGAGAGGCGGCCGTTGTGGAAAGCAGGCCATTAGTGGAGGTTTGACTGTAAGTTGTAAAAAGTTAACAACTATCAGCCTGCAACTTCTTATTGGATTCTACAACTGTACTTGGTGCCAAGACACATCCAATTCAAAATGGAATACATAAATCTCAAAAATTCCTGATTTGCCAAAGTGTGTCTATATTCACATTAGATAACAACTCAAGAGAGCTATGATAGTTGTTACTATCGTAAATAAAATTATGTAATGGATAAACATTTTAAAAAGAACAGTAACTTAAATATTATGACAATTATAGACCCAAAAAATTGAAGTAGTAGCAAGGCCTTTTAAAAGAAAGTGAAAAGAGGAGAGCATTTGAATTTCTGGCCGATAACTTTTTTCACAAAGAAAAAAATATTTTAATAAAATATTTTTATTTTAACAAGAAAAAATTTTAATATATACCTCCATCATCTTAACAAATCGTGGAAACACTGGATTTCTATGAACTGGTAATAGAGGCACCTCAGGGAACACATCAGGTACTACCACCTGGGTAAGGGCCCCCAGAGAGGGGTCCACCTTAGCCCCTGCCTTGTCCTCTATCACTACCTCAGCCCCATCATCTTTCTTGTCTCCACCATCTCCATCATCATTCCCATTTCCACTGGCTCCTTCTGAGGACTGGCCACTATGATGGTCAAGAAAATTTACCATAAAATTACTGAGCTACTATGCACACTCTAATTGGTCAATAAGTGTGTTTAGATATAAGTAAACACGGTTGTGACGTTTTAGATTTGCGCATATTTTTGAGAATTATTTAATAAATTAAAGCAATAGAGCACTTTTTCTGAATTCACATAGCTTCATCTAAACACTCGGGGGGCTGGGAGAATTCTCAAAAGTTATACAAACCCTTGACTACATCTCAGGTTTGCATATTTGTTTCGAATTCTCCCAACCATCCTTGTGTTTAGATGAGGCTATGTAAAGATGGAAAAATTGCTCTGTTGCTTAACTATTTGATTTCTTGCATTATATATAACACAACTCCATAAACATTTGGTAGTCCACTCCAGGAGTACTAAATTACATGTCTAAATATGCAGGGCTGTCTTTAAGTTTTGATTCGCCTGTAGCCTTGACCGTCACACTCATAACAAACTTGCTACTTTATGGGTGAATTGTATCAACTATAGGCAAGTTCAACTGCAACATCAAGGACCCATCACGCATGCTCAGCCAAAACAGGTGGTACGGGTTAAGGCCCTTATTCACAGCCCTGTAATGAATTTTACGCTAAGGAAAATAAATGCTCATTAGCAACCTGCCTGTTCCACAAATCTCATGAAAAGAAATTTTAAATATACGTAACAAATATGCCATGCATATTAAGCATTGCTGTAATACACAAGTGGCTGCACAACTTGCAACCATTGAACTGAACAAAAAAAAATGTCACATATATACAATGTAGAGCAGTGTTTAATGTAACCTGATCTACAAAACCATGACTAACCTTGAACTCTGGCTATTTGAATTCTGTGATTTAGAGTGTCTTCTCGGATACAAAACAACATGGCCATCCTTAAAATCAAGAACTCTGGAAATAAAATTAAAAAAAAAAAACTGCCAACATCACTACAAGAGTTAACAACTCAGTTCCCAGAATTTGTGAGGCATACAGTAAGGCAATTTAAGGTATCATAGTAGGTGGATTGACAGTGTTTGGAAATCGACCTCTTACGCTTGCACTTTGAAAGAAAACCCTATCAACCTATACCTTTTCTGAAAGCTTAATAGTTATAGAATACAATCATATCTTTGAAATTCCTAAAAAAGGTATTGTTGCTTCTCAGATGATTTCACTGCAATGGGTTTCCACGCCAGAATTGTAGACGTCTGTTTATTTCAAGTTGTCATAAGCCATTGTTGTGGTAAACTGACCCATGCCGACATCTGTCAGTGCATAGGAGATTTTTAACATACCACCTAATCATACCACCCTCAAAAATACCCAGAAACACTGCTTCGCTTAAACTGGTTCGCTTCCGCACGTGAATTGTTGGAACGGCACGATTTACATCAGAAATGTTTTCTCACACATCACCCTCAAAAAGGGTGTCTGCGATTTTCCAGATGTGGTTTGGTTTCTTTTCTAAACCCTCTTAAACTTTGATATTTCCAATGTGGACATTTCCTTCTACTAAAGAGGCCATAACTTTGAAACAGAAGCGAAATTAAACAAAGCCCAACACCATTTTCGAAGGAGGTATCCCGGAACATACCTACCAATTTTCAGTCAATTCCATCGGAGTACGTGCATAAATGAACTAAAAATGTTCATCCTTATAATTATGCAGTTTTATTTTATTGAGAAAAAGATGAAAAACCTTTTATGAGATTGGTATGATTAGGTGTTAAAAATCTCCTATGCACTGACAGATGTTGGCATGGGTCAGTTTACCGCAACAATGGCTTATGACAACTCGAAATAAACAGACGTCTACAATTCTGGCGTGGAAACCCATTGCAGTGAAATCATCTGAGAAGCAACAAACTACAAGTTAAAGTGCCGTGATTTCTTTGGCTTAAAAGATTCTGTCGGCGGCATTGGTATTATGTTGCTTAAGTTTAGGCTTCTTCGTTCTCCAGACATTTTTTGAAACCATGCCTCATGAAGCTAAAAAGAGGACATCTCAAGGTCTACATTGTCCCTGAACAGAATGTGACTCTTGAAATTGGATGCACATGAATCATGGGATTGTGTGAGAATTATTCCTGAAAACATGAAGATACTATGTCGAGGAAAAGGTTGTTGTTATTCATCATGGTAGATGCAATAATAAAGTGTATTATCGTTTGTCTCACGATGTAGTCACTTGAGATGTAGATCGCGACGTTTCGACTGCTTACTGCTAGTCTTCTTCAGGCGATAAGGTCAACTGATTGCACGGTATCATTTATATCACACTCTGATCAGAGGCGGTTTATAACAAGATCAGACCCCGACACAAACAACCACCTAGGATCTATGGTCTGCCGAAGATCCACAAGGCCGACACACCACTTAGGCCAATTGTGTCGTGTGTCAACACCTTTGCATACGACCTGTCTGCTTTCTTGGCTAACGTATTATCTCCTCTTGCAGGTAACTCGAACTTCACAGTGAAGAACTCAACTGACTTCACCTCCACCATCGCCAGTGAAGAGATCCAGGACCAGGAGATCATGGTGTCTTTCGACGTAGAGTCACTGTTTACCAATGTACCGATCGAGGGCGCCGTACAAGCCGCGCTACAAAAAATGGAGAACGACGCAGGCCTGGCTGACCGTACGACACTTACACCAGTTCAAATCGCGGACCTCTTGAATTTCGTATTAAGATCTACGTACTTCCAGTACAACGGATCGATTTACGAACAACGAGACGGCACAGCCATGGGGAGTCCTGTATCCGCGGTTATTGCTAATCTCTACATGGAGATATTTGAAGAACAAGCAATAGAGTCTGCACCTTACAAGCCTAAGATCTGGAAACGCTACGTAGATGATACTTTCACCATCCTGGATCGGGATAGAGCTGACGTCTTCCTGCAACACCTGAACAGTCAACAACCATCAATCCGTTTCACCATGGAGATCGAGAACAACAGCAAGATTGCCTTTCTCGACACATCAGTTTACAGAGAACCTGATGGCCGCCTTACCACCAGTGTCTACAGGAAACCAACACGTACTGATCAGTACCTAGCGTATGATTCACACCACCCTCAGTCAGTAAAGCGCGGTATTGTGAAGTGTCTGTACGACCGGGCTAAACGTCTCATCACCAAACCATCAGTAATCGCTGGAGAGAAGAAACATCTGTCATCTGTACTTGTTTCTAACGGATATCCCTCCTCTTTTGTACAGAAGATCACAAAGGCACGAACAACCCCAAGAAGAGAGCCTGTCGCGGAATTTAAATCCACCGCCGTTTTACCTTATGTCCAAGGAGTTTCGGAGTCTCTCCGCCGCTGCGTAGAACAACAAGGCATTCGCACCGTCTTTAAGTCCGACACGACACTTCGGTCACACTTAGTGCGACCAAAGGACACCGTCAACCCGGCTAAACAAGATGGTGTTGTCTACAGGATTCCCTGTGAGTGCATTAAAGTCTACATTGGGGAAACAGGGAGATCTATGCAGGAGAGGATCAAAGAACACGACAGGGATATATGACTCGCCCGTACCCAGACCTCCGCCGTTTCTGAACACACCCACGAGACCGGCCACTATCCTATCTGGAATGAGGTCAAGTTTATTGATCGAGATCCTCACTGGTACACACGTAGGGTCAAGGAAGCTATTCACATAAGACTTCACTCTAACAACATCAACAGGGATAGCGGAATTGAAATTCCTGAAGCATGGATACCCACGATCAAGAAACACAACAGCGGACCACTGAGGGAACAGCTACTCGCCGGAACAATGGAACAATAGGAGGATCGAAATGCACCAATCACAGCCGACCTTTGTGATATAAATGATGGGCAATCAGTCGACCTTATCGCCTGAAGAAGACTAGCAGTAAGCAGTTGAAATGTCGCGATCTACATCTCAAGTGACTACATCGTGAGACAAACGATAATACACTTTATTATGAAGATACTAGTTATACAACATTCCCTGTATACACTCAAGCCCAAAGGCTTGTGAGTATACTGAGAAAATACAAGTGACTCGTGGGATGTTTCATGGTGTGGCACAAGAAAGTGTTGCTTCACTATTAAATATCATGTCATAGAATGTACAGAGGCCAGCACGATGAGCAAGCTGGAAATACAATGACTCTCCTGTGGAGGAGGCGTGGCCGAGTGATTTAGGGTACTGGATTTGAAATCTGAAGGTGCCTGGTACAAATACTCCACTTTACCACTATCTGGAATTGTTCTTGGTATTCCCGAGTTCATCTCCTCAACCGCATAGTGTAAATAGTCAACTGGTCAGCCTCCAACCAGTTGGGATTCTTAATAGTTTATATTCTGTTTGAAATATTTGTTTATTTATTTACAGAGTCCCCAATTAGCACAATAGTGCTAAATACAATGATGATAGATGCGAATGCAGCCACAACACTACTGGAAAAGAGACCTGAAAAAATTTTCAGGCTTTGAACGGGATTCGTGCTAAATACATTTGACACTTAAATAAAGTTATTTATTTATTTATTTTATTTATTTTATTCCTGTGTTCTGACTGGCTGTATTTTCTATGGCATGGTTTAAAACTGTACTACCCACCAGGGGTGTCCCTGGGAGCTGGAGAAGAATCTGGAATAATTGACATTACATAATTGAAAGACTGAGAGCTTCGGACAGCCGACAGGTTGTCTTAAACTTAACAGAGCAGGCAAATATTGAACAAAATGTAACAATCACCTTTCTTTCCAAGAGAGCTCGTCAGAAAAATGCTCTGCTGATGTAGTGAACGTTTTGGGTCCAACCAATACACCTACAGTAAATCGCTCGATTCCCACTTGAAAAAAGTCCAAACCATTATGAAACGACGAGTTTCTGTTTATATGAGAGCCGTACTTCAATGGCTTGCACAGCCTGTGATAATTACGGCTCAAACTCCTGCTAAAACATGATGATGTAAGTCTTCTGATTGCAAACATGGCGCACCGAAGACATAGTACACGTGCGCTTGGTAGCCTCTCGCCATCCAGCGGTCTTTCCAAACCGTTATGCGCAGAAAAGTTTTGCGCTTATGATGGCGGAGGATTTGGAGCGTGGTTTGTGACTTTTTCTGAAAAGATTTTTTCGTGAATTAGCAGCGTTTACCAGAAGGCATGAGCGGTAGGATCTATTGTGGAAGACTGCCTTCCAATGCTGCTGAAAAGGATTTAGAATCTTTGCTGAAGTCCATCGGCAAAATTCGCGACATCGATTTTAAGGAGGGATACGCTTATGCCGTCTTCAAGGATTACCGCGATGCCGACAAAGCTGTACAAGAACTCAACGGCAAAGAGTTTATGGGTCAGAGTATTCTTGTTGAGCGAGCGAAAGATATAAGAAATGGTGTCGGGGGATACACTGTGGCAGGAGGGTATACTGCAAGAGTTCGCCAGCCCAAACCACCTCCTGTGCGAACTAATCACAGAATTCGAGTCGAAAACCTCCCTGCGAGGGCCAAATGGTCTGAACTAAAGGAGTTTATGAGCGTTGCGGGCGAAGTTACTTTCGCAGATACCCACAGGAGGAGACCTGGTGAAGGAGTGGTCGAGTTTGCAAACAAGGGGGACATGATAAATGCCTTAGAAACTCTTGACAAGCATGAGTTCCTTGGAAAGAAAATAAAACTGATTGAGGAAACCCCTCGCTCTACTAGGGATCGTTCTGTGTCGCGGTCAAGATCATTGTCACCATCTCCAAAGAGGAAGAGGTATTCTTCTTCACCATCCTTGTCAAAATCAAAAGAACGTCGATCTTATTCACGTGACAGATCAAAGTCACCAGAAAGAAGTAGAAAGAAGCATTCATATTCTGTATCACCTTCTCGTTCAAGTCGTCGAAGATCTAGATCACGCTCTTTGTCCAACCACAAGACAACGTCACATTCTCGAAGAAAAAGATCATATTCTAAGTCACCAAGAAGATCACGTCACAATTCAAGATCTCCATCAAATTCTAAGTCAAAGGGAAGGTCAGAAAGGCATTCCTCAACAAAATCTAAGTCACATAAAAAGAAGAAACATAGATCAAGATCACATTCACAGTCAAGATCCCCAAGGAAGCACAGATGAGACTGGTCAATTTTTTTTAGCAGAACAGTAGTCCAGTATATTTTAAGGATGCCAATGGATTACTGGATCGCTTTATTCTTTCTTCATTTGTATAGGAATACACACATTGCATTAACAAAATTGTCTGTGACAGTCTTTGTTTTTAGATGGTACAGGATTGACACCTCAAAAAACCTGCACTTGTTCAGAAGTTAAATCTCAATAATCTATTAAACTAGTTATTTATAGCCAACCACCCTTATCATTTTGCAACACACGATTGTCTCGTTAACAAACCAATCTTTGTAGAACCATCATTCCTTGCCACTGACTAGGAGGGGCTGAGATTCTGTTAGAGGGACTGGTGAGTTGTATTAATCTAAAGCATGCATACTAGAAGAACATTGTTCTGTGATATATTTTTCTGTCTGTCTAGATGTAGAGAGATTTCATCTCATAAAGTGTTCATTTCTTGAAATGGTTGCATGCTTTTAGACCTGACTTTTCACTCAGGTCGTATAATGTAAAATTAAATACTGTGTTCTATTTCCTTGATTGTGGCAACTTCTAAATGTGCAATTAGAGGATACTGTTGTAACCATTTCTATTACAACAGTAATTATTAATCCAAGACTACCTAAACCCCCATACATGTAAGATTCAGTTACTATACAGCTTAGCATTCTCAAAGTGAATGGCCTTTCTTGTGAAAGCCATAAGTATTGCTCCTCCTAACAGACTGAATATTAACAGTAGTCGTATCTGGGTTGGAACTACATGTAGCTGTTATGTTCATGTAGCCATTTGGTTAAATTAAGGCAAAACTGTTGGGTATTGCGGTCTACTAAGAGAAGCAGTGCACTAATAACCCTTGTAGTGTAAAGATTGTAATTTATTGACACCTGTCTCCTAAAGGTTAGTCTGGTCAACTACATGTACATGTATGTGGTACAACCAGTCAAGTTGTTTTACATGTAATTGCAACAAATTATGTATTGATGATTTATTGATGTTGTTATGATGAGAACTTACACATAGATATTAACGATTTTCTAGCATCAGAGCTGTTTTTATTATTTATACATAACTGTTATGGAGGGTGAAACAGTTCCTTGTGGACTGTGGTTTCATTTGAGACTCAAAAAAGCTTTTTACATATGCATAAAATTGTCAAAGATTATTGGGAACATGAAATGCTAATAACTACATCCCTCACAAATAAGGAGAACATTATACTGTGTGTCATGGTTATATGACAAAACTTCAAGTTCATGTAAGTTTATGGAATGTTCAAGTATCTGGCCAAACTAAACCCTCCTTTTAATGTAAATACTGTAAAATAAGAAAATATCTATCTTTAAAAAAAGAAACGAAGCTATACTGTATGTCTGTACAAGTTATTTTGCGTCAGAGAAAGATGTATTTGTGTATGTACTGTAGCTGACGTTGCTAGTGTTTTTTTTAAAACAGGAATTAAGCTCCATGTTGTATGACAAATGGCAAATGTCAACTTACTTCTGATTCTATTTCCTTTGCCTAAATTTTTAAACGACTCCATAGAAAAGATGTGACACAATCTGTTGTTCTCACATTCAGATCCAAATATTAAGACTTTGCTGTTTTAGGAAACAACTGATGTGAGGCTCAATCTTGCCAGTGGCTGAAATTAGATAAAGTACCATATTAAACTAATTTCTTTATATCAAATGTTTGCATTTTTTACACTGCAAAAAGACATGAGTTTGAAATTCATGAAAATCAAATGTCATGAAACATTGCTCTGCTAAGGTAACTGTAAGTTAATTTTTTTATATTATGGTAAGAAAAGCTACTGCCATTGAAAGAAATAGGTTAGTTGGCAGAGATATCAAATTTTGCAAGTTGCCAACTCCTAAAAAGCCTCAGACAGAGTATAAGCTGATTGAAAGAAGGATGGATCTTTTTTCATATTTTTCACTTTTGTGAAAGTTCACAGGCATCAGTGAATATTTCGCTTGTCCGCATTGTAACGCAAGACATATATGGCCACTTTTTTAACCAATCAACTGACTCTATTGGGAAGAGTTTATGGTCAATTAACATGAGCCAATGTGAACTCAGTTGCCAATACAGCTTATTTTTGTCACTTGTCGTAAACTGCATTCAATGTTCACTTCTCAATGGAGGATTCTTCATTCCTATCTTACATTCTTAGGGCCTGTTTACAGTGGAAAAAAGTTGTTCCTGGTGAATGAAGGGTTTCCTTTCTCTCTTTATGGGGATAAGAAATAAGCTCTCTCTGTTTTGTACTTGCTCAGTGTGTCACAATTTGCCCTTGTGGGTGGAAATAGCTTTAGTGTTAGCATGGGGAAATGTTGGTTCCCAGGGCCTACAGGTCACCCTAGTGTCAAAGCAAATGACTCTCCACTCAGGCACCTAAGTCAACTTGATGATCTCTCATGTGAATAGTCCACTTTAACTCGCATTGGATGGTTAACTATGGAGGAGTACAGGACAACTTATCTCTGTTTAAACAGGCCCTTACAGTATCTCCCAAAGCCTAACAGGATCATATCAATAGACAAACTGATGAATTTGTAAACAAAAGAAAAAACTGTTGCTATGCATCAGCTTTACCACTAAATTGTCAGGAAATGATTTCATTTTCTCACTGCATGGAAAGAATAATGTATTCCATCTCTCGACACAGGTCATTTGCTGTTAAGACACATCTCTGATGCCAACACTTTGTCATTAATTCCCAGCAGGCTTCAGTGGTTTTCAGTGGCCGTTCAGGGTATATCTCCTTTTCTACTGCCAGCTTCATGGCTGCTATTGTACTGTATTTATCATAGGCCTGTGGACGCCTGTTCCCAGATCCCTCGCAAAGCACCCACAGCAGGACTCCAAAGGCATAGACGTCGTAAGAGCAATCACTTCCTTGACCTTTGCTGTGGTTTTTGTGCATCTCCAAAGATATGTGGAATGGAGTTCCTTGTCGTGTTCGCTCGAATGGCTTTTCGGGTTTGGCCATATTTATTTTGGCTGTACCATCTCTCATAAGCTATTGAGATAAAGGCAGCAAATCAAAACTAACAACAAAAAACTCTCTCAATACAGCTGGACTCTAGTAACAGGTCAATAGTATTGATTTTTACCAAAGTTGAGATATTTCCCGGCAGTGTTTTTTGACTCTTTTTTAAGGAAACACATGTACAGATAATGAGAGATGCACTAAGAATAACCTATCACTGACAACCTTATGATGAAATTATATACGATTATCAGTATTATTTCATTGATTTTCTAAATAATCACAATTATTCCAGATTAAAATTATAATTTATTATTATAAATCGACTGAATGATGGGGACATTTCAGTGTGATCTAAATGAGTAAAAAAGGCGAGGAAATTTAGGGCGCGGTGTTCACTTTTTGCATTGAATGAAACATGCGATGAAGGCGCGAGCGAGACGGTCTACCGATCATCCTTCGTAAATCTCCTGTTACAGCCGTCTATATTTTAGATTGGAATTATTTGTGGAGTTGCCGTGCACAAGGTTGTGGTGCACTCGTCTAGATTTTGCACGCAGCTGTCACCATTATAAGAGATTGGATTGGTCTTCGGGAGGTTTGCCGTTTCATTATGCTGGAATGAAATCATTGAAAGCTTGGTCCTGCTGGAATGCTTGTCCAAATGAAAGTAGACTTGCTCATAAGTCGAGCTGCAAAAACCGAGCTCAAAAGCAAAAAGTGTCCGGATTGCTAAGGCTAAAATTAGGGCCAAACTCTGTTTTAATTTCACTCCCCGAACAAATCTGTATCGACTGCATCGGTTTTCGGATGTTCGGTAAATAATTCGTTGCTTCTTTTCGTCATCATTTATAAGGCTTATATTTTGAGCCATTTTAATACGTGTTTCCTATCAAACTCTTTGTATTACTTAGTAAAGTTAATTGTAAAATTTTGACGGGGAAATTTTCTTCTAAGTGGTTCTAAGCTACAATATATAGCTGTAATTTATGGTCAGCTGTTTGTTACGCGCTGAAAACAGACGAGATCAAAATAACCAGCTGGAAAGCCAGAATAGTCTAAATTTGCTGAAAACCATTCGTGGCTATCGTGAATTTGGTCTAAATTTATAGAACAAAATGAAAATTCTCCCTCTTTTGAGGCTTTTAAACGAAGTTCTATTAGATTCCCGTATTCGGATCGTTTTGAGAAAACGTGCATTTGTTACATGTAGTTCCTTGACCGCTCACCAATATGGAATCCGATTTGATATCTTGATGGATGTAATGTGCTGCGTGTATTGCCTTCAGCCCGTTAGCCACATCCCCAGCTATCTTCAGTCGGGTTTTAAGAGAAAGCAAGCCCTGCTGAAGTGCGGTAGTCACGTCTAATTCTGCCTTTTCCATCAGAACATGAAGAACACCAGGTTCAGGAATCAGCCAACCATGAACAAAAAGAAGGTTGGGATGGGCTTTGCCAATGTTTGCTTGTATTTCCCTACATTCATAAAGTGGGAGAAATGCAACGCAAATACATTAGACGCCGCCTGTTTACTGAACGCGTATAGGAAGTGCTCTGGAAAAGGAAAAGAGTACAAGTCTATTGCTAAAGAGAGCCGACTCTTCTTTTTGCTAACCCTTGATTCCTACTTACACTTCTGTCGCCTGAAGTAAAATCTGGGATTTTGTGTCACGTTTTGTTTCAGTTCCAGAACATGGTTCTCCCTCTCATAAATAAATGTAAAGCCACCATGAGACAACTGTGATATGTGTACCATCATTTGTCTGTTCGTGAGTTTGTACGTTGGCTCGTTCGATGCTAGGTTCTTTTGTTTGTGCAGGGGGTAGTGGATTTCGCTTATGAAAAGATCGGGAATGCTCGTCGTCTCGCTTAGGGGTGTAAATCACTGATTTCTGGTCGTGAAAGTATCTTTTAGAGTGCATTCGAAGAAACAATAAAAACGCTGTCATTTCCGTTCAACGTGGTATCTTTTAGGGGACAGATAAAGTTCGAGCCACACCCAGATTGGTCTCCTTTAGGGATTGAATTTAAATTTTCCGACGAGACTCCCCGACCTTTTCATATGGTAGTCCCGTCCCCAGGGTTCTTTCGTTCGATGGTTCGTTCGTTCTTTCCCTCCACTGGTTCGTTCGTTGGTTCGTTCCTTCGTTCATTCCTATTTTCATTCGTTGGACTGTTTAATAAGGAATATATTTAGTGGGATGTACAAGATTTCTGCTGAAACTTACATGGAGTTGATCAAATCCACGGCTGTCTGTGCCCAAACATCTGCTTCCACCTTCTCCTCTTTGATCACCTTCACTACAAACTCTCCAGTGGACACTTCACCTGTCCATCCAGTGCAGTCATGAATCGTTCCGTGTTTTGTAGATTTCAGTTCTGGACCGAGGATCAGTGGTCCGTTGTTTAGCAGGAACTGCAGAGCGAACCCTTGAACAGCAAGATACCTCACAGAGGGGATGTACAGGGCTGCCATTTCTTCCAATTGACGTGACCAGTTGTTGGACACTAAGTCATTTAGGCCAGTGAGGTCATCCATGACCTTCAAGAAAGCTTTGTGTACGGTATCAAGGAGACCTCTAGAGGCAACACAAATAGCACGCGTGATTCGCGATCGCTGACTGCTGAATTTAGAAACAATTAACTCAAGGATTTTTCTTCGACTTTGCGTATCTGCCATTTTGAAATCATTGGCGTTTGAGGATTTGCGTTCCATCGCGTGAAGTAACCCTTCAGTCAAAATCTCTGACAGCACCTTTCTTAACGCTTTGCTCACCACGGGTGTCAGAAGTACAGGCAACTCTAGAGAAGGTTTGTTTGGTAAAGAACTGCTCTCCGTTTTTGGTAGGCCTGATCCATAAGCTACCCCGAACGCATGCCGAAGTAGTGGATTGATAATCTTTCTTGAATGTACCTCAACGACCTCTTTTGCTCTGTCAACAAACCCTCCAAAACCCCGTTTTAAATCATTGAAAGTTCTGTCCAGGACCAACCCTCTCAAAACGATCAGGAATCGAAGGAAAGGTACGTCTTCCTTATTCCAGGTAAGCCTGCGATGATACTTGGAATTTTCTTTCAAGAGAAGCAAGCAATTCATGCGTGCTTCCAACTCGTGCGCCGGAGAAACTTGTTCTGTTGTGTGGAAATGAACAGCTTCGCGGAGGAATTTTTCCTCAAGATTTAGTAAAATGCAATTTACCACCCTTCCAATGTTTTCTTCGCTTCCGATGGTTGAGGTCAACGAATCATATAAAGATTTTTCGACACTTTTAGCAGTGTCAAATTCTAACGGACTTCCAAGCATGTGGGGGAGGACTCGCCTCGTTCTTCCCATTGCATGGACCAGACTCGTTTGCAGAAAGATGAGCTTGCTCACCACTTGCTTGGCTTGCCTTTTGACGGTTTCCTCTAAGACACTCAACAAACCCTCTTCAAATTTGCTAAATAGCTCAGTTGCTCTGCTAAAGGTTTTCTTCCTACGGTCCTCACGGACGTTTTGCGCAGATATTCCATAAAACGAAGAACAACTGTCATAGGATTCACTCTCCGCTATCAATCCGTGGCGTTGTAGTTGGGCAAAGACAATTTTCTGCTTGTCAACTCCCCTCTCTGTTTCCTCTTCGTCGGAATCAAGTTCGTCGGAGCTTCGAGCGTCGAATGTCTGCGCGCTAGCCGATGTGTCTACCTTGTTACACACGAACATGAATGACAACTGTGGGTGTTTGTCTTGAAGGAAGCGAATTGTGTCGAGATCCTACGATCAATCAAATGAACTCAACATCAAATAAAAATTACTGGCTTAAACGGCTGAATTTGGGTAGTTTTCCTTTCACAAGATTTAGAGGCTATTTAGTCTGAGTTGATGTTCCTCCGGTTAAAAAATGTGGGAGAAGGGCGTGCAGTTAAGTGTAGAGTATGAGGAGCTAGTAATTATTTAACGGTTTCAACAGTACAGCGGAGGGACAAGAAGAGGTGTAACAGAAGTGTAACAGGCTTAGGCAAAGTTACAAGCATAGGGATATTGACAAAGTCACAGACACAAGCACAGGCATATCACGTGACACAGGCACACGCCCACATGCCCAGGAAAAGGCATGAACACATGCTCAGGCAAGAGCAAAGGTACAGGCACAGCCACAAGCACAAGAAAAGGCATCTTCCCAGGCACGGACACATGCACATGCAGAAGCAGAGGCACAAGCAAAGGCATAGGCACGGACACATGCACAGGCACAGGTACAACCACGAGCACAGGCACAGGTACAAGCAAAAACACAGGCACAAGCAAAGGCACGGGCACAGTCACAAGCAAAGGCAAAATCACGGGTACAAGCATGATCACAGGCACAAGCAAAGGCACAGGCACAGGTACAAACAAAGGCACAGGCACAGGTACAAACAAAGGCACAGGCACAGGCGCAGGCACAAGGAAAGGTACAGGCACAGGCACAAGCACAGGCACAGGTACAAGCAAAGGCACGGGCACAGGCACAAGAAAAGGCACAGGCACAGGCACAAGCAAAAGCACAGGCAGAAGCAAAGGCAAAGGCACAAGCAAAGGCACAGGCACAAGCAAAGGCAAAGGCACAGGCACAAGCAAAGGCCCAGGCACAAGCACAAGCAAGGGGAAAGGCACGGGCACAAGAAAAGGCAAAGGCATAGGTACAAGGAAAGGCAAAGGCAAGGGTACAAGCATGATCCAGGCACAAGCAAAGCCACAGGCACAGGTACAAACAAAGGCACAGGCACAGGCACAGGCACGAGCAGAGGCACAGGTATAAGCAAAAGCACAGGCCCAGGAACAAGCAAAGGCACAGGCACAGGCACAGACACAAGCAAAGGCAAAGGCACAGGTACAAGCAAAGGCAAAGGCACAAGCACAAGCAAAGGCAAAGGCACAGGCACAGACACAAGCAAAGGCAAAGGCACAGGTACAAGCAAAGGCAAAGGCACAGGCACGAGTACAGACACAGGCACAGGCACGAGTACAGGCACAGCTACAAGCAAAGGCACAGGCACAAGATTTTGAGCTATTTTTGCTTTCACATTTTCTTAGTTTGCGAAAAATCTGTCTTGCAGATTTTTATTTTACTTTGCATGAATGTTAAAACAGAGCCAATTTCTTATTCCTGAAATTTTGAGGTGGTCATCCTGGTAGATTTTGAGAAAACGTGATTTAACCCACTAGTGCCCAATCTCTCCTTAGGTACTCGGTCGTTCATTTTGGCCATTTGTTGACGTTTAATTGTTCAAGTTTCATATAGAGTAGTAAAAGACTTAAGTAAACAGTAAATAGAGAAAGCAAAAACATCTTGGAACATTTTTCAAAAGAGTTAGAAGTTGTGCTGTTTTAATCCATCAAACTGCAGTAAGCCACCTTAACACATTTAACCGTTATTTCAATCAACATCAATGAACTTGCAACGGGTAACCCGAAAACACTGACCCCCGGTCCGCGGACCCCCACTATGGACCGGGTCCGTGGATTACCCATGGACCGGTCCACGGGCTTACCCTTACGGACCCCCTCTACGGAACCCCCCAAAATAGTGTAAAAATAAGAAATAAATATTTCACTAATGTGTTGTCTAATAGATTACTCATATCGGCGAAATTTCGAGTGTTACACTGTGCAAATGTAATTAACCCCCCCTCCCCCCCCCCAAAAAAAAATGCCTTAAAGCTGTTTTCAGCGTAAGGAGATGCCGATGACAAAAAGAAGGAAAGTTATTAACTTTCATTCGTGGCTCAATCGGGCTATGGTAGGTGTGTTTTTAGGTTGTTTAAGATTGTTCGTATCTGTAATTCCGCTGAGCAAATTATTAAGCCTGGAACGAGTTCACGAATCCGCGCGAGAATGGGCTGAAAAAAATGGCAGAGGGGAAAGAGCACAAATTTCGACGCTTCCCAGAGGCTTCCCGGAGGCTTCTTGGAGGCTTCCTGGTCTGTCATATACTGTATGGCCACAGCAAAGGAAATGGCAATGTGTAATGATATAACTTGTGTTCGAGCCTGAACTCAAGAATGTTACATTTGCACACTAACGTTCGAAATTTTGCCGACACGACTAATCTATTAGACAACCCGTAAGTAAAATATTTGTTTCTTATTTTTATTCTATTACGCGGGGTGGTCCGTAGAGGGAGTCCGTAGGGGTAGTCTGTGGAGCGGTCCATAAGTAGTCCGCGGACCCGGTCCGCAGTAAGGGTCCGCGGACCGGGGGTCAGTGTTTTCGGGTTACCCACTTGCAACGGCTAAGACTGCTTCATAATCAAAAGTCAGTTATTATTACGTTTCAACAGGGGGAGACAACACTTTCGTGTTTTTAGTCCGTTTGAACATTTCAGTAACGAATTCGCAAATGGCAAATCAATATACAGATAACACTTGATACCTACCGATGGCCTTAGTTGCTCATTCCCATCGATGACATAAACGACGAGAGGTGTAGTGCCTTTTTCAAAGAATTCGTCCACCACATCGTCTAGAGCATCATTCTCATTCCTTCCCGGGGAGTCGATTAATTCGATGCCGCTTTTCAATATGGGGTGATTCAAAGCAATTTCAACGATGTACTTCAGCCGTTCTGATTGCTCTCTACTATCATCACAAACCACCACATATTCCTTGGGAACTTTCCTTGTGAATGTAACGGGAGGTTGAACTTCTTCTCCTGCTTTGTCAACGACCCTGATTGTATTTTCACGCATCGAGTGACTGATCTTGACTATTCGGGAAGTACATGGTGTCTCGTGGACTGGTAAGTAGGATCCGCCGAGAACTTCGTTCAAAATCGAGCTTTTTCCACAGTTTCGATTCCCAATAAAAACTACCGAGCTCCTACTCTTCAGGGCTTCTTTCATCTCTTCGATGTTCAAGGACGAAGCTAAAGTAGTAATGGCGTCTTCGCTAAGCTTCGCTTCGGCTTTCATCTCCTCCAAGCACTGAACGGTCTCGTGGAACAACGACGAAGCTCGTTCATAATACACTCTGAACTCTTCTACGGCCTTCTCTAGCTTTTCTTGCATGTTCTGGTTTAAAACGTCACCAAGTCAATGTTGCCCGTTGTTTCATTCGAGCGACAGGCAAAATGTCTGTTGTTCGCAGCCAAGGACAAATAATGCTAAGCAAGGCCGTAAAGGTCGTTTATAGGGGTCACTTAGCAGACTTTACGTGGAAAAATGCCTCACACCTATTGTCACGGCGTGACAAGTAGTTTGTGAGGCGTAAGCTATACAAAACATTCGGTAGACTCTCAGTGAGAACTTTATCTTCATTACTTTCATAGATCTGACCTTCAAAAATGTAGGAAAAGCTAGAAAAGGCGACAGAGGAGTTCAAAAAGTATTCTGAACGATTTGCGTCGTTGTTCAAAGAGACCTTCCAATGTTTGGAGGAGATGAAAGTCCACACCAAGCTTACCACAGAAGCAATCAACGCCATGTCTTCGTCCTTGAACACATAGGCGTACGGGCAACTTTTTGCCAGGGGTGCTTTGAGCCACTTGCCCAAAAAAATTCGCTCAAGTTGTCCAACTATTTACTAAACTGAGTCGAAAAGAAACGAGGGTCACTAACGGTGCACTAACATAGACCTACAGATGAAGTGAAAATATTCTTTCGTATGATTCTATCATATGAGCTCATAAAACACGTTAAAAGAAATAGCTGTCTCTGTCATTTCGACGGCCGAAGATATCAATGATACGATCCATGTCATTGTTGACTACAGAGTTGGCATATGCCCTTTCAATGTTAATAAGTGCGATGTTACTGACAAGTTTTTGCCCCATGGAGGTAAGTTTTTAATCTGCGCAACGCACCGAATGATCGCTCTGCAGAACACGATGTAGCAGGTATCACTGCAAGGATATGTACCACATTAGAAAATTCTGGAAACATATCAAATAGATCATTCTCGTGCATTGTCTCCAGCATTTCTGAAACAGGCATGCAGCCTAATCCGTGCGCACGACGAAAACTCGCGTACATTTTCTGCTCAGCTTCCAGAATCTCGCCGTCGATTTTGTAAAATTTAGCAACGCGGGAGAAGCTTTCTTCGTCAGGTGATTCCGTTAAACAGACTCAGAGTCTCCAGTCAATAATCTACAATATGATTCTTGAACGTTATGCCGAAATTAATTAATTCACGACTGCAAATACCTCACACCAGCTAATGCAGTGCAGTACAGTGCCCAAAACTAAAAATAAAAATCCAAATATGTATATCAACATATGATCCCCTTCAACCAGAAACTCATCACGTGCTAGGCAACCACTGTTTCGTGTGAATTTAAATGGCTTTACCACGCCGACCTCAGGTTAAATAGGAAATATCTATCTCTTTGAAAAAAAAAAAGAACATGGAAACTTCTGTAAAAACTGGCTTTCCTCAAATTTCTCTTGTTGCCCCAAAAATCCTGAGTTGCCCAAAATTTGGGGCAGCTCGCACCCCTCCCCCCCGCTCTCCGCGCGCCCTCCCGGCCCGTACGCCTATGCTTGAACATGGAAGAAATCTAACAAGTATTTAAAAAAACGGACTGTTGGTAGTTTTTATTGGTAATCGAAATTGTAGAAAAAGCGCGGTTCTGAACGAACTCCTTGGCGGATCCTACTCACCAGTCCACGAGACAACATGTACTTCTTGAATAGTCAAGATCAGTCACTCGATCGGTGAAAATAAAATCAGGGTCGTTGACAAAGCAGGAGAAGAAGTTCAACCTATGGTTACGTTCACAAAGAGAGTTCCTAAGGAATATGTGGTGGTTTGTGACGATAGTAGAGAGCAATCAGAACGGCTGAAGTACATCGTTAAAATTGCCTTGAATCATCCCTTTCTGAAAAGCGGAATCGAATCAGTCGACTCCCCGGGAAGGAATGAGAATGATGTTCTAGACGATGTGGTGGACGAATTCTTTGAAAAAGGCACTAAACCTCTCGTCGTGTATATGGGTGCACAACTGCAGCACAACACAAATGCACAACTGAGGCAATCGGTGAGTATCAAGTATGGGCCATAGCTACCTTATTGCGGATGTTTCTAATAACCCATATATTTTGATTATTTTAATTATTTAAAAATACTAACACAGTACACTGCAAAGCTCCTGAAGAGATTCTCCCACCCCTACCTCCTCCCAACCTTCTTTATTAAAAGAGATCAAGCGGAAACACTGAGTCGCAGTAATCGTTGAAACGTACAGGTGGATCAGCTTATTTGATTCAGTTCTGATTCCTAGATGTCAACCTACCATCTCATTTTCTTTCATTTATTCTTTTGCATTGTAGGATCTCGACACGATTCGTTTCCTTCAAGACAAACACCCACAGTTGTCATTCATGTTCGTGTGTAACAAGGTAGACACATCGGCTGGCGCCCAGACATTCGACACTCGAAGCTCCGACGAACTTGGTTCCGACGAAGAGGAAACAGAGAGGGGAGTTGACAAGCAGAAAATTGTCTTTGCCCAATTGCAACACCACAGACTGATAGCGGTCAGTGAATCCTATGACAGTTGTTCTTCTTTTTATGGCATATCTGCGCAAAACGTCCGTGACGACCGAAGGACGAAAACCTTTAGCCCAGCGTCCGTGATATTTAGCAAACTTGAAGATGGTTTGTTGGGTGTTCTTGAAGAAACCATCAAAAGGCAGGCTAAGCAAGTGGTGAACAAGCTCATTTTCGTGCAGATGAGTCTCGTTCATTCCATGGACAGAACAAAGCAGAACCTCCCCAGTATCTTTGGAAGTCAATTGGAATTTGACACTGCTAAAAGCGTTGAGAGATCTTTATATACCACATTAACCTCAAACATCGCAAGCGAAGAAAATGTAGGAGAGCTGGTGTCATCCAATTGACTCAGTCTTCAGGAGAAGGTCATGCCAGAAGCACTTCGGTTCAATGCAACAATGCAAGCCCCAGCGGAGGTCATTCCATTGATTGCAAGTTTGCAGGAGTTGGAGGAACGTCTGAATCACTTGTATTTGCTTCTCTGTGTAAACGCGACTCGGCCAAAGTGTCATTTTCCGCTTGATTGGAATAAGGATGACGCTCCTTTCCTTCGATTCCTAATCGCCATGAAAGGGGTTATTCTAGACAGAACTTTTAATGATTTCAAACGTACTTTTGAAGAGTTTTTAAAGGGGAAAAAGGACGTCGAGCTGCACTCAAGGAACATTCTCAATCCACAACTTACATATGCCCTCTCTTTAGCATATGGAGCAAAGGCGAAGACGAGTACTTTGCAAGACCAATCTCCAGAAGAGCTTTCTCTACGTTTGACAAGCCTGGTGAGCAAAGTGCTAAGACGGGTACTGTCACAGGTTTTGATTGAAGGGTTAGCTCATGCAATGGAATGGAAATCTTCAAACACCGATTTCAATGTAGCTGATAAGCCAACTAGGAAAAAAGTCCTCGAGTTAATTCTTTCCAAATTCAGCAGAATCACCCACTCAATTAGTGTTGCCCTACAAGGTCGCCTTGAAGACGCACACACGGTTTTCTCTAAGATCTTAGATAGTCTAACAGTCGTTAACGAAGTCATATCGAACACCTCGGCACACCAGTTGGAAGAAATGACAGCCCTGTACATCCCTACCGTCAGGCATCTTGTAGTTCAAGGGTTCGCCCTACAGTTCCTGCTAAACAACGGACCACTGACCCTGGGTCCAACAATCAAACCTACAAAGCACGGAACGATTCATGGCTGCACAGGATGGCCAGGTGAAGTATCTGCTGGAGAGTTTGTTGTGAAGGTCATCGAGGAGGAGAAGGTGGAACCGGATGTTTGGGCGCAGACGGCAGTGGATTTAATCAGCACGATGTAAATATACAAAAGTCTTCTTCTCCTGTACTCACGAACTGAGGAGAGTAGATAAGCCTTGTCGGTACCTCTTTGTCTTTCTAAACAGTCTAGATAATTTGAGAGACGTTCCGTATCGTTTCAGAACCGAGGTAAAATATAATAGAGTAAAGTTTTGATTACAGCGGGAGCAGCCCCGGGCCCATGAAAATGAGCCCATAACCTTTTATCAACTTTTATCTGGATTTTGCTCGAAGCTTGTAAGGTCTCTTATTATAGAGCCTATTTTGTATATGATGTCGTTTCAGCATACTGGGAGGGGAGATTGGTGCTGTTCATTTAACGAATGTAACGCTTTTTTTTTAGGGAGATCCAAAGAAGGATTGAAAAGGCCCATCCCAACCATCTTTTTGTTCACGGTTGGCTGATTCCTGAGCCCGGCGTTCTTCATGTTTTGATGGACAAGGCAGAATTAGACGTGACTACAGCACTTCAACAAGGTTTGCTTCCTTTGAAGACCCGACTGAAGATAGCTGTGGATGTGGCTAACGGGCTGAAGGCAATGCACAGTGCAAAGTATGTCCATCAAGACCTTAAAGCGGATTCCATATTGGTAAGTTATATGTAATGCCAGGAGCCATAATCGGGGACGGAGACCGTAAGCGCGCGCTATTTCTAGTATTGGGGCTGTCCTATGATATGGGACAATTTTTCTATTTTTAGAACAAATTGCGCCATCATGTGCGGCACACGCGCGTAAATGCTGCGTGGATTTTTGCGGATATAGCGCGGGGAAATGGCGTCCGAAATTCCCGAAATGTTTGATGCTTTTGGCCCTTAAATCAATACGTTCATGTCTGTTGGAATCTTGCTTCAGTATTTTCGTCGTAAGCTGCTCCAGTTTGAGTGAAGTAAGACAGGGCCGAATTTAGTTATGTCCCGCTTTATATCGCTGACCAAGTTGTGTTTCGCTGCTTCTTTTACAAGAGCTCCACATTACTCCACTCTAAGTTTCACATATGTTGAAGATTAACAGCTTTTCCATAACACAGTAAAAAACCATTTGGATATATTTGGATATAGCACCGTTTCAGGACTTCAAAGTTTCCCTCCTCTTGCCACACGCTTGCGAAGATTTCGCCAGAGTCTATCTCGACCGAAAAGTAAAACAAAGTAATTGCAAGTTTGAGTTTCGCCTGAATTGTAAGCAACGCTTGATGCTTTATGAAGGCCCAATAAGTGACAATAAAGTTTATGTCTGTAGATGCTGCTCAGTTTTTTTTTGTGTAAAAATCCAATAAATTGTCTGTTGTCGATGAATAAGAGCGCCCGCCGATGCGTGTATTGTACAGTCAGTAAAACATGACAAATTGGATTTCCCCACTTTCGTGTGAAAACGTACATCGAACTCATGTAATATCTCTAGTTTTTAGATATGTTTAAGGTTGATAAATGTTTGAGCACATATTAAAAGGTTAGCCGAAAATATGTGAATACAGCAGAAATAATCAGCAAAGTTACGATGACGCTTTCTTTAATCAACTCGAAAAACGATTTCGATTTCGTTGGTTGAGTTATCAAAACTCCTTCAGTGGCTCCTTGTCTATTTTATTTTCGCAGTGTAAAATTTCACTATGTTAAAGGAATACACATGATGTTAGTAGCCTTTTGGCGTTGATGAAAATTGCTGCAGCATCTCAGCGAAAAAGACAACGAAAGAAATCTTTGTCAAGATTTGTTGACAATCGAAAACACCGACTCGGATTTACAACCCTACTTTTTTCGTGTTTAAAATTCGTATCCCGCTGGAAGCGATGTGTTGTAAAAATTTTGGAAGATTTCACCGAAGAAAATTCAAGAAAATCACAAATAAAGCCAAACAAACAGTGAAAAACACATTTGTCTGGGCATTTATAATTCAAGACGAAAGCCCAAAATTTTAACAGAGGTGATAGCAAAACACTATTTAATCATTCGTTATTACATGCAATAAGTTTGAAAGGACTGGGTGTGAAAGCGAATGCAAAAACAGCATTCAAAACATAACACATGCGCGGGCAATGCCAGAAATGATTACCCTATGAAGCCACCTTAAACTAACTTTTTCACACCGCAAAAAAGACATTAGTTTGAAATTCATGAAAATCAAATGTCATGAAATATTGCTCCGCTAAGATTGCAAATTAAAGTGATTTTTTTTTATATTAACCCTTTGACTCATGGAGCTTTTTGCCAAAAACACATTTTTTGGACATTTTGGAGATCTTCTGCCTGGATGTGAGCCAAATTAGCTCCAATCTAATCAAAAAGGCATTTGCAACATCACAGCATGCCTTTCTTTCCACTAGCACCGCGTTTTAGGACATTTTTTGTTTGGGTATCCACAGAAATAAAAATTTTGAGAGCAGAACGTGACTTACATCTTAAGATTTTCAGTTTTTTAATTTTTTTTTCTTTTGCCTTTCCTTTTTCTCCTTTTTTTTATCTTTTGCAGTAGTGATTGACCCTCTACTGGGCTTGCTTCCAGTTTAAATATTTGGCCACTTTTTTAAACCAATCAACAGACTCTATTGGAAAGAGTTTATGGTCAATTAACATGAGCCAATGTGAATTCAGTGACGTGTCTAATACAGCTTATTTTTGTCACTTATCATAAACTGCATTCAATTTCCACTTCTCAGTAGAGGATTCTTCATTCCTATCTTACATTCTTAGGGCCTGGTTACACTGGAGAAAAATTGTTCCTGGTAAATGAAGGATTTCATTTCCCTCTTTATGTGGATAAGAAACAGGCCCTCCCTGTTTTGTACATGCTCTGTTTGTCACAATTTGCCCTTGTGGGTGGAAATAGCTTTATTGTAAGCATGGAAAAATGTTGGTTCCCAGGCTAGGGCCTAGAGGTCACCCTAGTTTCAAAGCAAGTGACTCCCACTCTAGCAACTGAGTCAACTTAGTGATCTCTCATGTAAAGAGTCCACTGCTGTTAACTTGCATTGGATGGTTAACTATGGAGGGGCACAGGACAGCTAATCTCCATTTAAACAGGCCCTTGCAGTATTTCCCAAAGCCTAATAGGATCATATCAATAGACAAACTGATGAATTTGTAAAAAAAAAGGAAAAAACTGTTGTCATGCATCAGCAGGTTAGCAAGACACTTAGCTGATTATCAATGTGAAGTTTATAATGGTCTCTAACGGTTGTAGTGAAGTTTGAACATTAAGACCACGTTTCTAGCTTGAGCCCATTGTCAGGACATTTTGGAGTGCTTTACTACTAAATTGTCAGGTGATGATTTCATTTTCTCGCCGAATGGAAAGAATAATGTATTCCATCTCTCGACACAGGTCATGTGCTGTTAAGACACATCTCTGATACCAACACTTTGTCATTAATTCCCAGCAGGCTTCAGGGGCTTTCAGTGGCCGTTCAGGGTATATCTCCCTATCTACTGCCACCTTCATGGCTGCTATAGTACTGTATTTATCATAGGCCTGTGGACGCTTGTTCCCAGATCCCTCGCAAAGTACCCACAGCAGGACTCCAAAGGCATAAATGTCGTAAGAGCAATCACTTCCTTGACCTTTGCTGTGGTTTTTGTGCATCTCCAAAGATATGTGGAATGGAGTTCCTTGTCGTGTTTGCTCGAATGGCTTTTTGGGTTTGGCCATATTTATTTTGGCTGTACCATCTTTCATAAACTATTGAGATAACAACAGCAAATCAAAACTAATATAACAACAAAAAGCTCAGAGTTCAGTCGGACTCTAGTAACAGGTCAAAAGTATTGATTTGTACCAAAGTTGAGGTATTTCCCGGTAACGTTTCTCAGGGAAACACAATGTACCGGGCGAAAGTCTCTTAAGTTTTTACAATAACTGTCTAATTTCTTGCGTGCTGATTGGCTCTTTTTTATCATCAGTTATAAGAGTACAGACGGATAAAATTTCAATTTAGGCAAGCTTTCAACAGTTTAACTTTCAGCTGTCGAACTGACGACTTTTTAACCAATGAGATTTTATTGACTTTTTTTAAGTAGCCAATCAAAAAGCGAGAAAAGCTATTGACAATGCTCACGTCATTTTGAATAAAATTCAGTTATCTTTCTTTACGGCAAGTTTACAGGGTCTTTTCCCTCATTTATTCCCGGCATTTGACCATTTTGGGGTCTTGTTATTGTAAAAAACAAATTGACGTCAGTTTTTTATGCATCTGTCCTCTTATTGATGATAAATTTTGTCATAACATTGTCAAAGTTTACTGCAGAACCACATGCCTGCTGCTCGTGGTTCCACAGCCACTTTGACAATGTTATGACACAATTTATCATCAATTAGAGGATAGACGCATAAAAAACCGACGTCAATTTGTTAATTTAACTGTCAGAGTTTCACTTGAGCTGACTGAACACATCTGTATCAGTTTTCGGATATTCTGATATCCTTTTCGTCTTATTCAAAAAGCTTATATTTGGAGGCATTTTAATACGTGCTTCCGACCAAACTCTTTTTGACGGGGAAATTTTCTTCTAAGCGGAAAGCCAAGATACTCTGAAATTGCTGAAAACCATTCGTGGCTATCGTGAATTTGGTCTACTTTATACAACAAACTGAAAACTCTACCTATTTTGAGGTGTTTAAACGAAATTAGATTTTTCAATGAAATTAGATTCATTTTAGGAGGAAATGTGCATTTGTTGCATGTAGTTCCCTGAGAGCTTACCAATATGGAATCTGCTTTGATATCTTGATGGATAAAATGTGCTGCGTGTATTGCCTTCAGCCCATTAGCCACATCCCCAGCTATCTTCAGTCGGGTTTTAAGAGAAAGCAAGCCCTGCTGAAGTGCGGTAGTCACGTCTAATTCTGCCTTTTCCATCAGAACATGAAGAACACCAGGTTCAGGAATCAGCCAACCATGAACAAAAAGAAGGTTGGGATGGGTTTTGCCAATGTTTGCTTGTATTTCCCTACATTCATAAAGTGGGAGAAATGCAACGCAAATACATTAGACGCCGCCTGTTTACTGAACGCGTATAGGAAGTGCTCTGGAAAAGGAAAAGAGTACAAGTCTATTGCTAAAGAGAGCCGACTCTTCCTTTTGCTAACCCTTGATTCCTTCTTATGCTTCTGTGTCACGTGAAGTAAATCTGGGATTTTATGTCACGTCTTGTCTCAATTCCAGAACATCGTTCTCCCTCTCACAAATAAACGTAAAGCCACCATGAGAAAACTGTGATATTTGTACCATCATTTGTCTGTTCATGAGTTTCTACGCTGGCTCGTATGATGATAGGTTCTTTTGTTTGTGCGGGGGGTGGTGGGTTTCCCTTATGAAAAGGTCGGGAATACTTGTCGTCTCACTTGGAGGTGTAAATTACTGATTGTTGTCTTACTGAGGGTGTTCAGGACGAAACATTAGAAATAATAAAAAACGCTGTCATTTCCGTTCTCACGCGGTATCTTTTAGGGGACAGATAAAGTTTGAGCCACAACCAGATTGGTCTCCCTTAGAGATTGAATTTAAATTTTCCGACGAGATTCCCCGACCTTTTCATATGGGAGTCCCGTTCCCGGAGTACTCTCGTTCGATGGCTCATGCGTTCTTTCTTTCCTTTCATTCGTTCATGGGTTCGCTCCTTCATTCATTCCTATTTTCATTCATTCGACTGTTTAATAAGGAATATATTTAGTGGGATGTACAAGATTTCTGCTGAAACTTACATGGTGTTGATCAAATCCACGGCCGTCTGCGCCCAAACATCTGGTTCCACCTTCTCCTCTTTGATCACCTTCACTACAAACTCTCCAGCGGACACTTCACCTGTCCATCCAGTGCAGCCACGAATCGTTCCGTGTTTTGTAGATTTCATTTCTGGACCGAGGATCAGTGGTCCGTTGTTTAGCAGGAACTGCAGAGCGAACCCTTGAACGGCAAGATACCTCACAGAGGGGATGTACAGGGCTGCCATTTCTTCCAATTGCCGTGACCAGTTGTTGGACACCAAGTCATTTAGGCCAGTGAGGCCATCCACGACCTTCAAGAAATCTTTGTGTACCGCATCGAGTAGACCTTTACAGGCAACGCAGATGGCATGCGTGATTCGCTGATTGCTGAATTTGGAAATAATTAACTCAAGGATTTTTCTTCGACACTGCGTATCTGCCATATTGAAATCATTGGCATGTAGAGATTTCCATTCCATGGCGTGAAGTAACCCTTCAATCATAATCTCTGACAGTTCCTTTCTTAACGCTTTGCTCACCACGGATGTCAGAAGTATAGGCAACTCTGCAGAAGGTTTGTTTGGTAAAGAACTGCACTCCGTTTTTGGTAGGCCTGATCCATAAGCTACCCCGAACGCATGTCGAAGGCGTGGATTGATAATGTTTCTTGAATGTACCTCAACGACTTCTTTTGCTCCGTCAACAGAGCCTCCAAAACCCCGTTTTAAATCATTGAAAGTTCTATCTAGGACCAACCCTCTCAAAATGATTAGGAATCGAAGGAAAGGCACATCTTCCTTATTCCAGGTAAGCCTGCGATGATACTTGGAATTTTCTTTAAAGAGAATCAAGTAATTCATATGTGCTTCCAACTCGTCCGTTCGAGAAATTTGTTCTGTTGTGTGAAAATGAACAGCCTCGCGGAGGAATTTTTCCTGAAGATTTAGTAAATTGCAATTTACAACCATTCCAATTTTTTCTTCGCTTCCAATGGTTGAGGTCAACGAAATATATAAAGATTTTTCAACACTTTTAGCGGTGTCAAATTCCAATGGACTTCCAAGCTTGTGGAGGAGGACTTGCCTTCTTCTTCCCATTGCATGGACGAGATTCGTTTGCAGAAAAATGAGCTTGTTCACCACTTGCTTGGCTTGCCTTTTGACGGTTTCCTCTAAGACACCCAACAAACCTTCTTCAAATTTGCTAAATAGCTCAGTTGCTCTGCTAAAGGTTTTCTTCCTTCGGTCTTCACGGACGTTTTGTGCAGATATTCCATAAAACGAAGAACAACTGTCATAGGATTCACTCTCCGCTATCAGTCCGTGATGTTGTAGTTGGGCAAAGACAATTTTCTGCTTGTCAACTCCCCTCTCTGTTTCCTCTTCGTCGGAATCAAGTTCGTCGGAGCTTCGAGCGTCGAATGACTGGGCGCCAGCCGATGTGTCTACCTTGTTGCACACGAACATGAATGACAACTGCGGGTGTTTGTCTTGAAGGAATCGAATTGTGTCGAGATCCTATGATCAATCAAATGAACTCAGCATCAAATTAAAATTACTGGTTTAAGTGGGTGAATTTAGGTAGTTTTCCTTTCACAAGATTTAGAGGCTATTAATCTGAGTTGATGCAGCCTCCGGTTAAAAACTGATGAGAGAAGGGCGTGTAGTTTAGTGTAGAGTATGAGGGACTAGTTAATATTTATCGGTTTGAACAGTACGGAGTAACAAGAAGAGGCGTAACAAAAGTGTAACAGGCTTAGGAAAAATCACAAGCACAGGCTGATTGGCAAAGTCACTGACACAAGCACAGACACATACACAGTCACATGCTAAGGAACAGGCATGGACACATGCCCAGGCAAAGGCACAGGCACAAGCAAAGGCATAGGAACATGCACAGGCACGGACACGTATGCAGGCACAAGCAAAGGCTCAGGTACAATCATGAGCACAGGCACCAGCCAAGGCAAAGGAACATACCCAGGCGCAGGCAGAGGCACAAACACAAGCATATGCCCAGGAACAGATACATGCAGAGGCACAGACACAAGCACAGGCATAGGCAAAAGCACAAGCAAAGCACCACCACAGGCACATGTGAGGCTCAGGCAGAGGCACAGGGACAAGCACAAACAAAAGCCCAAGCACAGGCACAAGCATGAGCACAGCCACAAGCAAAGGCAAAGGCACAGGCACAGACACAAGCACAGGCATTAACACAGGCATAGATACGCCCGGCGCGGACACATGTAATTATACCTGCACAGGCACAGCTAGGCACAGGTACAGGCAAAGGCATAGGCAAAAGCACAAGCAAAACACAAGCACAGGCAGAGGTAAAGGCACAAGCACAGGGAAGAGGGTAGGCAGAGGCACGGCAAGGACAGGCACAGGCACAAGTGTAGCCTGCAAAAGAACTAGCACAGGGGCAAGCACAGCACCGACACAGATGCAAACACAGATAAAGGCGCAAGAAAATGCAAAGGAACAGACACAGGCTCCACGTAGAGGTACTGTACGGGTCCGCAAATGATCCCAGGACCGTAAATGATCCCGGACCGCAAATGATCCCCAAATTGGACCGCAAATGATCCCGGACCGGAAATGATCCCCATATTGGACCGCAAATGATCCCGATCAAAAAATAAGGAATGGCATGGATTTATATCAGAGGAAGGTGACAACATGTACAAAAATTGTGAACTAAAAAACACGTTTTATCATTTTACAAAAAAAAATAGTCCACAGCTGCTGTGTTGTTCTTCGAAGGGTACAGATCGTTTTCACTGTCACGCAATAAAAGAAAATAATAAATCGAAAACCAAACAATGGAAAAAGCTAACAAATTGTGATGTACGCTATAGAAGATAACTAAATAAGACACTTCTCCAAGTTTTAGGCCTGTGCGTTTCCCCAAACTTCAGATATTCGTCGTAAATGTTTCTCAGAAATTTACAGAGCCCAGTAAGAAAACGCCATGTTGGTGTACATCCGTGGTACACCAATATGGCGGCCGGAATATAGCGTAACTTCTGGAACTTACTTTGGCTTTCTAGGCGACTGATTATCCATACTAAACAAAAAAGCATTTACATAAGCACTTTTCCTAATGTTCTAACTTCTAAAAAGACTCAAAATCATGAGATAAGTATATATTTTTCAACAAACTCGATCGTAGCGTTGTGTCACGCAACCTCCATAACCCTGAAATTCAAAATGCTCTGGAGTCCGAACGAAGCATGCTAATTGTAAACAGATATAAATATACCGCCTCTTATGCCTGATGAGGATAAAAACACGTCACGTGAAGACGATCTATTGAATTAGAAGTCTTAGAAAAACACATACTTGTAAACACTCTCGAAATCCCGGTGGCGATAGTATCAAACATCTATCAAACAGCTAATTGTCAAAACGAAGCGCAAGCCTTGGCCTTGCTTGGTCATGAAGCTGAACTTCATAACTATAGCTTGGAATTTTGGCTTCTTAGAATAATCAAGTAGTCATTTCCGAGGAATTAAAGCCAAAATACGACCAAGGAAAAATTACAAAATAAATTTGTTCAAATTTCCAGTGCTACACACTGGGTGTTTTACAGAGTGATGAAGCGTTGTAGGCTTGTGGGTCTACTCATGTGACAGCGTCTTCTGTAATAGTTGCTTCATGGTTAGATTTTAGTTTAAAACTTTAGACGAGTGGCGTTAATGGTTGATAAAATGTGATTTAACAATAACACCGAAATATCAATGTTTAACAAAGGAGGATATGTTGCACTGATCATAATTTTACTGAGCATCGCAAAGAAATGCAAGCCAAGGTGTGTTTTGATGATTGAGTGGTGATATTCATAACATCGTAGTTAGCAACAAAATGTAGTCGAAAGTATGAAAAAAAGAGCAAGTTGTAAGCCAGTATAATTATAAGATGGCTTTAATAAAAACATCGGTATTCACGTACGCCAATTCCCTATCCACACCATCCCACCATCCATGCCATTCCTTACTTTTTGATCGGGATCATTTGCGGTCCTGGGATCATTTGCGGACCCGTACAGTACAAGCAAAGGTAAGACAGACAAAAAGCCTAGAAATGGCGTAAAATTGTGAGATATCCGGGGTGAAAAAGTACAAGCATAATTAATGAGAGAACCCCTTAGCGTATTTCATAATAATTGGTTAATAAAATGACCCTTTTCGAGCGTAAATCGGCTTACACTAAACCACAGTCATATGTCTATGGGCATCACGAATTACAGAAGCATCGCGCATGCGCATGCCGCTGGACTTGAAACTTAACACTTCCGGGTAACGATATCCTGGAAGTATGGGAGCTCTACAAGGATTTTTTTCCACGTTAATTAACCGTTGTTTCAGTCAACATCAATGAAATTGCAATGGCCAAGACTACTCCATGATTAAAAGTCAGCTTTTATCACGTTTCATCAGAGGGAGACAACACTTTCATGTTTTTAGTCCGTATGAACAAACATTTCATTGGCAAATCATAGACAGATAACACTCGATACCTACCGATGGCCTCAGCTGCTCATTCCCATCGATGACATAAACGACGAGAGGTGTAGTGCCTTTTTCAAAGAATTTGTCCACCACATAGTCTAGAGCATCATTCTCATTCTTTCCCGGGGAGTCGATTAATTCGATGCCGCTTTTCAATAAAGCGTGATTCAAGGAAATTTCAACGATGCACTTCAGCTGTTCTGATTGCTCTCTACTATCATCACAGACCACCACATATTCCTTGGGAACTCTCCTTGTGAATGTAACCGGAGGTTGAACTTCTTCTCCTGCTTTGTCAACGACCCTGATTGTATTTTCACGCATCGAGTGACTAAGCTTGACTATTCGGGAAGTACATGGGTTCTCATGGACTGGTAAGAAGGATCCGCCGAGAACTTCGTTCAAAATCGAGCTTTTTCCACAGTTTCGATTCCCAATAAAAACTACCGAGGTCCTACTCTTCAGGGCTTCTTTCATCTCTTCGATGTTCAAGGACGAAGCAGTAATGGCGTCTTCGCTAAGCTTCGCTTCGGCTTTCATCTCCTCCAAGCACTGAACGGTCTCGTGGAACAACGACGAAGCTCGTTCATAATACACTCTGAACTCTTCCACGGCCTTCTCTAGCTTTGCTTGCATGTTCTGGTTTAAAACGTCACCAAGTCAATGTTGCCCGTTGTTTCATTCGAGCGACAGGCAAAATGTCTGTTGTTCGCAGGCAAGGACAAATAATGCTAAACAAGGCCGTAAAGGTCGTTTATAGGGGTCACTTAGCAGACTTTACGTGGAAAAATGCCTCACACCCATTGTCACGGCGTGACAAGTAGTTTGTGAGGCGTAAGCTATACAAAACATTCGGTAGACTCTCAGTGAAAACTTTAACTTTATTATTTTCATAGATCTGAGCTACAAAAATGCAGGAAAAACTAGAAAAGGCGGTAGAGGAGTTCAAAAAGTATTCTGAACGATTTGCGTTGTTGTTCGAAGAGACTTTTCAATGTTTGGAGGAGATGAAAGCCCACACCAAGCTTACCACAGAAGCAATCAACGCCATGTCTTCGTCCTTGAACACATAGGCGTACGGGCAACTTTTTGTCAGGGGGTGCTTTGAGCCATTTGCCCAAAAAAATTCGCTCAAGTTGTCCAAGTATTTACGAAACTGAGTCGAAAAGAAACGAGGGTCACTAACGGTGCACTAACATAGACCTACAGATGAAGTGAAAATATTCTTTCGTATGATTCTATCATATGAGCTCATAAAACACGTTAAAAGAAATAGCTGTCTCTGCCATTTCGACGGCCGAAGATATTAATGATACGATCCATGTCATTGTTGACTACAGAGTTGGCATATGCCCTTTCAATGTTAATAAGTGCGATGTTACTGACAAGTTTTTGCCCCATGGAGGTAAGTTTTTAATCTGCGCAACGCACCGAATGATCGTTCTGCAGAACACGATGTAGCAGGTATCACTGCAAGGATATGTACCACATTAGAAAATTCTGGAAACATATCAAATAGATCATTCTCGTGCATTGTCTCCAGCATTTCTGAAACAATCATGCAGCCTAATCCGCGCGCACGACGAATCTCGCGTATATTTTCTGCTCAGCTTCCAGAATCTCGCCGTCGATTTTGTAAAATTTAGCAACACGGGAGAAGCTTTCTTTATCTGGTGTTTCCGTTAAACAGACTCAGATCTTCTGAGTCTCCAGTCAATAATCTACAATATGATTCTTGAACGTTATACCGAAATTAATTAATTCACGACTGCAAATACCTCACACCAGCTAATGCTAATGCCTCGCGGCCCGTACGCCTATGCTTGAACATGGAAGAAATCTAACAAGTATTAAAAAAAAAAAGACCGTCGGTAGTTTTTATTGGTAATCGAAATTGTAGAAAAAGCGCGGTTCTGAACGAACTCCTCGGCGGATCCTACTCACCAGTCCACGAGACAACATGTACTTCTCGAATAGTCAAGATCAGTCACTCGATGGGTGAAAATAAAATCAGGGTCGTTGACAAAGCAGGAGAAAAAGTTCAACCTATGGTTACGTTCACAAAGAGAGTTCCTAAGGAATATGTGGTGGTTTGTGACGATAGTAGAGAGCAATCAGAACGGCTGAAGTACATCGTTGAAATTGCCTTGAATCATCCCTTTCTGAAAAGCGGAATCGAATCAATCGACTCCCCGGGAAGGAATGAGAATGATTCTCTAGACGATGTGCATGGTGGACGAATTCTTTGAAAGAGGCACTAAACCTCTCGTCGTGTATATCATCGATGGAAATGCACAACTGAGGCAATCGGTGAGTGGCAAGTATGGGCCATAGCTACCTTATTGCGGATGTTTCTAATAACCCATATTTTAGTTGTTATTTTGTGACGGAGGTAATAAAGAACAGACTCTATGTTACTGAGGCACCCATCTGTTACAGCGTGATAATAACTGACTTTAATCGCGCACTTTATAATCATGTTTTCTGGGCCGTTATAAGTTACCTATTGATGTTTTAAAAACTGCGACAAAACAGTCACGATAGAACTTGTTGTCCCCATACGATACATCCGGGATATCTAACCCGGAAGTGTGACATTTTCCTATCGATATTAATGGGTAAAACTATGTGCAACATTATTAACCACAAGGCAATCGTAGTAAATGCTGTAAACGCAGCTGGCAGACAGAGAAGATTTTGGATTTAGCCTGTTTCGGTGGAGTTTTTCGGTGGCCATGAGAAGAATGGTGACGACAGAGAGGTTTCTCCCCCTGGGAGGGAGGGAGGTGTGACGATTTATCGGACAAACTTGAAATGTCAAACGAGTGTACAGAATCAATAGCTGATTAGTGTACTAATCAGTGTAGGCAGAATGCTCAAATTAATTAAGTTCCCCGCCGAAAAATATTCCTTTGGACCCCTGCCCCCAACCAAAACAATTTCAGGTTTTTAAATATTTTAATTATTTAAAAATACTAACACAGCACACTGCAAAGCTCCTGAAGAGATTCTCCCACCCCTACCTCCTCCCACCCTTCTTTATTAAAAGAGATCAAGGGAAAACACAAAGAGTCGCAGTAATCGTTGACACGTTCAGGTGGATCAGCTTATTTGATTCAGTTCTGATTCCTAAATGTCAACCTACCATCTCATTTTCTTTCATTTATTCTTTTGCATTCAATTTGAGAGCTTAATCCCGAAGTATTTGGTTGCTTGTAGGACCTCGACACGATTCGTTTCCTTCAAGACAAACACCCACAGTTGTCATTCATGTTCGTGTGTAACAAGGTAGACACATCGGCTGGCGCCCAGACATTCGACGCTCGAAGCTCCGACGAACTTGGTTCCGACGAAGAGGAAACAGAGAGGGGAGTTGACAAGCAGAAAATTTTCTTTGCCCAACTGCAACACCACAGACTGATAGCGATCAGTCAATCCTATGACAGTTGTTCTTCTTTTTATGGAATATCTGCGCAAAACGTCCGTGACGACTGAAGGACGAAAACCTTTAGCCCAGCGTCCGTGATATTTAGCAAACTTGAAGATGGTTTGTTGGGTGTTCTTGAAGAAACCATCAAAAGGCAGGCTAAGCAAGTGGTGAACAAGCTCATTTTCGTGCAGATGAGTCTCGTTCATTCCATGGACAGAACAAAGCAGAACCTCCCCAGTATCTTTGGAAGTCAATTGGAATTTGACACTGCTAAAAGCGTTGAGAGATCTTTATATACCACATTAACCTCAAACATCGCAAGCGAAGAAAATGTAGGAGAGCTGGTGTCATCCAATTTACTCAGTCTTGAGAAGACGGTCATGCCAGAAGCACTTCGGTTCAATGCAACAATGCAAGCCCCAGCGGAGGTCATTCCATTGATTGCAAGTTTGCAGGAGTTGGAGGAACGTCTGAGTCACTTGTATTTGCTTCTCTGTGTAAACGCGACTCGGCCAAAGTGTCATTTTCCGCTTGATTGGAATAAGGATGACGCTCCTTTCCTTCGATTCCTAATCGCCATGAAAGGGGTTATTCTAGACAGAACTTTTAATGATTTCAAACGTACTTTTGAAGAGTTTTTAAAGGGGAAAAAGGACGTCGAGCTGCACTCAAGGAACATTCTCAATCCACAACTTACATATGCCCTCTCTTTAGCATATGGAGCAAAGGCGAACACAAGTACTTTGCAAGACCAATCTCCAGAAGAGCTTTCTCTACATTTGACAAGCCTGGTGAGCAAAGTGCTAAGACGGGTACTGTCACAGGTTTTGATTGAAGGGTTAGCTCATGCAATGGAATGGAAATCTTCAAACACCGATTTCAATGTAGCTGATAAGCCAACTAGGAAAAAAGTCCTCGAGTTAATTCTTTCCAAATTCAGCAGTCAACGCATCACCCACTCAATTAGTGTTGCCCTACAAGGTCGCCTTCAAGAGGCACACACGGTTTTCTCTAAGATCTTAGATAGTCTAACAGTCGTTAACGAAGTCATATCGAACAGCTCGGCACACCAGTTGGAAGAAATGGCAGCCCTGTACATCCCTACCGTCAGGCATCTTGTAGTTCAAGGGTTCGCCCTACAGTTCCTGCTAAACAACGGACCACTGACCCTGGGTCCAACAATCAAACCTACAAAGCACGGAACGATTCATGGCTGCACAGGATGGCCAGGTGAAGTATCTGCTGGAGAGTTTGTTGTGAAGGTCATCGAGGAGGAGAAGGTGGAACCGGATGTTTGGGCGCAGACGGCAGTGGATTTGATCAGCACGATGTAAATATACAAAAGTCTTCTTCTCCTGTACTCACGAACTGAGGAGAGTAGATAAGCCTTGTCGGTACCTCTTTGTCTTTCTAAACAGTCTTGATAATTTGAGAGACGTTCCGTGTCGTTTCAGAACCGAGGTAAAATATAAAAGAGTAAAGTTTTGATTACAGCGGGAGCAGCCCCGGGCCCATAAAAATGAGCCCATAACCTTTTATCAACTTTTATCTGGATTTTGCTCGAAGCTTGTAAGGTCTCTTATTATAGAGCCTATTTTGTATATGATGTCGTTTCAGCATACTGGGAGGGGAGATTGGTGCTGTTCATTTAACGAATGTAACGCTTTTTTTTAGGGAGATCCAAAGAAGGATTCAAAAAGCCCATCCCAACCATCTTTTTGTTCACGGTTGGCTGATTCCTGAGCCCGGCGTTCTTCATGTTTTGATGGACAAGGCAGAATTAGACGTGACTACAGCACTTCAACAAGGTTTGCTTCCTTTGAAGACCCGACTGAAGATAGCTGTGGATGTGGCTAACGGGCTGAAGGCAATGCACAGTGCAAAGTATGTCCATCAAGACCTTAAAGCGGATTCCATATTGGTAAGTTATATATAATGCCAGGAGCCATAATCGGGGACGGAGACCGTAAGCGCGCGCTATTTCTAGTATTGGGGCTGTCCTATGATATGGGACAATTTTTCTATTTTTAGAACAAATTGCGCCATCATGTGCGGCACACGCGCGTAAATGCTGCGTAGATTTTTGCGGATATAGCGCGGGGAAATGGCGTCCGAAATTCCCGAAATGTTTGATGCTTTTGGCCCTTAAATCAATACGTTCATGTCTGTTGGAATCTTGCTTCAGTATTTTCGTCGTAAGCTGCTCCAGTTTGAGTGAAGTAAGACAGGGCCGAATTTAGTTATGTCCCGCTTTATATCGCTGACCAAGTTGTGTTTCGCTGCTTCTTTTACAAGAGCTCCACATTACTCCACTCTAAGTTTCACATATGTTGAAGATTAACAGCTTTTCCATAACACAGTAAAAAACCATTTGGATATATTTGGATATAGCACCGTTTCAGGACTTCAAAGTTTCCCTCCTCTTGCCACACGCTTGCGAAGATTTCGCCAGAGTCTATCTCGACCGAAAAGTAAAACAAAGTAATTGCAAGTTTGAGTTTCGCCTGAATTGTAAGCAACGCTTGATGCTTTATCAAGGCCCAATAAGTGACAATAAAGTTTATGTCTGTAGATGCTGCTCAGTTTTTTTTGAGTAAAAATCCAATAAATTGTCTGTTGTCGATGAATAAGAGCGCCCGCCGATGCGTGTATTGTACAGTCAGTAAAACATGACAAATTGGATTTCCCCACTTTCGTGTGAAAACGTACATCGAACTCATGTAATATCTCTAGTTTTTAGATATGTTTAAGGTTGATAAATGTTTGAGCAAATTTTAAAAGCTTAGCTGAAAATATGTGAATACAGCAGAAATAATCAGCAAAGTTACGATGACGCTTTCTTTAATCAACTCGAAAAACGATTTCGATTTCGTTGGTTGAGTTATCAAAACCCCTTCAGTGGCTCCTTGTCTATTTTATTTTCGCAGTGTAAAATTTCACTATGTTAAAGGAATACACATGATGTTAGTAGCCTTTTGGCGTTGATGAAAATTGCTGCAGCATCTCAGCGAAAAAGACAACGAAAGAAATCTTTGTCAAGATTTGTTGACAATCGAAAACACCGACTCGGATTTGAAGGTGCACGCGCTGCACTATGCAAATGAGCTACTTATGTACGCGTCAGACTTTCCTTTAAAAAACTTATGCAAACTCGCCAAACAAACAGAAGCAATTAGAAACTATCAAAAACAGGGTTGCGAGAGTTCTTAGCGGTTTGATTTCATTCCTTTGTTTCAATAGCTTATGAAAGATGGTACAGCTAAAATAAACATGGCCATTCCCCTAAAACCATTCGAGCGAACACGACAAGGCACGCCATTCCACATATCTTTAGAGATGCACAAAAACCACGGCAAGGGCCAAGGCAGCGACTGTTCTTACGACATCTACGCCTTTGGGTCCCTGCTGTGGCTGTTATGCGAAGGATCTGGGAAAAGGCGTCCACAGGTCTATGATAAATACAGCACAGTAGCAGCGATGAAGGTGGCAGTTGAAAAGGGGATATACCCCGAGCGTCCACTGGACACCACTGATGCATGTTGAGAATTAATGACAAGATGCTGGCAACAGAGATGTGTCTTGACTGCGCATGATTCATGTCAAGAGATGGAAAAATTTTTCCTTTGCACTCAGTAAGGAAACAAAGTCATTCTTTGACAATGATAGTAAAGAAAATACGGCGTGGAGCATCAGAGCATGCAGCATCATAACTTGACTTAATGCTTCGAAAACCTCAGATTTTACATTGAACAAGATATAGCTTGCATTTGATTGAGTTTAAACAGGGAATTTTCCATTTAAATTTTTCTGCGGGCTTTACTCTGCTGCGCTAAAAATATTTTGTGAAAATCTCTTAGTCGTAAGACTTTGCAACTTTCAAAATTTGTGAACAGCGTCCTGATCTCGGCCCTTTTCGAGCAGATCGTAAGTAGTTATTTTTAGCAACTGATTTGCATTGAAAACTTACAGCCAAAGTCTTCTAAGGATTAGTCAATGCTGGCGTGTCAAAGAGTAATATATCACGAAAGACCGTGTTTGACCATATTTCCCAACATTGAGAAGAGAGTTTAAATAAAATGCGCAGTGGAGTATTTTTGACCAAATTCGGGTTTTTATTTGGCTAGCTACGATCTCGGTTTCGCCACGGAAACAAAACAAAAAAACCCTCTTGCACCCAGGGTAGAATTTACTTGAAACTTCTTGTTGCATGATGTTGTCCACATCACCAAGACTTGCAAAGTCCCCATGACATTTCCCTTTATTGTGTATTCTTCAATAAATTACACTAATTTCTATTTGTCGTCAATAATGCTTACAAAGACCAAGTTTGCTTTCAGTATTTAATAGCATATATAAACACGACTCTGTTGATTATTGTATAAAGCACACGGAAATGCTTAAGATGGTTGTTCACGCTATTTTCTGGTAATTACTTTACTGGACAGTTAAACTCCGCCCAAAATTCTAGCAACAAAACATGCCTTTGTAGAACGTAGTCAAATTTAAAGTAACTCACAGTCAGAGTCCCGGTATCTTGATTCACAAAAAACGTTTTTGACAAGAAATTTGAGTTAGTATTAGCCAAAGTGTGAACAATTTCATAGTCCAAAATGATCGTAACTAGGGATTCAAATTTTAAGACCTGCGTTTTTAGTTAACAGTTACTAAAATATTAAATAAATTTTACAAAGGGCCTGTTACACACTTCTGCGCATGTGCGGACCGGTGATTTGATTTTTAGATAGAGGGTCCAATTTTCAAAGTTGGTTTCCGTGAGGAAATCATTTCCACTGATCTTCTGGGAACTGTGAAAGTTATGGTAAAGGCATGAAAGGAATTATCTGTCATTTGTGGAAGGATTTGACAGCATTTTATGTTTGTGTGAAGACCATCGGGAAATTTGAAATTCTTAACAAAAAATTCCATACAAAGGGACAAAGGCGGCACAAAGAAGATTCCAAAGGCAAGAGTTTAAACATAAAGACGCACAAAAAAATCACGATTCATCCCAGGAGCACATAGTAATGAGCTGTACAATTTCTATTGATTAAAATCCTACATTGAACCTTACAATATCAATTAAAGTTGTGCAAGCACATTAATTCAAACTAGGCCCTTTAAGCTACATAATTTACATGTAACTTTCAGGAATGGATACTAAGTACATCCCCTACTGTAATAAACAAGAAAAATGCTCAAATACATTTATCTATCAGTTAACTTGAGCAGCCAACTTAATTCAATCAACACGAGTCTGATTGCACTGATCAGACTCGTAACCCTCCCTCGAGTCTCAGGTAACCAGACTCATGGCTACAGCACATCAAGAAGCATGCTCCAATCATTCCAAGCAGCTGAAAACAAAATGTAACGAGATAAATTTTAGAAACGTTTGTGTGATATAATTAATCGGTCAAATCTTATCTCCAGCCACCTGCAAAATAGCAGACAGTCTCCCAAAAATGCATTGAAAAAGGACATACCCTTGTTGACAAAAAAAAACAAACAAACAAACAAAACAAATAACTTTGAATTCATTGTAATTCCCCTCTTCCTTTCAACGTATGGCTTATAACTGAATTTGAAAATAAGCCTGAAATTCAGGCAACATTTATAAAAGGAGCAATGTAGACTGGTAAATACACTTTGACCCAACTGATAAGAGAATAATAATTATTTACTGTTGATATTTAGCACTTACTTGCAGCACAGCAAGTCCAATAGCAGTGCCCAGGATATAGCTGAGGTTGTCCTTAACCTCTTCAGTCAGTTTGTCCAAGCAGCCCTAAAAATACACAGAATGACAAACGCCCTCCCTATAATTCACAAGTCTCTAATCAAATGTAAGTCTACAATTATTGTAATACTACACTGTCCTAAAAACAAATTTGTAAAAAAGAAAGACTTTTTATTTCTTAAACAACAAGAAAACGGCTTTTTACTGGCTGAGCATCATGCAATTTAAGAGGAAAGTGAGGAGATAGAAAAAGCAATATATAAAGTTAATTTCATGCTGACATAACATGATCTAAGTATTTACCTACTGTCTTGTCATTGCAGGACTTTTACAGTATAGTTATATAATATTTAGCATTTTTCGAAAAAGTCTTTTGTCTTGGGCTCCAGTGAGGTGTGTATGTGTGTGTTTCTTTTACTCTAATAAAATTTTAGTAGACAGTGAATTGTAGAATAGGATTAATTAACTCTTGAGGACATCATTATAATAATGTAATAATTACAATAAAAATACCAGTTTAAGACAAGGCCAGTATAAATTAGAAAATCAATGTTGATATTATCTTACCTGTTTCATCAGTATAAATAACTTCTTTAAAAATGGGTTTAATAGCTGACTTAACTAACATTGTTTTAATTCAAAAGTTCTAACTTCAATATTTTTTGGAAACATTTGCAACACGTACATATTGACCAGCTGTACCTTAATTTGTTATGAAAATCTTCAGTAAAAAGGTGCACATTCTCCGTGTGCTTGCAGAGTGAGGTAGATTTAAAGGCCTGTATGTACATACCTCATTGTAACAGTTCAATTGAGTGCAAACCAGTTGACCTGGATCACAGCAGGATTCAGGATATTGCAAATGATGTTTCTTGAAGTATGGTGAAGCCATCCAATCAGCTGGGTGATTACTGCCACAACACTTCAACTACAGTACACATAGAAACAAAATTAGCTTCAATCCATTCACAGTGGATTTACTAAGTGGTACTTAAGATGTCATTGCATGCAACTTCTATAGCTTCCACAGCTAGTTAGTGTCATGCACATCTTTCATCATATATAAACTTGTCTGACACTATGATTGTTGTAGGGCTTTACAACTTCCTTCAAATTCTCATCCCATTTTTCATGTAAAAAATCACACACAAAAGACTGTGTTTGACCACACTTCCAAACACCGAGAAGAGAGTTGAAAATACGACCTCCAGCAGAGTATTTTGGATGAACTTTGAGGTGTTTGGAAATGTGGTAACTGTCTTGAGTTTGATATATCTTCTCAATCAAGACTAAAACTAAGGAGAAAATGGAGAAATAAAATCGTAAAACTCTATGCTAATTGAGGCCAGATATCCAAACACCAAAGTTCAAGGGGATGACTATCTAAATCAGCCATGAGGAAAAGACAAAGAAGGACTTGAATTGCAATGCCACTGAGGCCATGGCAAAGCAACATCTGAAAAGCAAAATGAATCAAAAACTTGTGACAGCACTGGATTAACTAATTAAAACCAGTTTCACTTTGAAAGTCAAACTTCAAGTCATACATGTATAATATTGTTCAACATTTTGTGTGAGTGGGTGAAACTTAATTGTGTGATGTAATGATTCAAATGAAAGTTAAATGTGTAGATCTTTTGTGGTGTTATTCACAGTAAGAAATGTACTATAAACTATGTTATTCACAGTAAGTATTGTACTATAAATTATGGTGTTTATGCTGCTTCAACATGTATGTCAGCAGATTAGACTCTATTTTGTCTTCATTTTCAAGAACTAACTTTAAAGGCTATGGAGCAGTATTTTCTTGTAGTGCTGTTATAATGCTGTACAAGGTAACTTAAACTTTTGAATCTGTACATGAGACTCACTTGTCTTAGCATTGTTAGAAACAAATGCTATTTATAGTGATTTCCCCTGGCCAGCACTGTTATGTGTTGCTGTTTGCTTATTTTTGAATTTTCATTAAGCAAAGTTCCAGATTTTCTCCAGACTTTGATGGGAAAAGCATGTAGTCTGAAAGAGTCAAGGTCTTAACCCTAAAGTTGAAAAACTTGCAGGACGGAAATTGGCAGGTCATAGTTGTTGTTAAATTTTAGGGGCACAAAGTAAACACACTAACATCTTTCTGGACATCATCTATAGCTTTATCCAAGGCTGAATGTTTATCATCATACTTCTTTATGGCATCAACAAAACCATCGTTTACAAATCCTCGAGCCTGTCAGGATAAGACACACAAACAGTGAGAAATCAGGTGCTTTGAAAGCCAGAAACAAAATTATTTACAATTTGGTACTCTGATCAAAGCAAATGCCATACTTGAATTCATTATGGCAGTCGATTATCTATACCATTACAAAACATGTTAGTTAAAAAATTCTTTATGGTACAAGTATGGATTTTTTTAGCACAACACATACATTGTGTAGATACCTACCCATGGAAGTGATTTTTTTCCAAAGCCCCCACCCATCCCTCTGGAAATTCCAATTAAGCTTGATACATTTCTTTAAATGTTTTGGTCTTAGAGAACCCCCCCTCTCCGCCCTCCCAGGAAATTCCAATCCCTTCTGTGGGGTGAGCATGGATATTTTCTTGAAATGCACATTGCAAGGAAAAACATTACGGATGATCAGTTACAAGTCTTGGGGTCTAGCAGCTCTGCATGCAAGTTTCAAGAAAAGTTGTAAAATAGGCCTGAAGAAGAGTATAAAAAATTCAAACAAATTGTACCTTATCTTTGTAGACAAAGCCCAGAACCCCAACTGTAACCTCCAATGTAAATACAATGAGCAACAGTACAAAGAACTAAAAAAATAAAAGCAAATGAATGAATTATTTGGAACTGGCATTTTCAAATTCAGTCTCAATTATCTATTTCCAATATTGATCATTAAAAAGAATAGTGTACATAGATTGCAATCAGATTAAAACTATCACACACAACTGAAAGCTGTTGTGAAGTACTTTCATATAGAACTGTTAATACACTGTACGGAGCAATTTATAAACTCCTAAGACAGTGAAGAAACTCTTACTAATGTGTGACCACTCACATGAAAGCTACCGCACAATACAATGCTTTTAAACGCTGTTTTAGGCTATCTGGAGTACTTTTAAAACTCTGTAGGTTAATTTTAGGTGCCCTAAAATATTTTATCTGTTCGGTTATTCTAGGAGAACTTGAGTATTATCAAATTTATTAGGGCTTTTTTGACCATTCACCGAAAACCTTAGGTCTTATCGCCTTTCCGAAAATAATAGCTGACCTTTTTTCAGTACCCAAAACAACATTTTTTACAATCCGAAAACAACAGACATTTCTCATATCACAAAAGTTCAAGGTGACAATTCTCTTCAGAAAATCAGAGGGGATTAAAGGCCTTCCAAACAGATAATAATTATTTACCGAAACGATCTGTTGGGTGCCCCTCACATGATACTGTTTTTATATATCAAATCCTACAAACATGGGTTATTGACCAAGCACGAGGTCAAAATGGCTAGATATTTGCCAAGAATGGGGGCAATATCCAACATTGTTATATACATTAGTTGGAGTTTACTTGAATCTAACGCATGCTGTTATTGGTTGATTTATGGCCACATGACAATGGCTAAATCTAAATGTCACCCAGCAGGTGACAATTATAAGCAATTGTACATATGTCACCCGCTCTCCCATTAACCAGAGACTACTTTGACTTCTCCTTGCCTTTGCACCTAACTACAGCTGTATATTCAACAAAACATTTCATTACTGGTCCCTTGGGAAACAGTTAGTTTTGTTTTCCCTCGTATTTCAGTGTTTCCCTCAGCTTTGTCTTGGGAAACATTAAGACTCTTGGGAAAACAAAACTACCTATTTTCCCCTGGGACCAGTAACAAAGTGTACATGTACATTCTTGACCATATAAGCTTGGTCAATAAAGGGATTTATAATATGACAACAATGACTGTGAGGAAGAGTGGGTAATCCTGAGCGGGCAAGATGCCCCATGTTGCCCCTCATGGAACTAACCCAATAAAATTAGTGTTTACTTCCTTTTTACTTGATCTTTGGAATTGAAATCTCTCAAGAACCACACTTTTGTGGGTTCAGGGCTCGAAATTGCGACTCACTGGTTGCCAATGCGACCAAAAATTGAGCACTGGCGACTAAATTTTCAGAACTGGTCACCAGCTGGCGACTCGCGTTTTGTCCGATAACTAAAGAAAACCACAACACAACTTTTGTTTTTAAATCTTTATATTAGGAAATCAATCAGATATGGTAGCTAGTATACAACTCACCTTTCCATCCCCACTAAAATAATGTCTGAATATTACAAGATAATCGAAAAAATTGAACGTGTTTCGACACGTCGATACTGCGTTCACGGTGCACCATACTGTTTCAGTGGCTTCTTCTGAAACTGGGATCGCAGCCCTTTAACACCATGTGCTTTTCATTTGCTGCGAAAATGGCGGCAGATACCAATCAGTTGAAGGAATTACGTGCATGTGCGGGGAATGAAGATTCAGCCAAAAGGTTAATCCAAACTTTGAATCCTTCATCAGTTGTTGAATAAAATACGCAAATACGCAAGGACTCCTGTTTGTCTCACAATGAAAACCACGGACTTAAAACATTTTATGCTTTGCTTCATTTAAAATGACTATGGAGAGAACCATCACCTTCGGACCAGAGACATATCACCTGAGAACAACGGTAACTTTATAACTTAGTGTTACTCATGTTGTTTCTAACTGTTTTCGCTCTTCAATTGTGACTTTTCTTGCATGCAAAGTAATGTATAAAATCATGTTCTTGTGTGAGTTATATATAACATAAGTTGGCGACCAAAATTTTTCCATTACTTGCCAGCTGGCTCCCAAACGAAAAAGTTAATTTAATGTTTGTTCATTAATGCGTAGTGTGAAACTAATTTATATAATGGTAATTATTACCATCATTAAAGCTTTAATTTTGGGTTTAAACTCTGATACTCTCAAGAGTCAAACTTAAAATACATGTATAACATTGAAAATTTCACTCTTGAGAGCATCAAAGTTCAAACCCAAAATTAAAGGGGTTTCGACAAAGTACTGACCCCCGGTCAACTGACCCCCTATAAAATCAATGAGAAAATGAAAGCCCTTTGACTCTTCAGTGGAGGTTTTGTTGATGGAAAATCGAGCACAGAGTAAGCTTGAATATCAACAAATATTGTTTTTGTACACATTAGAAAATGAGGCAAAGAGAAACGCTGACAAATGAGCAGGCTCACAAAAGGCTTGTGATGGACTGCTCATGCAAGCGACACGAACACGTGCGTAAACCTCAACCGGAAGAATTTCTTACTAGATAGCTTTGTTTGTGCAAGTAGGTTGATGTAACCATGTGCGTGTCGCTTACGGTTAGTTACGTGTGTGTTAATTTGCCAGAATTTCCTCGTTATTTTCGTTGCTTAATTTTCTAATGGATACAAATATCATACTTGATGATATTCCAACTTATTCTGTGCTCGATTTTCCGTGGCAAATCCTTCCATCAAATGAGAAAGGAGTCAGAAATCTGCAATGCGTCCGCCATCTTGGAAGTTTCAGGTAAGCTAAATTTATTGATGAACTTGAATTGGTCCCATTGATAGTTCTGGGCTTTTATAATTTTCATTTTCCCATTGATTTTATAGGGGGTCAGTAGGGGGGTCAGTAGGGGGTCAATAGGGGGTCAGTGCTTTGTCGAAACCCAAATTAAAGATTGATACTAACAGAGATATGGTAGTTGAATTTGAAACTTACTGTTGAAAGGCAGCATTTGTTGTCACTACATGTTCCACAGCATCCAAACAAAGCAGTAATAAAGATCAGGACTCCCACTCCAACCAAAATTCCACAGGGTACCAGTGTGTATTCATCTGTTGTAATCTTGGTGATGTCACTATATCTCTTGATAAACCATACTGCCACAAAAATGATAGCTGCAGCAACACCCTTAAAGAGATCAACGTGTTTTTAGAATTTTACATAGCTTAATGCATACAATTTTAGTTAATCCTAGACAGAAGACTGCTAGAATGTATGCATGGCTGAACTGGTCAGTGATTAAAAGGACAATACTGATTGGTTCTCTTAGTGGTTGGAATTTTGTAATACAGACTGCAAAGGTGGACCGCTCACAAAGCAATTTCAGCGGATCACTTTTTCAAATAATAGCACAAAATGAACAGTCAGTTGAACATTCAGAAAAGCGATGTGAGAAACTTAAATTAGGAGACAAATTTATTCATTAGCACATTAAAAAGAGCCATTATAATAAGTACTTTTTTATCTTGCTTGTTCAGCCTGTATTGGAGAATATCGGTCTCATTCTTTTTTAGTAAGTTTAGTCAGTTTATGGACTTGGCCTGCGGCTTGGTCCATAAACCTGCAAAAAACAACCAATATTTCTTCAATACGGACTCACGCTAGTTCAGTGACATATATTCATTGACTAAGCATGAGGTCAAGATGGCTTGATATTACCAAGTTCTTTTTTCCTTTGCATTTTTTTGGACTGAGAGGTGGCAAAATTCAATACATAAACGCACACACAAAAAGATAGTAACATGTGTTTTAAAACTAAAAGCTGTGTAAACTAAAGCTTCATTGGATTTAGGGCATGGCAAGCAACATATTTAACTTACATAAGCTTAGTTTTGCAACCTAGAAAGTGACACAGCAAATTGCTGTATATTAATTTTACATGTATGCCTTGGTCTTAAGATGATTACTTGGAAAAGGAAGGAGTTTTAATTTAAAAATTTCTTACAGTCTGACATTACAAAAGTGAGATAAAAATAATTGAGGTCCCAGTGCTCTATTTGTGCAATATGGATGGTCATTTCAATGCAGTGACTACATTTTGACCCACGAGGATTTTCTTATGAGCACTTCCAGGCTGCATTTACAGCAATCAGAAAAAAAGAACAAAATTTCTGGAAAAAGTTATTCCTTGCAACACAAAATATTGGAGCTGTTTAACAAAATAGACTTTTGGCAATTTTAGTTGAAAAAGGATTAAGACTGCATATTACATACATACGTACAAACTAAATGGAGAGATTACAATTAAGGTCACAAGGCAAATTAAAGAAAATGCTACATGTGTGTACAACAAACATTTCCTCAAGACATTTTCTTTACAGCATTTAATTAAATAAAAATATCTCAAAGCAGAATTTAAATAATTTTCATTAAATTGTGATACATTGAAGTCAACCATGTGTCATTTAAATTAATGTATTAAAATAAATGTTTCTTTTACTGTTGCGCTTAGCTTGAAGGAAATCATCAATTATATCTCATGCATTTAAAATTTTTGATTTGCAGTGTAGATTGCTACTTCATATTTGTCCACTCACAATTGATACCCTATTTATGACCGTTGCCCCTCGCACAGTTGCCCTAAACATAAGTTATGAAGGGCTTTTGTTGATGGTCTTATTGATAATGATGAAAAAGCAGCTTCTTCTAAGAAAAATACCCAATTGGAGACTAGAGTGCTATAACCATACCCTATTTAAGACCAAAATGGCCAAAATCGATACCCTATTTATGACCAAAACGGCTGAAAACCCCTTCCTTTTGGGGCCGCATATACCTATATAGCCCATATAAGGGAGTACTCCCCCCCCCCCCCCCTTCCCGCGAGCACACGTTGTCAAAATGGAGGACTACAGTAATCCGTTCAAAATTTCAATCTTTAGCGACAAATCAACTTGAAGGCTCTGCTTAAGGCCTTCTTACACAAATAAATGAGGCGAGGTTAGCCGTATAATAATATTGCGTGAGGTTGCTTTCCTTACAAACTTAAAAGCCTACCTAGCTTTGTCGATATTTGCAGCTGGTCATGGTCCGTGAAATGGTTGAACACAAAGGAATCTAACCTGGTAGTTTTATACTTCACTTCCCCGACTTACTTAATGGCTATAAAAAAATTTCATTAAAAAATATAATTGGGTACATTTTGGTAAAGTGCATTTGTAAAATAACCCTTGCCAAATCGAAATATTCTGCATGATTTCAGCTTCCTTCACTTAGCGTTTCCGAGAAAACTGCACAAAGCATAATCGATCAATTTACGCAAGCTTAGCTTACTTACTATTGAGCACTGTAGACAAACTCAAGCTACAATGCGAGCCTTTGACAAAATATTTTTGGAGTTACTCACCAAATAAATGAAGTTGAAGATAAACAACACCGCTTTTGCGAAACCCATGTTAGTAAGAATGAGAAAATCAAACGTTGTCGGATCAAGTTACATAGCATCGAGGGCAATTTCAATGACGTCATGTTCAGAAACAGACAGTCACGAGATCATCAGTTGCATTCCAAATTTCATTATCATCACTCAGAAAAACTGCTATTTTAAACCACTTCAACTTCTTAGTAAGTTCTTATTTTAGACATACAGTCATGATTCTCCCTATAATGCATGAATTATACTAGCACGGCAATTTCCGGTCGAAAGGCGTACCCTTTTCATGCTGGAGCAGTATATATAAAGATATGCTCGGATATTTGTCCACGGACATTACCTCAGTCCGAGAACCGAACAGGTTTCCGAGAGTGTAGCTCGAGGAACACTATGAACTTCGAGGAATTAGAAACAGATAATGTCCAAGGACAAATATCCGAGCATATTTTCGTGTTTATTATCCTTTAAATATTTTTGTAGGCTCGATTACCAGCCGCTGTTCAGGAAAGGAGCCCGCGCTCCTCTCCCGTGGGGAGGAACGTATACCGGACACGAGAGAGCGGTGGAAATCGAGCCTAATATTTTTGCAACGAGCGCCGTTTTGAAAACTGGGAATATCTCTCGGATAGCGGGATAGCGGTAGGGTTTGGGCCTCGGGGCAGAGCCGAAACCTGGCTGGAACACAAGAAGTCTAAGAAGTAAACTAAGGTCCTTCGCACGAAGGGTTTGCTTTCTTTTTGTCAACGATAACATTTAAAAATACCTTCCGTCAAACAGCAATTTGCTGAAACATTACCAAATAAGTAGACTGCTTGCAGTCGGCCTTTAGCCTTTTCTCTTGGGGTAAGAGTCCAAGATCAGGCGAATACGTTGACCGCACCCTCATCTCGTCCCAATCCGTTTTCATGGCAGCCCTGTTCTTTCTTCAGTACCGTACCGTTAGCCTTTTTGTTTTTAGCTTTCATTGATATGGGTTAATCGGCATTTTGTATTCACTATGAGCTTTATAAAGTTAGATTTTTTTAATTTTTAAGCGACTGGCAGGAAATATTGTATAGTTAAAAAGGAAATACTGTATAACTAAAAAATATCTTCAACAAAATAGATTTGATTGACACGAAGGGACTTCTGGGTATTTATTCAGTGCTGCTTTCTTCTGATCGAAGCCATAACAGGGGCGGGGGAGAACACTCTGCGACGCCTGGCACTTTTTGTGTATCTGAATCATCCAACAAAAAATGACGTCACATCCGGTGAAAAAGAGCGCTGAGCGGCGAAATCAAATTTGAATATGGCATAATCGTTCTCTCAGTAAGTAAAATGGCAATATTTTGCAATCGGCCGGATATTTTTAACGTTTTATTTGGCCACGATAAACAAAATTTTGTCTTCTTCCTCGTCATATCAGTTTGTTTGAAGGACAGGGTAATTATTTATTCAAAAACACGCTGTTTTGAAGGCGTGTTTTTTACGAAATGTCGCCATTTCTTCCTCGCTGAATTCCACAGGAGTCATCGTTTGTGTGGAAATAATGAATTCTAGGTAAGTTGCACTCAATTCAAATATCCTATTCTCTTAGGTAGGCATTACACTAAGAAAAATGCACAATGACAGGTTTCTAGACATGGGGGAACCTTATTAACAGAAGCGCCTTTTTTAAAATTTACTGTTGCCAAACACTCGAGAGTACTTGAGTGCTGTTAATCGTATCACTGCAAGAATAGACCCACACACATAACGCGCTTTGCAGAACTTTCTTGCCGATCGACACTAACACAAACTCGTGTGTTTGCTCATGACTCAAACTGATGCCATAAAATATGTTACGATTGGTTAAGAACCTTAAACAAGATATGTTTTCCCTAAGCAATCCCTTAATTGATAAACGCTTCGTTACAGGCAGGCCGTGAACCCCTTAAAAAAAAGCAAGAGGATTAGTTTTAACGGCGATTAAGTAATTTGGACATGTCGTGTTTTTTTCTCATTTATAATCAAATTTATTTTTCCGTTTCAACAGTGTTTGACGTCAGCAGCGCTAAGTTCCAATACCCCCCCCCCCAACTGAGGTCAAGCATGCACCTTTAATTTCTTCAAACCCTCTCATTTGCCCTGTTTGCAGACCAAGTTCCTCATCTATTAATCCCTGTCATATTGGCAACCCATTTTGAAAGGTTACTAAAAAATTGTGCATTATATTTCAGTGTGCTTTCTCTTTGTAATCTTACGTCAAGATATTTCAATCCCTAAGGAAACGAGAGAACACTAGCAATACTGACAATTTTCAGTAATTCATCACTTTCAATATGCCATCTAAAAAAATTGCTTGTAAACAGTAGTGAAATTTCATGCCCCTACACCTAGCCATAAAAGGAAGTCTGGGAACAGGCAATAGCAACAGTGACACTGCCAGGCTGGTGAATTTTACAAGCTAATGAACTCATGTCTAACAATGATGGGTGATGATGAAGCATGGTGCAGTGAAACTGAAGAATCAGACTGTGAGTGACAGTGATAGAGTCAGTGTCGTGAGAGTGATGCTAGTGTCTGTGAACTTGGACCAGATCAGCAAAGAAAAGGTTTTGTACTAGAAATTGACAGAGAGCAACAAGTTTGTGCTAAAAAACTGAAGAAGCTGGCTCAGACCAGTCTTAAAGCCAGCATCTACTTACAGTACTTGTCAAGAATTCCTGACTTGTGTATGTGGGAAGGCTCTCTGTAATGACCTATATGGGGAGGCTCAGCTCACGATGAGTACCTTTTTCAGGCTTCAGGTATAAACTTAATGATAGGGATTTCACAAGTTGAGGTGTATGAAAGGGTAGGAAAATCTGTCATTTAGGGATTCCATTCTTCTGGTTCTAAAATGTTGTTGAAAAGCTCTCATTTACTCTCCTCAGCCAGAATGAAGAGATTCTATAATATTATTTATTAACTTCTTCCCAAGGGAATAGAAAAGGGATGCAGTATTCTTAAATAGGTTTGTTAAAGGGGTACATTTACCCTTTTGCAATGTAAGGTCGACAAAAGAGGTGCCATTTCTATCAAAATGGTACAAATGTATACAAAAGGGTAAGGGGTAATGGACCTTGAGATAAGGCCTTTCCATTTAAAACTTTGTAGAATACCCCTCCCCCCCTCCCAGCTTGTGAAACAAAGATGTTCAAATTATTGTTTTGTGAAAAAAGGCAACTATTAAAAAACAAAACAGTGCCAAGAGATTAAGTGATTGTCAATGTAAGTTTCCATTTGTATTTTGAATTAAAATGGGTATAACATGATCCTCAAGTATACTATGCAGCTTCACAGAGAGGCCCAAACTGATGATGAAAACATATGTTTTAACACTTAAAATTCTATTTTTGCTTCTTCCCTTGTACCTTGTGATCTTTGTAGGGAAATTCTAAAAAGGTCCCCACCCCCCCCCCACCCCCCCCCCCAAAAAATTCAAATTTTATATACAAATCACTTTTTTATCCTGAAAATGGTCTCAGAGACAACAAAACATTTTTATGGCTAGCTAAACTACTTATTAGGAAAATAAAAATGTTCAAGGAAAAAATGAACAGGAAGAAACAACAACAAATTAACTTTTTTTTTTTCAGAAGAGCTACTACTTGTATATTTTTTTAACTTACATGTAGGTCAACATAATTTGTTTTCGCAATTTACCACAAAAGAAAACACCACAGAAAGGAGAACTATAGCTGTGGCATCTGAGCTACATTTTTAAATGGAAACATTTCCCATAAAAAATTTCCAAATTATATTCTTACCAGTACAACAAAATACCAACTATATTTTGCAAAGAAGTATACTTAATTAATAAAATTGATGTAGTGAAATTTTCTATTTAATTTTTGTACACCTGATCTTACAGAGTGCAACCTTTGGTTTAACTGGTTCACTTTACCGTTAAGGAATAATTAAATAAATCACACCAGAGTGGCTCTGTACACTGGTCCACTGATCAATACTCTTACGTGTATGTTAAACATGGGAAAGCACGTTGCATCATCTAATCATAACATTGTATGCCTGTGTGGGGTGTATATGCCAGGAGGTAACCACCTAAGAAAAGACAAACATAAATTATGTCATTGTTTCAATGACTCACCCTAAGTGGGTATTATGCTCATTACCACCTTAATAAACAAGATATATTAAAGTATAATTTTTAACTCCGCTTTAAACTTTTCAAACCTACAGTTTGTTTTCACTTTCAGAGAGGTTCTTAAATTCACAAGCACACCACCCACCCCCCTCAACCCCAATTCCCACTCTCCCATAGCCAGGATCCCATTTCAACCCTCCAATAAATCAGTAATTTTTTTTCTAATTTTGGTCTGACTTAGATTCATCTCCACTCAGCCATGAAAGCAATGGTGATTTCTGTATATTTGTTGGTCTAGTTCACTATTGTTCTCAGATTCCCACCTCCCTTTAAATTAATAAATTTCATAACTTTCCTGGGGGACTGGATGATCTAAATGGTATGTGGGAGACTCCCAGAATATTTGAAAGAATGTATGACTATCTCTTCACAGGTATTCATCAATAAATAAATAAATAAATAAATAGCCACTAACACTACTAACATGATTGAGTTTGGAAAATATATATATTTTTAGTTTATGATATTTTGAAAAATTCCCCTCTCCCATCTAACATGCTGATCTTCTTTAATTTGGTACTTGAAATTGATAACAAGGAAGCTACACCTTGGCAACTCGTTGGCCAGGATATATTGCACAGTCTTCACATCAGATAATGGGTCTGTACATATTATTTATGTATTTATTAAACAGAGATCTCCCCATCCCATCCCTATGGAAATTCCAATTTTTATTAATACTTTTCTTTAAAAAGTTTGGCTTTTGAGACCCTCCCCATCCCTGGAATTTCCAATAATCTCCTTGGGGTGGGTATGGACATTTTCTAGAACCACACAATAAAACAAATAAACAAACTTTAAGATAAAATGTTGAAGTATAAGTCAGTGGGACATGTATACATTGATCAACTTATAAAGACATGATTGATCATTGCAACATACTATACACAACTTAAGCAAAGGTGAAATTATAGCCTGAAAAAAAAATTAGGTGTGAACTGGATTCTAACCCATGACCTCTGTGTTACCGGTGTGATAACTTAATTAATTAAAGTTCTATACTACAACATACCAAACTGCTAATTTATTATGAAGTGACACAGCTAAAGGAGAGTTGTCAAGAAATCAACTTTTTTGTGAATTCTAAGATCAATATGAGTCTTCTAAATTTAAGATTATTATACCTAACAAAAGACATACAGTAGGGCACTGCACTGTGTGCTCTCTCTACACACTCTTCCAGGCAGGATAGTAATACATATACATGTACCTTTTTTTTTGTTTGGAATATACTGTTACTGCATGGTCATACAAGAGGTACTAGTTGCTGCTGAGTAGTCTTAAAATAAGTGAACTAAGTTTGACAAAATATAATGTATATTAAATCTGCACCAGTTCAGTACAATTTAATACCAAATTTTAATCAGCCGCAAAAAACATTGTTAGCACCAGATATTACATGTACTTTGTGAAGGCTTCTGGAGGGGTTATACTTTTATAAAGTACCCGGCAGCAAGTACTATTTTGATTTACTAAAGCAAGACTGTAGTAACTGCTAAGAAAATGTGTTTTGTACATCCCAGAAAAATTGGGTGGGGGTCAGTGCAGCCCTCTTCACAAAAGTTAAACTCTTAACCTATTTATGACCAAAATCTGTGATTTTCCCTACCCCATTTATGACTGTTGCAACTGCTACAGTTGCCCTAAACATAAGTTTTGAAGGACTTTTGTTGATGGTCTTATCCATTATGATGAAAATTGAGGTAGCTTATTCTAAAAAACATAACAAATTAAAGACTAGAGGGCAAAAGCCTTACCCTAGAGTATTTATGACCAAAACGGCTGAATAACCATACCCTTTGGGGCTGCACAGCTGTATGTAGCACATGGAGGAGAGTTCCCCCCCCCCCCCTACCACTGGGGCAGGAATCAAACTATTATTGCCTTGATAACATAATAAAGAAAAAATCTCAAAATAATCAAGAGTTACATAATTTTTATATGCATGGGACTTCATTAACAAAATGATGCCTGTTGCTTGCTGTAAATTGTATATAAATTACTAACAATAATGATAAATATTGCATAAAACGTACAACAGTTTTTAAAGACATGTTTCGGCATGCTTATGCCATCTTCAGTTTAATAGAGTGACTAATGATACGTGACACAAGTTATATACTACAAAATATGAATAAATTATTTACAATATGCATTACAAAACAGTGGAAACGGAAATTACAGAGTTAAAAAGGTGTTGAAGTGATGTAACTGTTTGTTAAGGTCAGGTTTGTTCTTACTAATATAAAAGGCTTCTTTAAGTTTAAGATCAATAGAGCTATTCGCTGAGTCTAAGATGCGAAAACAAGAAGGTGTGTACATGCCCCTGCATGAAGAAAATTGAGAAAGATGTTTAAAAATATGCGAGTTTTTATCGCTTACTGTATGTTCTTTAATCCTGGTAGAAAAATGGCGACTGGTTTCACCAATATAACAGGAATTACATCCCGCACAAGTAAATTGATAAACTACCATGGATTTTAGAGCATCAGGAGTACGATCTTTAAAACTGAACATATTCTTGATTTTGAAAGAAGTAAAAACTAATTTGATATTAAGATCCGTTTCACAAAAACGTTTAAGTAATTGCCGTAGTTTGAGTTCCGTTATTCTAGAGTACTGGCCGATAAAAGGAAGCTTAAAATAGCGTATATTGTTTTCATCATTAACGTTGCGGCTTTTTTGATCAGAAGGCTTGTTAAGATACCGCTTGAAGGTTTTTTCAATGATGTGTGAAGGAAACGAGTTACGTTTTAGAGTGTCCGAAAGCTTGATCAAATCGTTTTCAAAACCGGAAGAAGTGTTGTTGATTTTATAAGTTCGGTCAATGAGAGTACGGACAAGGCCAATTTTATAGCGAAACGGAGTGAAACTAAAAAAATTTGTTAAGAGACCAGTGTAGGTTTTTTTATGAAAAACTGAAAAAACGCAGTCATGCGAAGAGTTGTCAATTAGAACATCCAAAAAGGAAAGTTTACCGTCGTTCTGTTTCTCGAAAGTAAATTTGATGTTGGGATGTTGAGAATTGATGAATTCAAAGAAAGACATGGCATCCCGCTCATTTTTAAAGACGCAAAAAGTATCGTCAACATAACGCCTATAGAGTAAGATGTCGGCCTTGTTAAAATTATTTAGCCATGTTTCTTCGTGAAATCCAAGAAAAAGATTAGCTAAAATAGGTGCTACTTTATTAAGAGAAGGCAGGCTTAAACGTTTTATTACTCAACTTAAGAAAAAGCGTTCTATCGATGATGATACCTATTGCAACATATTTCCTAAGGGTTCACAACCAGCAAAATTCTATGGCCTTCCGAAATTACATAAGAAACGTGATAATCATAGGCAACCACCTCTTAGACCCATTGTATCCTCTATTGGAGCTTACAATTATAATTTAGCTAAGTACTTAAGTTCTCTTCTTGTTCCGCTTTTGCCTGATAAATATTCGGTTAAGGATTCCTTTTCTTTTGTTGAAGAGCTCAGGAGTTTCGATTTTAACAACAAGTTCCTTATTTCCTTCGATGTTGAAAGCCTTTTTACAAACATTCCGCTAAATGAAACTATCGATATTGCCGTTGACCTTATTTTGAAACATCATCCCAAATTTTCCATCAAAAAACCCGACCTTAAGAAATTGTTTTCATTTGCCACATCCGAGACTCATTTTCTTTTCAATGGTAAATTTTATGATCAAGTCGATGGGGTAGCTATGGGCTCCCCTTTAGCACCTATTTTAGCTAATCTTTTTCTTGGATTTCACGAAGAAACATGGCTAAATAATTTTAACAAGGCCGACATCTTACTCTATAGGCGTTATGTTGACGATACTTTTTGCGTCTTTAAAAATGAGCGGGATGCCATGTCTTTCTTGGAATTCATCAATTCTCAACATCCCAACATCAAATTTACTTTCGAGAAACAGAACGACGGTAAACTTTCCTTTTTGGATGTTCTAATTGACAACTCTTCGCATGACTGCGTTTTTTCAGTTTTTCATAAAAAAAACCTACACTGGTCTCTTAACAAATTTTTTTAGTTTCACTCCGTTTCGCTATAAAATTGGCCTTGTCCGTACTCTCATTGACCGAACTTATAAAATCAACAACACTTCTTCCGGTTTTGAAAACGATTTGATCAAGCTTTCGGACACTCTAAAACGTAACTCGTTTCCTTCACACATCATTGAAAAAACCTTCAAGCGGTATCTTAACAAGCCTTCTGATCAAAAAAGCCGCAACGTTAATGATGAAAACAATATACGCTATTTTAAGCTTCCTTTTATCGGCCAGTACTCTAGAATAACGGAACTCAAACTACGGCAATTACTTAAACGTTTTTGTGAAACGGATCTTAATATCAAATTAGTTTTTACTTCTTTCAAAATCAAGAATATGTTCAGTTTTAAAGATCGTACTCCTGATGCTCTAAAATCCATGGTAGTTTATCAATTTACTTGTGCGGGATGTAATTCCTGTTATATTGGTGAAACCAGTCGCCATTTTTCTACCAGGATTAAAGAACATACAGTAAGCGATAAAAACTCGCATATTTTTAAACATCTTTCTCAATTTTCTTCATGCAGGGGCATGTACACACCTTCTTGTTTTCGCATCTTAGACTCAGCGAATAGCTCTATTGATCTTAAACTTAAAGAAGCCTTTTATATTAGTAAGAACAAACCTGACCTTAACAAACAGTTACATCACTTCAACACCTTTTTAACTCTGTAATTTCCGTTTCCACTGTTTTGTAATGCATATTGTAAATAATTTATTCATATTTTGTAGTATATAACTTGTGTCACGTATCATTAGTCACTCTATTAAACTGAAGATGGCATAAGCATGCCGAAACATGTCTTTAAAAACTGTTGTACGTTTTATGCAATATATAAATTACTCCTACAATGTGCCAGAATTCTGTTAATCTGGTCACCAACAGGTCACAAACATCTGACTGTATAATTAATAAATAAGAAAATGACCGACTGAGCTTTTGTTTGAGCCAGAATAGAGTGGCCATAATAACTAGGTGGCTGTGTTAACGGGGGTGGCTGTATGGTGAGGTACATTCCACAGTAGTGATAAAGATGACACTCTCAAACACCAGTACCCATAAAGAGTTTGGACAGTATATTTCGCATAATCAGTTGGAAGAGGAAGAGGGAAAATGGAAATAAAATAGAATGGCTCTTGTGTACCAGAGACAACCCTTTCCCCGAGTTACCCTGGTGGAGCTAACTTTTCACTTATTTCTTTGCAAAATTCAACCAACCGTTTACACGAGGATGACAAACCAGACTTGGGGGGTGAGACAATTCAGGTGGGCAAGTTGACTTGCCTTGGCAGCTAAAGTAACCAACAACTTTTCTTTGAGTATACATAAACACTTTGGCTTGCCTAACTGGAACGACTCTCGGCATGGCGAGTGTCACGTAATGCCTAGATTTAAGATTTAAAGCAGCAATTTGTATCAAAGAAGAGAAAATTAACTCAGCAAAACCCACTCTGATCAAATGAGTGAGGGAAACTTAAACAAAGAGGGATAGTTGCACATTTGATTATTCAATAAGAGTTACGAATAACCATGCAGGGTCAACTTTTACTCGGCCTACATGTGCTACATTTTCTCATACAAGCACTTGATAAAGTTGCCTCAGGGGGAGGGTTATCCCGGGTAACCGGGACCATACAAATGGGACCTGTGTTGCCTCAAAGAACACCCCCACGATTTTCAAAGGGGAAGGTCCATAAACAGGACCTTAACTTAGGGCAGCTTCAATGGCAGATTCCCTCTGATGGCTTGGATTTGAATAATTGATTTAATTACTTTTAAAGAGGACTAGAACTTAAAAATCTTGCTCGAATTTCGATCCAGCGAGGCATAAGTTTCCATGCCGTGAATCAAGTTTTTACTGGGCGTTTTAAAAGCACTCACCAAAGAGAAAGAGACTGATGACCCCAAACTACCGATACATATGTACTGTATCTTACTGAAAACAACAATCTTCAACGAGAGATGTAGGAATGTGGGATACTGACCTTCAGCATGCGATCCAGCTTGTCTCTTCTACCAATACACGTGAGCTAAGAGCAACAAAAGCTCTGGTGACAGCGACTTTCGGAGCTAAACGGCTTCTGTTAATTATGTTCCCGTAGTACACAGTGCAAACTAAGGCCAGCAATACTTCATCCAGGTTGTTGTTAACATTATAGGCTATTGCACTTATTGTTATCACTAAATCACGAACAACAAGAACCAAAAGTCGGAACAACACCAGTTTTGCAAATGTGTAAAATTCGCCCGAAGATGACGGAAGGCTCTCCGTTATTTTGCTTCAAAACAATAATAAACTTTTCTCTTTTCCCGAAATTTTTGCTTCAAAAGTCGAAGTAATGTGTCTGCAACATCCTTCCATACTCAATATAAAATGAAACGAAACTGATGGTTTACAAATAGAGGGAAATCATGAGTAATCGAAACGCCATTTTCTCGCTTTGTGAAGCGAGCCGCGAAGCGCAGTTTAAACCGGATGTGACGTCATTTTTTGTTGGATGATACCTATACGAAAATTTCAGGAGTCTTCTGCCCCGCCCCTGAAGCCATAACAATGGATATAGTTTCGGTCCCACGTGCATAAGAGACATCAAGTTTTATTGCTCTGCTCAAGGTATACCACTGAATAAAAATGTCTGCCACAGGCTTGCTAACCTTGAATTTGTTATTGATACGATTCACCAGATTGGTTTAGATATAAACCAGTCTCGACCAGTTGGATTCAAGATTGTTTGTCATATTTGTCAATTTTGTATGTTTTATTGTTGGCTACTTCTCTTACATAGCACATTTTTGGGAGCTCGAGTTTTTGGGGACCATCCTCCGGCTTTACCGAGTAAGCAACGCAGTTGCGCATTGCACAACGTTTTTCATAACCTGACCAGATTGTCATGGAAACAATACAGGCCAATCCTGTTTCTGCAGCTGATGATAGGGACCAGTCGTCAGACCGCATCAGTTTTGTGGAGCCTCAAACCAATTAAAAAACATCTTAACAGATTGGAGACAAAGGATACCTCTGGAGTCAGTGTCACGAGAGTTTCAAAAGCGCCAAACTACTCCGAAAGCGCTTTCTTTCCCATTCGACGAGTCTGGAAATGCCTTTCAAGTGCTCAACTTGCGGTGAAGGCTTCAGCGACCTCTTATCCAAAACGAAACATGTCTCTAAACACAGACCTGAACGAAAGTTCAAATGCAGTGGTTGCGCGCTGAGTTTCTATGAGATGTCAGCACTCGAAAAACATTCTTGTCGCGGGTTTGGTCGTCTTAACCAGCATACAAAAGAACATGGCGATGCACCAAGACCCTTTAAATGCAACCAGTGTAACAAGTTACCAGAGCTGAAGTTACAAGCGTGTTACGAGTTACCAGAGCAAGAAAGTGTGCTCTTGTCACTTCCTTGAGTGTTTCATAACAGAACATAGCACGTTAAAGCCATTTTTGTTTAACCTGTTTTATAAGAAAGCTCAGTTTACTTCTGTAATGAAATTTGCTTCACACTTCACTCGTACAAAATCGGCTGTGGATGGCGCGAATTCGATCACAAGAGTTGTAAGCTCTGTGCTTTGTACTCTCATAAAGGATGTTGTTTAAACCAATATGAGCGCTTGTTATATTGACGCCTATTATACATCAGGAACAGAATTGGGAGTTTGCTTCTGAAAAATTCCCGTTGCGTACGAGAGTAATATGCAAGGTAAAGCTAATGGTGACTTACAATAATCGAAAGAAATAGCTTTCATTTATACCTCAACTATCACAACCAAAAATCCAAGTCCATGGGCTTATAATGGAAGTGGGGAGGGGTGAAAAAGGCATCGATGTGTAGGATTTTTTTGATGTTTGATGTTTTCATGTTCTGTATATCAAATGCGCATTTCTTCGCTTCGCTGAAACAAATTCCAGAAGTAACCACGACCTTTCCACTTTATGTGAAATATTGCAGGAAAATCAACGCAAAACACAGGTTTATAACAATCAGGCTCTTTTAATGCAACATTTGTTCACTCATGACAACTTGATATCGATACAAAACTACTGTCGGTTATCGTGCAGGCTCTATCACGGTTTTTTTTTCGGTTTTAGGGTCAGTGGAGAAAGTTACTCTTCCTTGTCTCCAAGTTCCTTCAAGCATTCTCCATACCTCACGAAGCAACACAGCTTCTCCTCGCATGACCCGCTACCCACCAAGCAACAAGGGATGATCGGCAGACATTTTTTCTGAAATGAAAAAAGAACAAAAGGAAAGAAACAGGTTACATTCCGCATAAAGTAAATTGCTAGAGGAACAAAAAAATAGATAACAAACAGAAAAGAAAAATATTAAAACAGGACGATTCCGCTCTTTGCTAAATTGGACAGGAACAATACGTATAGAGGCCATTGAGTAATATTCCACTTTTTCGTACTAATATGATGTTTTACGAAACGTTACAGTCAAAACTCTTCTCAGGCACATCACTCCATCACAGAAAGTCCAAAAAAGCCCAGCGAAATTCCCGCACACTATATGAAAATATTAATGACTTTTCAAGGAGGCCTCCACAATATACGGAAAACAGACACGAAAACTTAGTCGCATATAGCAAAAATTCCACAAATCTTAGGGCTAAATTCATTATTGTGGACGATAATAATGTACATTTGTAAAATGGATGTCACCTTATTTGTCTAATGTTGTGTTACACGTAGTCTACCGTAATAGATACAACCTCTCTCTGTAGACTGTTTTAGTTTGTAAAATCGTCGCAACGTCGAAAGTCCGACAACGGCTGACTGGGTGGGGTAGTTAGCCCTAATCTCAACCTGGAGGGATTGGGGTTGTCTTTCGTCTGGCCTCTCCCCGCACCCCCTACCCCAGACCTGTCCGGCTTGTTGGAACCTGCCAGGGGCATAAGTCCCTGCTGGCAGAACTCTAAATATCTCAGAGACACACAAGTTCCTACACCAGAACAGAGTAACAGCCCAGGTGGAATTGTGTATAGTACAGTGCTTACCATATTCTCGGGTAGGTCCTCGATCGTCAGACCAGCCTTCGCAAAACACTTGCTAGTTAATTCGATGCACTTTAGATGCCGGCAAGCATCGTCTTTAGCTGTCTTGTGACATATGACAGCCAATCCTATGCAGATTTTCTGTTGAAAAATTCAGAAACAAACCCTTCAGTTTTTGGCAACTTTCCTTTTTAGACTTCGCTAGCTTCGATCCGATCAATTCAGATACCAGGGTAATAACTTCTATCAGCAAAAGGGAAATGCTGTGTGGAAAAACAAATGGACCAGAAAATGCGGGAGAATAGCACTGCAAATGAAACAATTTAAATAAAATGTTTCCGTTTATGAAATAAAATTCGAGAAACAGAATCAAAATTTCGAAAGTGAAAAATTTACAAACTTTGGGATTTTTTGCCTTAAACATAGATGATATCAAACGTTTCATTTTGTCAGGTTTTTGACTTTTTCCATTATGTTCCGGCTTTATCGGAGGACTAATTTGCAGGTTATTACTGGGAGAGGGTAACCCAAAAACTTCACTTATCTCAAGAAAATTTCAGTTGACTACCTTCGACTTTGGGTGGCATTCCGAAAGATAAGTATTTTAGGCGACGACAACGCTGAAAGCTAGCCAGTCGTACCATTTGTTAAAATTATATTGTCTAATTGTTAAAATTTACGACTACTTACGAATTTCGGTGGCATTCCAGTGGCGGGTACGGTGGGTTTGGGCTCCGCGTCGTTCATTTTGAGAACACTGCGAACCTTGCTTGCCATTTCACGATCTTCCATCTCCAAATAATGCATGATGGCTTGGGGATGGTATTCCAACTCCTGCGCCTGGGTATACGCGGCCACCGCAGCGACAAACAGCAAAGCTAGTATTGTCTTCATGTTGACGCCTCTTATCTGTGCTTTTAGAAAACACGATGTGAAAAGAAATAAGCGCGCTCGTTTATATAGAGCACGGGGAACGCCGGGCACGCCTCGTGACACCAACCGGGGACAAAAGCTCCCAAGAAGTATTTAAACAGCTTTAAAACTACTTTGTCGACTTTAAGCATGTTTATCGAGAAACCGGTAATACATATATCTCTTTTGCTATGTTAAAACTGCAATGTCAATATGTTGTAGCCCCCAGACAATCTTTTGTTATGTTACCGCATTTTGTTAACATAACTTCGTGCAAATCAGATTTCTTTTTTGACTTGTGTCATTAACGTGTCGTGAACAAATTACCGAACTTATTTCACAAATCATGCTTCGGGAATAGAAATTTGGAATTTTTTCTTTTTCATTTTTTTTCGTGTCGAATACTACTTTCCATCCTCCTCTTGAAGGAAAAAGAGAAATGTCTTCTCCGAGGTTACGTGTTTTTCAAACTGATCCTCTCTGAAAAAAACTTTCTGTTCTACCTCAGTTGGATAAGAGGTTTTGACTCATTTAGCAACCGTTAAGGTGTAATCTAATGGCTTCAAAATTCGGAAATCTATGTCAAATTTTAAAAAAAGTTGCCGTAATTGTAGAAAGCTGTAACAACTACAGCAAAAACTTTAGAAGGGGCGATTTAGACATAAGTTAAACCTTCTTCCAAAAACTGTTTACGTAAACAGGGTGATGAAAATTTCTTATTCAAATTGAATTTTAACTAAAGGAAGATTGAAGATGTTCTGATTATAATGCATCAATGAGCTATCTACATCTGCTTCTGCATTTGATTTCGTCGGTAAAGTCGTTAGACATCACACCACTATGAAATAAAGAAAGTGAGGCTTTCACAGAGAGTGTTTTTAATCCTCCATTAGGAACGTTTTACTACATCTCAGTTGTACATAACTCAGCTGAAGGGCAGCGCTCGACATCTTTCACAAATGGAGTACGAGAAGCATTTATGGGTTTGTGATCCTTTTGTTATTAAATTGGGCTTAGGATTTGACCAGTTTTTCCTAAATAAGTCATGTTTTGTTCTCTGACATCCTGGTTTTAACATTATTTGTTTTTCTATAATTAAACATCACAAGCATGAGGGGTGATATTAACTTCCAAAAGTTTACACAAAAAGATATCTGTCGCTAAGATCTTGTATCCGAGATGTACCTCGGAGGACTGATTTTGGGTCAGTTATGAAACTGAACATTGAGGAATCAGTTTTGTAGTCTGAATTAGAGAAGTGTCAAGAAAAGGGACAAAGATACCAGAGGAAGAGGTCTCATGAGTTTTTCTTTCTAAAAATAAATGTGTTGCATAACTGAGAGTACAATTCAAATTTCTAAGGTTTAGTTGAATTATACTCGCAGTTCCATAACTCTTCGTATTTCCTGTAGTTTGTTATCACAGTGAAGTTGATAAGGTAAAAATTCATATTCCGAGTTTAATTTTTTTAGTCTCTAAGTGCCTAAGAAGAACATGATTGAACTCATTACCAAAGTATTTGCAACAAATATTTGTTGACTTTCTCAGTCAGTTGTTCCCGACCCAAGGCAGCTGCGACTTTGCAAGAAAACTAATCTGCAAATTTCAACATTAACTGTCCAATTTCTCTGATTTTGGAAAGCATAAAAGTTAGCTTAACAAAAGAGAATCAACAAAATATTTCGTAAAATTTGGTCAGATTGATCGTTCTTTGTTGCTTCGCTAGATGTCTTGCCGGATATTTATTTACCTAGAGGAAAAGTAGTATCCTTGTTGTATTTGTTCAACATTGGGGTAAATTTCATTCGCCCCCACTGTCCACTGTCTTTTGTCTTTGCATCACAATTATTTTAAGTTATCATTAGATCATAGGCAAAGCTTGTTTCAATAAGTTTGTTGTGAAATATAAAGTTATAAGAGTGGTCCAGAAATTGCTCACGACACGAAAAACGGTTTTAATTTTGGTTTAAGGTAAATTCCCCTCTTCAGTTGTAATTACCACATGCTTTCGCGCGTATAATGCACTTTTTAAGAAACGGCGACGTAAAAATGTATTTTTTGTGCACGTTTTGGATGAGGTCTTTGTCTTGGTTTGCTTTGCTGCCAATTACTCATAATTTACTGATAACTTAGAAATGGGCTGAAATTTTCACTGATTGCTGCGAAATAAGCAGAAAGCGAACTGATAATTGAAATCCCCAGTGCCTCCACCCAACCCTGAGAAATTCCCTGGAAAATACTATTTTTATACGGTTTTTTAAGTACAAGAATAATAAGAGAAAAGTAAAAGGGCTAAAGCATTTAGATCCAAGGCAAATTAAACTGCAAAGACCTGATCTTTTAGGATCAGGGGCCCATTTCTCCGAAGGTCCCGAAAAGTTTTCGCGTCCGGAAGGCCATAGCAAAAACTCGAACCTTATAATTACAGAGCTGTTTTATTCACATATTCTTAATATGAACAGAGGTTCCCTTCATACAAGAAGTTTCAGGCGTTTACACTTCTTTATCTTTAAATACCGATTACCTAAAAATGGCTTCGCGGGCCCGAAAAGTTTCCGGGGTTTTCGAGTCCTTATATCTTAAACGCCATATCGTTACTTAAAGAGTTTAGATAAACTACTGAATCTGAACTCTGAAGATATCTTAAACGCGGTATAGTTACCATGGAATATAGCGTTACAAATGTAAGAAAATACTCCACAGCTAGTCAAATGTTTAATTTCTCATTCTTTTCGTGTGTTTGTTAAACGTTTTGAAAGCCAAGATACGTGTACATAGGATAACAAAGAACCCTGTCTAAACGAACAACGGCTTCGTAAAAGACATTAAATTTTTGAGTTCTATTTGCCCGGCCTGTCAAACATCTGAACTTATTTTAAACCAAGCTGATAAATGATGATCATAGCTTTTACACCTTTAGAAAGGCCAAGTTTCAATTTTAATTTTTTTTGACTGTTATGTATAATTTTTGCTGAAGTCCAAAAAAAATTTAAAAAATACATATTTTTGTTGATGTAAATGAATATCTAATATTCAGAAATAAAGAGAAAATATCTAAAGATTTCGGCCAACGTGGAAGTTAGCATAAGAATTGTAACAAGAATCACACCCCGCCCTCGGTTTATTATTAAGTTTTGCCAGGGCACTCTGTCACAAGTAATATTTACTTTGTTTGCAGCACGTTAAGCAAACTGAATACAACGCCTTCCTGTTCGCTTACCTGCTAAGTTAATAACACTGTTTCCGTCTCCTCCTCTTTTACAGCTGCTTTGGAAAATATTTCGGTTGCAAAAGCCATGATAAATACTATGAGAACTCAACACTTTTAGGGAACAAAGCATCCTCTCGAAACAAAGAACGAGGCAGTGAAAAGTCCAAACATTTTGAAAGTCTTGGTGATAACTTGGGCCCAACCAATATTAAGCTGAACAAATAGCAAGTCGCTGAAACTTCACAAGTTAGGTATAACATGAAGAATGAGTCTAGGGGAGGCAAAGCTAAACAAGATAATTTGAAATTCCCAAGTGCCCCAAGTGTTTCCTCGCCACTGAGTAGAAAAGTAACGGACGATTAAATGTTATTAAACTGAAGTTGGTAAAGTTTCGCAGTTAATCTCCGGATCTTGATGGAAAACGAACTTCTGTGAACGGACTGTTTCACTGTATTTGTTCGTGTTTTTTCCTTCTTATCTTTTTCTTATTTTTTTATCTTTGGACACTTTGGATTCAAATTTCTAAACTTTATTTGTCTCCTCTTTAAAAACTGGAAAAAGATTTCATTTTCTGCCTTATGTTTCGAAAGCCATGATAAATATTTTGTTGCAATGACATCTTTAGGGGGACAAACAACGAGAATTGCGTCGAATTCATGGTAAGCTGAACAAATATCAAATCACTAAACTTCACAACGAAGGAGAGAAATAAGTCTAATTTGATCAAATCGTCCAGTGAAAGAGAATTTCAATACATTTCGAGTTTGGGACGCGTAAAAAGTCCTTGAAGGGTTGGAACTGCTGGCACGTAACATAAGGAGCTGTTTTGTGTAGACTAACAGCATTGAATTATTCTCTTAATCCGTGAAGCTTTGTAAACCTTTTGGTAATATACCGGTGAGAAACAAAGAAACCAGCCTTCAACAGAGCACTGTTTTTTTTGGCTTGCTGATGTTCATCTTGACTCATTAGGCTTAAGAATGTTAGGTCGTTTCTTCATCTTTGACTTCATTCAAAAATAAACTTTGACTGTAGAAATGTTTTGCTGTAGACATCGATAATCCTTTACTGAACCTAATCGATAAGGAACTTGGATGAAACTGTTGAGACTATCAAGGTAAACCCCATGAGTTGAGGTGAGAACTTAATCAAATTTCCTGCGATGCCATTATATTACAGAAGAATATATATATAAGATATAACTTGCCACGTAGAAACAAATGGCAAGCTGGTGGGAGATGGATTGAAAAATACTAGGAAATAAACTGCCATACTTTATAAGTTGCCCCTGCAAACATTTTCCAGAGTGTTTTCGATGTTATGGAAAATTTAAACCAGAATTAATTTCGTTTTTTTCTTTTTCTTTTTTTTGGCGGAGGTGTAAAGGAAAGAAAGTAGTCTTTTGACGCTGAGGATGTGGTAGCCGGCCAGAAACAGATATCCCGAGGCAAAATTCAACATTCTTAACTTAATTTCCCGAGACTTAACACTTATTATCTCGCATATTTCTCATCAAACTGAAGTTGATAAGATACTTCAAGGTTTCTAAGTGATTAAAAATTGCATGAGCTGGTCATCAAGTTTCAACAAATGTTTGGTCTCTCTCTTTTGAGCAAAATGGCAACACAGCTGCGACTTTGCATAAAACTAATCTTCAGTTTAAAAATAAACATCAACAAATACTTTAGCTTCGACAGGCTTCTTTGTCACCCTATTTCTAGAGCGAAAGTGTCTTTCTCGTTGTATTTGTTCACATCTGTGTAAATGGGAGCCTTTTGTACTTTGCCACACGCTCAAGTTAAGTTAACGCGAGACCAGCAAAGCTGTCCAAATACCATTTTCCCCAGAACGCTTTGTGTTCTGCTAAGCCGCAAAATTAAGTAAGGACGTCTCAATTATATATAAGGGGCATTCGTTGTCTCAAAGGTACAGTGTCAATTGCACACATCGCTTGAAGCCACAATGAAGACTCTCGCAGCTCTTCTTCTCATCAGCGCCTTTGCAGCCTTTGTCTCTGCTAATGAAGCTGAGTTTCATAAGGCCGTGATTGATTTCTTAGACGAACGCCATGACGAGCACATGAAACAGCTTCTGAGAGACCAGGGCTTCCCAGAAGATACTCAGGAGTTGGTTTCCCCCGATAAGCGAAAAGCACCATTGTGGGCGGTAAGTCGATGTAGATGAACTGATTTTATTTTTGATCTTTTATCTCTTCTCGCAATGACAATCAGTTTTCCACAAACCCTGCTAATAATGTAATGCATTAAAAAACTGCAAAGTTCTGTTCTATGCTAAGTTCATGCTCTGATTCTTTCGTGCCTGCGGGGTGGGGGGAGGGGGACTCCTATATAAAAAGGTAGGGGATACTCGTCATACCTTGTGGGTTAAAAAATATCGGTTTTGGTGCCTCTTAGGGCTCAGCCTCTTAAGGTCCACAACGGAAACTTTTGCAGTATCTTTTAGGGTATTGAGCTGAAAAAAAAATATGACAGGAGATAATGTGTTCTTTTAGAATTAGTACCTCTTAGGAGTGAAAAGCATTTCAAGCCACGCCCATAAAGCGGGATCTTGGCATCTCTTAGGGGTTCTTTTTAATTTCCGCATTTCTTGTATAATTCTGAAGTCGTTGAAGAAATGGTGCTGAACTGAGAACAGTGCTCGGTCCGGATTCGAATCCAGCTAGTCTCCAGCTAACAAAAACACAGAAACAACTGAAAGAGATATTCAGTAATAAGAAACTAGCTGAAGATTATAACTTCTGAAATCAGTCGTTATTCATCCTAAAAATTAAGAACTCTTTTATTCTGTGTACCTAAATGAAAGCATTCTTTTTTCACAGGTAGTTTGCGTTGTCAAAGGAAAGATATGCTGGAAGCTGGCTGGCAGCGATGCCTGTAAAAAGCTAGCGTGCATAGATAATTTCTTCAAGTGCGTTGTTAACAACCACCCCACCCCTCTTCCTACTATGACTCCTTTAGAGGTAAGCACATAACGTAACGTAACGATAACGTAACGATAAGCTAACGATAACGTAACATAGCCGCAGATATCCTGGGAAATTTCGAATCGTGTATTCCGCCCCAAAACTAGGGTTAATTACTTGATTATATCTGTTCCTCTTACAGAAACTCTGTACAGGCCTGCTTTATGTGTGCAGGAAAGGTAGACCTACCTGTGCCGGTCAACTGTGCTGCTTCGTTCGCATCAAGAGATGCTTTGCTCTCAAGCCGACGCCGACGCCTGCGGAATAAGCCCTCGAAGAAATGCCACGCTGTTACCATGACAACAAATAGTACGACATCGACTGCGCAATCAGGCTCAAAAAGATTTTCTTCACATCATATATATTAATGTATCATGCAGGATATGGTATTCAATAAAAAAGATAATGCCTGGGACTTTTTGAGTGATCTTGTTTGGTCCCTCAATCCTAGAAACCCTAAAGATCGTATGCACAATATTAAACATATATTACGTTAAAAATTCAATTTAGGCCCTCAGTAAGTGCTGTGCTGGTAATATTTGCTACCCCAGTTAGCCCGGAGTTGAACTCCAATATAAAACGGACCGCTTGGATGCTCGTCCTTTTAGGGGTTAAAAAAGCGGGTTTGGTATCTTTTAGGGTGTTCATTCTCAAAAGGTCCACAGCAGGAGCTTTTGCGGTACCTTTTATAGGTATTTGAGCCGAAAAAGGTCAATGTGCTGTTTTAAAATTGGTACCTCTTAGGAGTGAAAAACATTTCAATCCACGCCCACAAAACAAGATTATGGAAGCTCTTAGGAGTTTTTTCTAAAATTTCCGACGAGCACCCCCACATAAAGTTAGAGCCAATTAGATAATAACAAAAAAAAGATAGTTTTAACTAGCACAAGTCAGATCATACAAGTCCATTTAAAAAAAAAAAAAACATGTCAGTTATACTGTGATAACAGGTTTTTGGGGCGCTTAAGTTGTTATCCTTGTTACAACAATCCAGAGGGAAACACGCTTGCAGCGACGGAGTTTGTCAGACTCCTGGAGGTTTCGGGATCTATTACAGCAAAACAATCCAACGGGACGAAAGAGAACAGTTATTTGGGTCCAGCAGTAGACTTTAATCCAATAGCGTACTCAGAACGTAACCAAAATAAAACCAGAGTGTAGGCCAATTAACAATTAGACCCGTAGCCCGCAAGGGCGAAGGGTCTAATTGTTTTAGTATCACCCAACTAGTCGGACAGAAAAGGCAATAATAAAGTTAGCAAATGCATGTTGAAGAAATATTTATTTGGGAATAAAACGAAAGAAAGCGTCACGCTCGATGGCGCCAATTTCGCTACTCGATGACTATTACTAATAGTCCCCTAGTAGCGTAGCCAATCAAAATGCAGGATTTGCATTAGTCCACTAGTTGGGTGATACTAATACAGAATAGTGGTATCCGGCGTCCCACCACCGACCGGGGGCGTAACCGAAGAACAATTTACAAAACACCTGGCCCCGGTTGTTCGAAAGCCGATTAGCGCTAACCCAAGATTAAATCGTCCTAATCCACGCAATAAATTTATCCTTCGATTAAATTCTGTTCCTGGAGGCTCGATTAGCACTATCCAAGGATTAAACTAGGAGTTAAATTAAACGCACCTAGCGAGGTGGATTAACTCGCTAATCTAATGAAAAAGCAGACAAACAAATTAAAATGGCGGACTTACGGCTTGTTGATTTTGCTTTAACGCCGGGCCCGGTAAGAAAAGAAAAGCAATTCGGGCTACCTGGCGACTTTTCCTAAATAGATATTACTATTCTCTCACGGACGAGCCATCCCGCGTCCGGTTTTCCCGCGGTTTTTTTTTTTTCCCGCTCTCAGAGGTAGAAATCATCGCTTACTAGCCGCTGTAAAAGGAAAGATCAATGGTGGAATTAAAGGCTTTTTTGGCTTGATAAAGGCGAGTATTATGGACAAATATTGCTAAAGTTTCGTTTACTGTCAATCTCCGCTTTCGCTTCTTTTCTTAGTTTATGGCTTTCCACTTTTCTATAATTTTCCCCTAGCCAAACTTACTTTATTAGCCCATCCGAATAGAAGTTATTTTAAATTTCTAAATTGTAAAAAACTGCAAACAAGTCAGGCTGAAAATTAGACCGGTAAGCGTTTTCAAGTGGTTAACTTCGCCCAGCGTTTATCTTGCACAGATTTTTTATCACCACTCTTTTTAATTTCAGCATTTTTATTGGATCTTATAGAAAGCAAATGCAGTTGACATAAAAATTGGGCTTTCTTTTTCCTTTTATTCAACAACAATTTTGTAGGAGCCGCCATAATTATCCCTTCCCTCCCCTAGTGCTACATCATTTTCTCCCACCACAGACCGGTTTCACCGGCTTAATTGGAGTTTAATCGAAGGATAGTTAATCGAAGATTAAATCTGTTTCCAGGAACACCATTTTATCCCCCGATTAGTTTCCCTGGGAATAAGAAATTTAATCGCGGAATGACCGCTAACCTCGGGTTATTTTAATCGGCTTTCAAACAACCGGGGCCTGTATTTTCGTCTTGTAATCCTAAACCCGTATTGGCTGCCAATGAACTCATTGTTGTTCTAGGCTATTCCATCATAGGTAGTCAGTTATTCTGCTCGTAAATATTAACTACTTACAACTTCAGGTAGTTCTCACTACGAGGTGTTACACGATAATGCAGATAGACAGGTGGTTACCATGGTTACTAGACTTTCACTTAACTGCTAATTGTTGGCTTTTTCATGTTTACGAATATCGGCAAATAGGCCCTTTGCAGCTGGGGTCACGTGACCAAATTTTCCTAGAAAATTTTTATATTATGGGCTATAATTTAAAGAATGGCAGAAATGGAAAGAGCGCATCGAAAGTACCAAAATGGCCAAGTTTGAGGCCCCAGGAATTAAAGAGTAAGTTTATACGACAGTTTAAATTTTCGGAAAATTTAGAGGATTTGTATGGAAAATGTTGCTGGAGAGCAAGGCCTTGCTCTCCAACAACTTTTTCCATACAAATCTTCTGATTCTTTTAAAAATTCAGACCGTCATAAAATCTCATTCTTTGATGATGGGGTCTCAAAATTGGCCATTTTGATATTTTCGACCTGCTTTTTCCATTTCTGGCATTCGTTAAGTTATGGCCCATAATTTTATGAAAAATAGGTCACGTGATGACTTACCTGCAAAGGGCCTCTTCTCCCATCACAGTATTCATAATTTATCCTTCCTTCCTGCTCGACACCGTCAACCTCAATCAAGCAACGCCAAACTCTTGCTACCCACAATATGACCAATCGGCATTGCCGCGTTCGCTTTCACACTTTTGCGGGACAACCTTTGTCGAAACAGCTGTAAGAACCTGCTTAGCTAAGCAAGATAAAACAGGTTCTTTTATTTTGGTTACAGTTAAATTATGATAAACATTTTAACCGAGGAGTGTGACTTTGAGATTGCAAGTTTAAATCGCAAGAAAATACATGTACATAATACAGTTGTGAGCAACTAAGAGAATATTTAGGGACCACACCCAAGTTTATTTATTTTGTGAGGGGAGAATTTGACGATATTCATAACCATAAAAAAGCCGACAGTTAGCAGTCAAGTGAAAGTCCAATAATCATGGTAACCATCTGTCTATCTGTATTATCGTGTAACACCTTGTAGTGAGAACTACCTGAAGTTGTAAGTAGTTAATATTTACGAGCAGGATAACTGACTGCCTATGATGGAATAGCCTAGAACAACAATGAGCTCATTGGCAGCCAATAGGGGTTTAGGTTTACTAAACGGAATATTAGATCACTTGTTTAGAGTCTAGCATAAATACAGGCGTCTTGAAAATTGTTCTTCGGTTACGCCCCCAGTGGTGGGACGCCGGATACCACTATCCCGTATTGGTTACATTCTGGTTACGTTCTGAGTACGTTAGTGGATTAAACTCTACTGTTGGACCCAAATACTGCGTATTCTCTGTTTCCCGTCGGATTGTTTTGCTGTAACAGATCGCGAGTCCTCTAGGAGTCTGACAAACTCCGTCGCTGCAAGCGTGTTTCCCTCTGGATTGTTGTAACAAGGACAACAACTTAAGCGGCCAAAAACCTGTTATCACAATTTTATATCTCCTTCTAATTAATAACCTACTTTAAGAGCCTAAATTGCCAATAACTACCCCAAAATACAAGAACCTAGTTTGCCAGACTTCATAAATTGTAGCAGTTCTTACACGCGGGTTTTTACTGTATTTACAAATTCTGATGATATTACTTGTTCACCGTGTACCTCTGGTTCGTATGGATTAAAAAAGTATAAATGCGCATTTGTTTTGTTCTTGGATATGCTTGACCACATCTTTTGATGCAGAACATGACTTGTCCATTTATTAAGAAAATTCTGCATCATCAGTCATGTTAAGAAACATCAATAAAAGTCTTTGAAATGGAATTCATGCAACTAACAAGACTACAATTTGTCCTGGTGTGAGTCTTTTCTTCCAATCTCCATGCGTTATTCTTTTCGTATTGTTTATTCATGCAAATAACCACTTTCCAAAACACGTTCAAGTTCATCACATTACCACGTGGACAGCTTGCATTGCTTTTTGATTCCCTTTTCATTCAAAAGCTGCGCATGGTCGGTTGTTTGTTTTGGGTGAAGACTGAATGGCATGATGTGAAGTTTATATGAAATAATTCATATATGAACTGCGGTTGTAGATGAAAGTGAGGAATGATCATCGCAGTTATTAAATTTTCCAATTTAAGCAATTGGAAAGAAGAAGCCTGAAAAAATCAGGGCTTCAACGGGATTCGAACCCGTGACCTTCGCGATACCGGTGCGATGCTCAACCAACTGAGCTATGAAGCCACACATTGGGAGCGAGGTCAATTTAATTGAGTTCATATAATAATTTAATTCCTCACGGGAAGATATGAACTCAATTAAATTGAGCTCGCTCCCAATGTGTGGCTTCATAGCTCAGTTGGTAGAGCATCGCACCGGTATCGCGAAGGTCACGGGTTCGAATCCTGTTGAAGCCCTGATTTTTTCAGGCTTCTTCTTTCCAATTGCTTAAATTGGAAAATTTAATAACTGCGATGATCATTGTTCACTTTCACTGAATGGCATATTTGCTTCAGTTTACACATGTGTTCTGTGACGGGAAAGTTAGAAGCGACCGAAAGCATGGCGCCGGAAAGAATAACTTCAGGGCAAAAGACGCGATTGTGCTGATAAACAAAAGGATCTTTAGAGCATATTATTTAAAGTATTCAAAGCGCAATCTTTGCCATCAAAGCTTAGCAATACCGGTACATTTAGTTTATTCGTCGCCTCGTGTGCCAGTTCATCAAAGTTTTACCCTGTTTTTGATCTAATCAAAAAGTTGAGAATCGAACCAAAGAAAATCAAGTTCTCTACAAGCTTTCAAGGTATTCAAAGGTATTCAAATTAAAGGAAGGTAAGTCTACAAATATAACAATGTAAAACCATAGTTACCACTAACTATGATAAAACTTAAATTGAAGATCGCAATTTGCTTTACACATGTGCAGAAGTGAAAAATCGTCTTTGTAAGGTGTACAGGTGTATTTTGTGTTGTTTTCAATGCAAACCTTATAAAAATAAGATTTGCATTGAAAACTTTACTTTTGTAGCAACTCGATAGAGGCTTATAGTCAGCGTCCATTTGCGCGAGCGCCACACTAAAGTATTTTCTTAAACTCAGTGAAGAGCAAATCAGTGAAGTTACGCAATTATCGATGCGATCTTGCGTTACTGAAAATAATTGATATATTTGGCTCCTTCAATCATCAGAGAGACATCGTGGCTCTACCTTGACATTTGTAGTTATGAATATGCTTTTAGGTTGTCCAACATGTATAGCTGCAAGAAAATGCATTACCTGAGGACCTCAAGGAAATAAAGTTCTGATGTATCCTCTCGATAATTTCTCACCGGTAAAAATGTATTTGTAATCCTTATGATTAGCCTCTGTCAATAGATGTTTTATTGGACGATTCTAAATGTGATTATAGATATAGTGAAAAACTTTGGTTAGCAACTGAAATAACGTGACAAATACACGATATAAACGAATAGTAACGATTTACATTTTTTTTTTCATTTGCATTTAATTGTCAGAGGAACATTTTAGTTCACCGGTTGTTAAAGTAGGACTTCTACATTGTTAGAACATTGTTTTACTGAAAACTCTTATGTTCAGAACCTAAACAAACAGTGATTAGTGATAAAAAGGTCTGTATTGTGTTTTAAGTAAATAAGTTTCAATACTCTCGTGTGGAGATTGTCGCTGTACAAACTATGTTGTACAATGAAAAAAAGTATAAGAAAAGTAAAGTTATTTTTTTCTAGTTTCAATTTTCCTTTTGACTTTAACCGAAAAATAATCAGTACATCCTTAAACAGCTTGTCACTCTGAATATACAGCCCACGCATATATCATTTGTTAAGTCTTGTACACAAATTTATCTTATAAACTGAGTTTAGTTAGATGACGATTTCAATGAAGCCGACTCAATTCATACCCTCCAGGTTGTCAATAGTTGTTCTTTCATGCTTTAAGCTGACGTTACTTAGCTGTGCGTTGGCAAACAAACTTTCAAGCTGAATGCATTAGGTTTGTTTTCAGTTTGTAAGAAGAGTTTATTCAGTCTCCTTCCAGATTTTCTTGTATTTGTTATCTTATTGTCTCTTGTATGATGTAAATTTACGTCGTAAGATACAAAAAGATGCATTTAAGTCGTAAGATACAAGTTTTCGTGTGCAGGATGTAATGCCTGTTACATCGGCGAGACTAGCCGACATCTCTCGACGCGCGTTCGTGAGCATCTGAGCAGGGACAGGAACTCGCACGTATATGAGGATTTGCAACAATCCCAGGCATGGCGGTGTTTAGCTAATAAGAACTGCTTTTCCATCGTGGATTGTGCACCCAAGAAACTACAACTTATGTTGAAGGAAGCAATGCACATCAAATGGGAGAATCCCACTTTAAATAAGCAGCTGAAATATGCTGACTTAACTCTCTTGTTCTGATATTATTCTTTATGTACATGTATTTGTTTAGTATCGGTTCATTTGATATATTTTTGTTTTTTCATAACATTCTGTGTTATAATCATTGTAATTATTTCTATTTTTTACAATTTTCTTCCTTGTATTAAGTGGAGTGCTCACGCAAGTGTTATTCCATGTCTCGAGCTTTTTAAATTTGTACGTTAATTTTTCGAAATTTTGAATTGTATCACGGTTAAACTTATACGCCATTGCTTGTATTATTGAATTGAATTCACAACTGAAGATGATCGTTGAACGATCGAAACATGTCTTGTTTTAAACTTAAAGTGGTTGGCCTTTTTTTAAAAATAGTTACTTGCCTGCTATTCAGGAGTGCTCAACGGGAAAAATTTTTAAATTGACTTGTTGTTGCTCGAAAGTATTAATTGACATCCAATAAGAGATAAATAGTTAATAATTAACAACCGTGGGAGAATAATATCCGCTCCGCACCGCCAGCTAGTAGAAGATAGCTAAATGAAGTCGCCAGCCAGGAACCGTTTGGGGGATGCTTTTTCCCAGCCAGCACAACTTAAGAAACGCTGGTTTTCCCAGCAATTTTTACATTACTTTTTGCGCCAGCCAGGAAGAGTATAAATAACTTTTTTAATTCAATTTTAATTTAATCAATTGAGTTAATTAAATTAAAATTCCGTTGAATCTAATTAATTAATCAATTAATTAATTTGACTCAGTTATAATTAATCAATTAATTATAACTAGTTAATTTATAACTAAATTAACTAGTGAACATGAAAAAACAAAAATTTTACTTACCTCAAAAAGGAAACACTACAATTATCATTGAATGGCAGTAAGATTAGGACAGTTCTCCATCCATGCAATAATTCATCTAGCAGTAATTTATAGCCCTCCGCGAAACAATTGTCGCTGAATGTATCATAACTGAACTGTGTCCAAGGCCACTAAGACTACAAGAACTCATTGCTCCATTCAGCTGTTAATGAAAAATGCAAAGTAGATTGCATTTTTTCTTCTAAATGTATACAGGCTTCAATGGAGATGTAGCATGCATAAAAAAAGTAAAATCCAATAGAATTAGATGTTTGTTGTAAAAAAATCTATAGAAACCATTTATTTTGCCATAAAATGAGCGATACCTAGAAAAGTAAAACTTACGATAAATTAATTGCTTAACTGCCACTGCTGTTTAGGGCTGTCAGCGTTTTTAGGAAACCAATACCGCAACGGACCCAGGTTCAGACTGCCTTAGTTACCTTTTGAAACTGGTAGATAATTTGAAATGTACTATAGTGGATTTTATGCTCGGATCTGTTCAATACTTAGAGTTAGCTCTACTAATTTGTAAATTGTAATTGAATTTTTCCTCTCAGTCCATAATGGGAGGAACAAGGGCTGGAAATGAACCTCGAGCTCGCACATTCCAGTTTTTAAACTGCTCTGGTGTACCTGCCCCCTTCAAGCTTAACGGCATAAGTTTTTGACAGCCCCGAGTATATCTTTAAGTATTGGTGGCACTTATGAGAAATCGTACCTGTTCCTCAGAATCTATAATCCAGACTGTATTAATTGCCCCTTGCTAGCTACAAATAGAAAAACTCAACATTGCGAAAAACTAGCAGACATTTTGAAGTAGTTTTCATTCTCGGGCCAGAGCAATATTAATAGTTCATTCATTTGCAAATTTTGAAAGAATTGTGAGAAAACAAAACTGCTCTGGTCCACCTGCCCCTTCAACCATAGTCCCAACTACAAGTGAATATATGAAAGACCATATATCTTCTTATAATCCCAACTGCAGCTCCGAGTCAAGTGTTAGCGGCACTTGTGAGAAATCGTACCCAGAATCTATTATCCAAAACATCCTAATCCTCGTTAGCAGATGCACTAAAAAAAGTGCATTCTTGCCCAAACAGGGTCCCTCTACAACATCATCTAACGATCTATTTTTCTAACTGACCATATGCAAAAATGGCTACCAATGCCTTCTGTTGTCTGGTCACGTTTCTTATAACGTGATCACACTAAAAAAGCAAATGGAACAAAATACTAAAACGCTTTGGCGTTTTTTGGTTTAAAGGTTACAAAGTAGAGACTTATTTAACGGATTATAAAGGAATAAAACGACTCTGGCCTACATAGCCTCGTTTTCACTTTTTTGATAAGGTATATGTAATTGTGATCTCCAATTAGAGAAGAAGATAGCCTGAAAACTCAACACAGTGATTTATTTTGTCCTAATCTTCAAGGTAAATAGTTTTAATTCCTTTAGGGAAGTGTTTCTTCTGGGCGACATACATTTAGGCTGCCAGTTTTGCATTGGATCTTTTCTACTGGAGGCTTTCGAGTTTCTGACAGAAAACTGAATCTTGCTACTGATTAATTATATCTGTCTTAAACGCTACTAATTATTTAATATGCTTTACTAAACAAAACGTTTGCCAGGAAGGCACTATCTTGACCTCGACGCTTGTAAACTGCATAATTCCAGTTGCCATTTGCATAACACTTCTTCTAACTGCTTATGTCAGATGCTCAACAACCATCACCACGTCCGACGTTAGCATTTCTACCAGAAATTAGTAATATGAAGCTGACCATATGTCTACTTATTTTCGTGAAACTGAGCTGTTAAAAAAAGCTTTCCTTAGAATCTTTTTGCAGTCCTTAACGTTACTGTATGAGGTGAATTACCTACCTGAATTACAGTGTTGACGCAAAATGGTCTCACAGTCAACTCTCTCTTTCAACCTGTGTAAAAAGGAAAGGAACAACAATTAGCATGCGCGCGTTGATCTTTATCTTGAAAAATGGTATTGACTTTTTTGACCTTCAAAAGGAAAAATTGACAGTCTTGTACCTTTATCTTTGAAATTGCCTAATAAAACTAAAAAAAACACTCTTCCCTCCATAAAAAAACTCCTGTCTAACTGTTAAAAAAACACCTCTATATGGAAGGAAGTCCCTTTTTTTCCCTTTTCAAATTGCAGGAAAGCTAGCCTATATCATACCTGAAACGCAATTTGTTCAGCAAAACACCAACAAAGTACTCCACGTTTCACTCTAGAACCTGCGGAGAATGATTAGGAAACTTTCATAAATTAAAAACACTCATACAGTTGAATAACAAACTACGATGTTCAAGGAACCCTCAGGAGAACCAAAGAGAGTTTTGAAGTATTTCTCTTAGTATAGGTAGCGAATTTCGGAAACCTTGTTACAGCATTCATCTAGTTAAATAAACTGTAGGAGTTTTGGAATCCCTTGCGAGATCACAAACACTTCTCTAATATAAGTTAAGATGTTCAAAAGAAGTTTTGGAATCCCTTGCGAGATCACAAACACTTTTCTAAAGTAAGTAAAGATGTTACGAAGTTTTGGAATCCCTTGCGAGATCACAAACACTTCTCTAAAGTAAGTTACGATGTTCAGAAGAAGTTTTGGAATCCCTTGCGAGATCACAAACACTTTTCTGAAGTAAGTAAAGATGTTACGAAGTTTTGAAATTCCGTGCGAGATCACAAACACTTCTCTAAAGTAAGTTACGATGTTCAGAAGACGTTTTGGAATCCCTTGCGAGATCACAAACACTTCTCTAAAATACGTTAAGGTATTTAGAAGAAGTTTTGGAATCCCTTGCGAGATCACAAACACTTTTCTAAAGTACGTAAAGATTTTACGAAGTTTTGGAATCCCTTGCGAGATCACAAACACTTCTCTAAAGTAAGTTACGACGTTCAGAAGAAGTTTTGGAATCCCTTGCGAGATCACAAACACTTCTCTACATTAAGGTAAGGTGTGCAGAAGAAGTTTTGGAATCCCTTGCGAGATCACAAACACTTTTCTTAAGTAAGTTAAGATGTTACGAAGTTTTGGAATCCCTTGCGAGATCCCAAACACTTCTCTAAAATACGTTAAGGTGTTCAGAAGAAGTTTTGGAATCCCTTGCGAGATCACAAACACTTTTCTAAAGTAAGTTAAGATGTTACGAAGTTTTGGAATCCTTAGCGAGATCACAAACACTTCTCTAAAATAAGTTAAGATGTTCAGAAGAAGTTTTGGAATCCATTGCAACATCACAAACACTTTTCTAGAGTAGATTAAGATGTTACGAAGTTTTGGAATCCCTTGTGAGATCACAAACACTTCTCTAAAGTAAGTTAAGATGTTCAGAAGAAGTTTTGGAGTCCCTTGCGAGATCACAAACACTTTTCTAAAGTAAGTAAAGACGTTACGAAGTTTTGGAATCCCTTGCGAGATCACAAACACTTCTCTAAAGTAAGTTACGATGTTCAGAAGAAGTTTTGGAATCCCTTGCGAGATCACAAACACTTTTCTGAAGTAAGTTAAGATGTTACGAAGTTTTGGAATCCCTTGCGAGATCACAAACACTTCTCTAAATTAAGGTAAGGTGTACAGAAGAAGTTTTGGAATCCCTTGCGAGATCACAAACACTTTTCCAAAGTAAGTAAAGATGTTACGAAGTTTTGGAATCCCTTGCGAGATCACAAACACTTCTCTAAAATACGTTAAGGTGTTCAGAAGAAGTTTTGGAATCCCTTGCGAGATCACAAACACTTTTCTAAGGTAAGTAAGGGTGTTACGAAGTTTTGGAATCCCTTGCGAGATCACAAACACTTTTCTAAAGTAAGTTAAGATGTTACGAAGTTTTGGAATCCCTTGCGAGATCACAAACACTTCTCTAGAGTAAGTTAAGATGTTTAGAAGAAGTTTTGGAATCCCTTGCGAGATCACAAACACTTTTCTAAAGCAAGTTAAGATGTTACGAAGTTTTGGAATCTCTTGTGAGATCACAAACACTTCTCTAAAATAAGTTAAGATGCTCAGAAGAAGATTAGGAATCTCTTGCGAGATCACAAACACTTTTCTAAAGCAAGTTAAGATGTTACGAAGTTTTGGAATCCCTTGCGAGATCACAAACACTTCTCTAAAATAAGTTAAGATGTTAAGAAGAAGATTAGGAATCTCTTGCGAGATCACAAACACTTTTCTAAAGTAAGTTAAGATGTTACGAAGTTTTGGAATCCCTAGCGAGATCACAAACACTTCTCTCAAATAAGTTAAGATGTTCAGAAGAAGTTTTGGAATCCCTTGCGCGATCACAAACACTTTTCTAAAGTAAGTAAAGATGTTACGAAGTTTTGGAATCCCTTGCGAGATCACAAACACTTCTCTAGAGTAAGTTAAGATGTTTAGAAGAAGTTTTGGAATCCCTTGCGAGATCACAAACACTTTTCTAAAGCAAGTTAAGATGTTACGAAGTTTTGGAATCTCTTGTGAGATCACAAACACTTCTCTAAAATAAGTTAAGATGCTCAGAAGAAGATTAGGAATCTCTTGCGAGATCACAAACACTTTTCTAAAGCAAGTTAAGATGTTACGAAGTTTTGGAATCCCTTGCGAGATCACAAACACTTCTCTAAAATAAGTTAAGATGTTAAGAAGAAGATTAGGAATCTCTTGCGAGATCACAAACACTTTTCTAAAGTAAGTTAAGATGTTACGAAGTTTTGGAATCCCTAGCGAGATCACAAACACTTCTCTCAAATAAGTTAAGATGTTCAGAAGAAGTTTTGGAATCCCTTGCGAAATCACAAACACTTTTCTTAAATAAGTAAAGATGTTACGAAGTTTTGGAATCCCTTGTGAGATCACAAACACTTCTCTAAAGTAAGTTAAGATGTTCGGAAGAAGTTTTGGAATCCCTTGCGAGATCACAAACACTTTTCTAAAGTAGGTAAAGATGTTACAAAGTTTTGGAATCCCTTGTGAGATCACAAACACTTCTCGTAAGTAAGTTAAGGTGTTCAGAAGAAGTTTTGGAATCCCTTGCGAGATCACAAACACTTTTCTAAAGTAAGTTAAGATGTTACGAAGTTTTGGAATCCCTTGCGAGATCCCAAACACTTCTCTAAAATAAGCTAAGGTGTTCAGAAGAAGTTTTGGAATCCCTTGCGAGATCACAAACACTTTTCTAAAGTAAGTTAAGATGTTACGAAGTTTTGGAATCCCTTGCGAGATCACAAACACTTCTCTAAAATAAGCTAAGATGTTCAAAAGAAGTTTTGGAATCCATTGCAACATCACAAACACTTTTCTAGAGTAGATTAAGATGTTACGAAGTTTTGGAATCCCTTGTGAGATCACAAACACTTCTCTAAAGTAAGTTAAGATGTTCAGAAGAAGTTTTGGAGTCCCTTGCGAGATCACAAACACTTTTCTAAAGTATGTAAAGATGTTACGAAAGTTTGGAATCCCTAGCGAGATCACAAACACTAAGATAAGGTGTTCAGAAGAAGTTTTGGAATCCCTTGCGAGATCACAAACACTTTTCTAAAGTAAGTAAAGATGTTACGAAGTTTTGGAATCCCTTGCGAGATCACAAACACTTCTCTAGAGTAAGTTAAGATGTTTAGAAGAAGTTTTGGAATCCCTTGCGAGATCACAAACACTTTTCTAAAGTAAGTTAAGATGTTACGAAGTTTTGGAATCTCTTGTGAGATCACAAACACTTCTCTAAAATATGTTAAGATGCTCAGAAGAAGATTAGGAATCTCTTGCGAGATCACAAACACTTTTCTAAAGCAAGTTAAGATGTTACGAAGTTTTGGAATCCCTTGCGAGATCACAAACACTTCTCTAAAATAAGTTAAGATGCTCAGAAGAAGATTAGGAATCTCTTGCGAGATCACAAACACTTTTCTAAAGCAAGTTAAGATGTTACGAAGTTTTGGAATCCCTTGCGAGATCACAAACACTTCTCTAAAATAAGTTAAGATGCGCAGAAGAAGATTAGGAATCTCTTGCGAGATCACAAACACTTTTCTAAAGCAAGTTAAGATGTTACGAAGTTTTGGAATCCCTTGCGAGATCACAAACACTTCTCTAAAATAAGTTAAGATGCTCAGAAGAAGATTAGGAATCTCTTGCGAGATCACAAACACTTTTCTAAAGTAAGTTAAGATGTTACGAAGTTTTGGAATCCCTAGCGAGATCACAAACACTTCTCTCAAATAAGTTAAGATGTTCAGAAGAAGTTTTGGAATCCCTTGCGAGATCACAAACACTTTTCTTAAATAAGTAAAGATGTTACGAAGTTTTGGAATCCCTTGTGAGATCACAAACACTTCTCTAAAGTAAGTTAAGATGTTCGGAAGAAGTTTTGGAATCCCTTGCGAGATCACAAACACTTTTCTAAAGTAGGTAAAGATGTTACAAAGTTTTGGAATCTCTTGTGAGATCACAAACACTTCTCGTAAGTAAGTTAAGGTGTTCAGAAGAAGTTTTGGAATCCCTTGCGAGATCACAAACACTTTTCTAAAGTAAGTTAAGATGTTACGAAGTTTTGGAATCCCTTGCGAGATCCCAAACACTTCTCTAAAATAAGCTAAGATGTTCAAAAGAAGTTTTGGAATCCATTGCAACATCACAAACACTTTTCTAGAGTAGATTAAGATGTTACGAAGTTTTGGAATCCCTTGTGAGATCACAAACACTTCTCTAAAGTAAGTTAAGATGTTCAGAAGAAGTTTTGGAGTCCCTTGCGAGATCACAAACACTTTTCTAAAGTATGTAAAGATGTTACGAAAGTTTGGAATCCCTAGCGAGATCACAAACACTAAGGTAAGGTGTTCAGAAGAAGTTTTGGAATCCCTTGCGAGATCACAAACACCTTTCTAAATTAAGTTAAGATGTTACGAAGTTTTGGAATCCCTAGCGAGATCACCATCACTTCTTTAAATTAAGTTAAGATGTTCAGAAGAAGTTTGGACTCCCTTGCGAAATCACAAACACTTCTCTAAATATTAAGTTAGGTTTACATGTTTCAAGCCAAATTTATCTCCATTAAGCCTACTTTATTGCATTTTGACAGACAACACTTTTCTCCTAATAAGCTGACGTGTTTTCGCCAGTTTAGGAAAGTCTTTTGAGATCAAACACTTGTTCATAACCGTGTTGGGACTAAGTGGAAATGCCTCCGAATTTCTCGAAAAGACATCAGGATTCTGGGATAATTTGGGAAAATTACCAGCAGTCGTCTACAAGTAAAATAATCTTTTGGTGTTTCCAAACCTCCCTTCAGAGATAACAAATACTTTCGCGGCACAACCTTCCATGTGTTGAAGCCTCCAACGAGATCACTTAAAATTAGCTTACGATGAGCCGTTAAAGAGGTAACTTCATTTTTGTTGGGAGGCTCTGTCACGGGACACTTTCGGTTAGTGAGAAAGCGGTTAACTCACTTCCTGTATACCATTCAGCATGTGGTCTTTAAGCATTAAACAACCACTAAATAGTTCACAAACGTTTTTCAGTTCACTAACGTTTTTTTCTCTATTAGTTAACAAAGATATGGTTAGAAGTAACTAGCTCATTAATTTTTGCAAACCCTTTTCCTCGTGCTGTGAACTGGAGCTCGGTAGCCAATGGTGTGCCTCTCATGTTTCCTTCAACACCACGATTGTTCGAGGCGGCATCAATTCACGATTCCCTACAGAAACAAAGAATGCCCCTAAGAGGCCAGTTCAAACGGAGTCGCAAAATATGGAAAGCTAGAGTCTCTTTTTCTGTTAAAGCCTTTTTTACAGAACATCACATTGAAATTACGTAAACGCATTGAAACTGATATTACGATCAAAACGTCTTTATTTTAAGGGCAATTAATAGCAAGTTTGATACTGATTGTGCTGTCTAACAAAAACAAAATGCTCTGTTGTGAGGAGGAATTTTAAGTAGAGTAGAGCCGTCTGACTGTGCTATAGGTATGGGTCGCACTTGGGAAATCTTTGCCAGAATTTGTTTAATTTGCGGTGGAAATCTGTCATCGCGGGCCTTTGCCTAGTGCGACCGCAGGTTTTTCGCTTTGGCAAAAACTTTGCGAATCGGCAAACATCAAAGACGCCGTAGTACTTGGGTGGGGCAGGCAGATTTTCGAAAAGTCGGGCCAAACAATGGGAATCACAGCGGTAACTGTCAACGATTGTCAGCGTAACATGAAAAGCGAGGTTTTCAAGGTTTTTACGGCGATAGCACGGAATACCCGCAGTATGCTTCCGTCTACAATGATATGACTGGAAGGGGAACGCAACCGAGCACTTCACATGCGAGCATTGCGCAGGAAAGCGCTCTACCGACCAGGTCCATGTAGGCAAGCGCTTCACAAACGTCGTCATTTTCGTCTTCCCAATCGTCTCCTGATCCTGAACCCGTAGATACAGGAAAACGATCTTATGAAAGATGGTCAGATGACGAAGAAAAAATGCTATTCAACCTGTGAGCCGAGAATTTCGATTGCATCAACAGCAGTCAAGCCCGCAAAGCTTGGGATGACATCGCCAAGCAAACAAATTTGAAATTTGGTACTGTCAATTATCTCCCACTAGTGCGACCCTCCGTTTCTGTCTAAAAGTTTTCCTTTCCCGTTACGGTTTCAAATTTTTGTGGTTTTTTAGCCGGTAAAGATGAAAACTTTTCTCAAGTGGTCAAGGGCGTGGTTTCCGGACTTTCCGCTGTTATCTACATGACACCTCTATCATTTGCTAATAATTTCTTTAGGCTCATTTCGGTATTGCAAAATATGTTTTAAGCTCTCTAAATATTGGCTCTGGAGGGACAAAATTTGAAATATTCCGTGAACATGTTACTTCCGCCGGGCCTGGCTGAATGATTAGGTCGATTAGATCTGTTTGCCAGTACAGAAAATGTAGCTTCTTGACAGGTCTAATTACCTTATTGATTGATTTGTTGCAGGCTTATCACAAACAGCGGATAGGCACATCAAAAATATAAGTCTACAGGCTACCCTGTCCCGCCCCTATCGCTTCACTCTCCGAATTATTCTGTTTCGCGCTCGCCAAATTTTTTTCTGTCCTCGCCGGGAACCTTTTCGAAGGCTAAACATTCATAAACATTTGCAAGACCACAGCAGCTACCCTAATTCAAAATTTGGGCATTTTTTAGCGCCCTTCGTTC